>NC_034593.1:130769981-130785246 GCF_900095145.1 Mus pahari
CCTCCTTGTCTTCTTTTCTTCTGCATTTTTCTCAAATATCAACTCAAGAAAATTGATGTCTTTTTTTTTTTCTTAACCGAATAGTGTGTGACAAGGAAGGAAGCAATGAGGCTAGGCAGAAGACAGGATACTTGCCTCTATTGAAGGATTCCAGAGACAAGGCAAGCCTGTGAGCAGGGCATTATGTAATTACCCATGATTAGCCATGATTACAGTGGCTATTCATCTCTATACATGGATTCTTAAGGATAACAGTTGATCTATCCATCATAGGAAATGGGTCTCAATTTTCTAAAAATTTGGAGGGAAGTCTTAGACTTGTATAAATTGTAAGCATTTGTGAAGTGGTACAGAAGAAGTAATTTGACTGGTAGTCAACTCTCTGGCCACTGTCCTGCCACCAGAGGCTAGCTGGATTTTTGCAATGAGGAGTCATGGGAAAAAGTTTCCCAGTGTGAAGAGACAGAAAAGAAGGTTCTTATATTTAGCTTCACACAGAATGGCAAATATTCGTGTATGTGTGTGTGTGTGTGTGTGTGTGTGTGTGTGTATCTTACCACTGAGGTACTGCACATGGACCTGTTTACATGTCTCAATATTAAATGTGTAAAGCTGCTTAAAAACAATCAAGGGGCTGGAGAGATGGCTCAGTAGTTAAGAGCACTTACTGCTCTTTTGGAGGACTGGAGTTCAGTTCCCAGCATGCATGTCAGGAAGCTCAAGAAACAAACAAACAAACAGACAGACAAATACCCTCCATTAATTATACCCCCAGGCTATATGAGTACACATAATTTAAAGTAAAAATAAAAATTTTAACAATAAAAATATATGAATTGGGTCTGGGCTGCTAATCAGTAGAACAACACTTACCCAGCATGCCCAGGGTCTTGTATATGGTCTCCAGTGCTGCAAAAACATAAAATAATATAATAAAAGAAGCAAATAAATCATTCCAAAAACTTTTGGACAATAGCATTTTTAAAAAATAAGTACAACTTTAGGTTAATCTGCTCTGAATACTAAATCTGTGGTTGCCTCCTGAATGTACAAACATTTTGACCTTTGGTAGCTCTAGGAGGTGAAATATGGTTGTATTAAAAGACAGGAATGTAAAAACCAGCTGTTACAAGAATTTTTTGGGTAGAGATATTTAAATGGAAATATCTATCTATGTTACACTGTCAGTCCGAAGCAATACAAATTGAAATCTACATGCCGACATGTTGGAGAATGCAGGCTCTTGCCCATGCATGGCTGTTTTCAGTGGCCTAATCATTCTTTCATTTTGAGCAAGCACAAGGGAGAATACTATAAAATAAACCCTAGCAGACTGAAGGAATGCTTCCTGAATGCTTTCATGATCCTTCAAACAGTGTTTCACTCCCTCTTGAAATCCCCACAGCCCATTAGACTCCGTGCTAAGATTAGACCTGGTGAGTTTCCTCAAAGCCTGGGATGGTAGAATTGAGAGCATGTGTTTTATGCAAGCCTTGTACACTTGTGGAGTGAGGCTGTAGACAACTTAAGGAGAAGATGTGGGATTGTATGTCTCTGATGAGACGGAGGGAGTGACTGAGAGCCATGGAATAATCAAGCACTCTGGGACCAAATTGGAAAGGTGTTGATGGAGTATGTCTGAGTGTAAGTCCAGCAGGGATGCTCCAGCAGGCAAAGACACGTAAGGATTTATGAGAGTGGACAGCCAACTATGTATGTAGTGTGGGCAGAGCAGGAAGTGTAGGATCTATGAGAGTCTTGTCTAATAGAGCAACAGAGCCTCTGCCAAGAGAAGAAAGCATTGGTCAGTAGGTTCAGTGCAAGGAATTGTGGTGGTTCTCATCCCTGTCAGGAGAACAAAGAAAAGAACTCCTGATGACACATTTTGAAAGTCTTATTAGCATATTAAATCACTTTTGGCTTTCAACCCTGTGTATGAGAGTTTATTTATATCTTCCCATTGGTTGGATTGATTAAGAAGAACAGTGAGAAGAGGATTAAAAAGGGTGGTGGTATTATATGGACTAAAAGAATCTTGCAGAGAGGACCTTGGCTTTAGAATAGGTGTTATTTGGCCAGAAAAAAAAAAGATATAATTTTTAGTCACCCAAATAGACTACCTCTCTTTGTTTCTAATGATGACAGAAGGGCCGTTCTACTATGTGAAAATAACAATTTGCTGTAGTAAGTAATGCAGCCAAGGATTCTTGAAAGGAACTACAACATCCTACCTCTGACCATGTTTAGTAGTGTAACTCTTGGGGCTGTGGATCTCCCTCAATCAGTAAAGTGAGCTTCTGAGTTCAATCTTCAGAATGCACAGACAAAGCAAGTGATATGGTGTGCTTGTGAGTCCAGAACTGAGAGGGAGAAACAGGAGAATACCCAGGGCCAGGACCAATGGGACTCCTTGTCTCAAAAACACAAAGTGGGCCAGGACCAATGAGACACTTTGTCTCAAAAAAACACAAGGTGGATGGTACTTGAGGAATTAGACCTGAGGTTGACCACAGGCGCTCTCTCTCTCTCTCTCTCTCTCTCACACACACACACACACACACACACACACACACACACACACACACACACGCACACGCACACACGCACACACACACACGCACACGCACGCGCACACACACACGCACACACACGCATGCACACACACACACGCACACGCACTCACACACACGCACACGCACACACGCGCACACGCACGCACACACACATACGCACACGCACGCGCACGCACACGCGCACGCACATGCACGCGCACACACACGCACACGCAGATGCACACGCAGATGCACACGCGCACACACACGCACGCACGCACACGCACACGCACGCACGCACGCACGCACACACACACACATTACTTGCCTTTACTACTGTTGTACCTGAGACACAGAGCACATGCTTATTGTCTTAAGTGTATTCTTCACAACTCTGTAGATTTTGTGAATGTAAGTTGTTGGATGATGACAACAGAAACTAGCAATAAATGAGCTTGAAATCATTCTGGGCAAAAAGCGTGATCAAAACTCCAGGACCACAGAACTCAGCAGTAGGGCCCAACGGTCCACCTAAAGCCCTGCTCTAATACTCTGGGCCACAAAACCTCCCTTGCCTATATAGAACCCCATTGTCACAAATACAGCCCAGTGCCCAAAGCCAGCAGGAGAGAATTCACGTAACAACTTCACCTGGCTTTGATTGTTGTGACCCTCACAGTCAAGGTGAGCCATCTAGCACTAATCTTTGTCTATCAGTGATACAAGGGGGCTCTATACCTCCATGAGCCAAATCTGGGAGGCTGGCCATCCTTGTTGCAGTCAACCAGCTTTGGAGAAGTACCCTGGCATTTGCAACTGCTGTCGACCTCTTTCAATAGAAGTTAAAAGTCACGAGGCTTCACTACTTCTCTCTGCCTAAAAGCCATTCTGAAATCATCTTAACAACAACAACAACAACAAAAGTCCATTTCATTCTCCACTTTGAAGCTGTCAATTTTTAAAAAAGACATGTTATAAATGAATGAATTTATGGCAAGATTGTTGATTGACAGGGAAAAAGTTTGTTAGGTATGGATTTGACATCACAACCATGCATAGGGAATCTTTCCATTAATAGCTCCTTTATGGAAGAATTCTTCCAGCCTCCTTGAATAAACATCTGTCGGAAACACCTTAGCATCGATCATTTGTAATAGTTTATTAAAGTGGTACCTGGCATTGTGTCTATGTAGTTAAAGGCTTGCTTATTACTAAGTCCCATTTTTCTTTTTTAAGATTTTTTTACTCACGAATTTCCAGTCTTACCACCTCAGACCTTATACATCAGCAGTTGTTCTCAGCATTGTTTTAGAGAAACATGGACTATGATGGGTGTGCATTAGATTCAGAGAGAGAAAGAGAGAAAGAGGAAGAGAGAGAGAGAGAGAGAGAGAGAGAGAGAGAGAGAGAGAGAGAGAGAGACTTTTCTTGTTTTGTATTGTTTTGTAATCAGTCTTTTTTTTCCCCCCTGAATGTGTGGTTTTGAATATTTGTAGCATTTTTTTTCTCCAGGAATATTTATGGGAAAAGAGATGACTTAATTACCATAATGACTTTTACAATGTATATTTCTGTGCTCCTAGTCCTGGAAACATCTTCTGGAGAGTTTAGATGCTGGCCACCTTCCCTCTTCCTTCCCCTTTTCTGTTCCTGCCCAACAAAGCTCTTCTTGACTTCCTCTTTGTCTTTGAACTGAAGGGCAACTTTTGCTCTCTAAAAGCTGTCCTGTTCCTTGCATAAGGATGTTTATACAGTGCCACTGCGGATGAATGTCAGCTCTTTCTCATGCTCTGAGACTTTAGGCAAGTTGTTTTACCTATAAGCCCCTGTTGTTACTGTGTTCTCACCTAAAACACTAAGACTACAGGAGCACCAGTATTTCATGTGCTTTTAAGATCTAGGAAAGCTAAGACACACACAGTGCTTGGCATATAGCAAGGCCTTGAGTAATTAGTGATTATTGCGCTATGTATTTAGAAAAAGGTGGAATTGGTAAATAATATTTCTTATTACTGTTCAGGTGGCCTTGTAGCCCTCTTCAAGGTCAGGGACCGTTTTTGTACGGATATTGATAAACCTTAGTTCTTCTATAGGATTCTGGCAGCTGCTTTTGGCAGCTTCAGCAGCAATGATGCTTCCTGCCCCAAACCTGGTATTCGCTGGAGCTTCTTCATGGGGGGTAGAGAAGGAAGGTGGATAATGAACTGTGATACTTCATTAGCCTGGATAAGCCCCAGAGTGTAGGAAGAGCTAACAGAGCCAGCTGGCTTCCCAGTAAGCCCTGGTTCTGCCAAGACCCACTGATTGCTGATGAGCAAGCAGAGAGGAAAGCCTGGTGCTTGGAGTGACGAAGGCCTCTCCTTCCAGTATTAGAAGTTGTTGGCTCAGGCAAATCTTGATGAGCTAATGAATGCTTTGAAATACACAGAGCCAGAGTCTACTGGAATCTATTGTATTAGTATTTCATTTCCAATCCTGGGGGCTATTGGTCTTCTTATGAGGTGGAAGTATACTTTCTTGTGGGTCACACAATTCCTGAGCTGATTTCCCTACCATCTGCACCCATCACAGGCAAAGCATTGTGTTAGGCTTCCTTCCCCAAACCTGTAGACTTCCTCAGGTAGCATCTGAGCATCCGGAAAAGCAATAGCTGATAGCGGAAGTGTGGCTATCAGGGGAAAACAACAATTTGTTTCTTTTCTTTCTCTTACAAAGGTTTATTAAGATGCAGAGTCCTCTGTGCTTGGTTTACTTTTTCTTCATACATCAATTTACAGAGAATAGTCATAGGTATCATAGGTCACATTTCCAGCCAAAAAACCAACCAACCAACCAACCAAACAAACAAACAAACAAACAAACAAAACAAAAAGGTATCTACTTACTTCTGTTCTCACCAAGAGGCCGCCATGTGTGTCATGACAGAAGGTAGGTACATCATTATCCTTTCAAAAGGTGTTAAGAATTGTATGCCCCATATGAGCACAGAGTCACATAGTTTTGCTCTGGAAAATAACAGAAAGTAGAAAATGGATATATGATAATCTAGAAAATGATAATGTGATAATGTGAATATCTTACTCATTGCTGTGAAGAGACACCATGACCTCAGCAACACTTGTATGGGAAAATATTTAATTGGGGCTTCCTTACAGTTTAGAAGTTTAGTCCATTGTCATCATGGCAGGAAGGATAGTAACAGACAGGGAGGCCTGGTGCTGGAGAGAGAGTTAGGATGTCTATATCTGGATTGGCCAGTAGCAGGAAGAGACAGAAATTGAACCTGGCATGAGAATCTGAAACTTCAAAGCTTACTCTAATTGACACACCTCGTCCAACAAGGCCATACCTCCTGAGACCTCCACTCTCCATGGCTCTACAGGGTCATTTTTATTCAAACCACCAACCACAGTGAAGCATCAGGTAGATTTTGGGAGATGCCACGAAATGAAAATCATGTACTATGTGATGACCAGAATCATGACTCTTGTCACTACTATTTTAATATATCTATTCAAGCATGTCTTTTCTTGTTTTATTTTTATGAGAGTTAAATTTAAAACAAAAAGAACTGATCAAATCAGACAGCTGCATCTAGTGCAGTGTGGGAAATAATGCCATATGGGGATCTTATTTGAAGGTAAAGGCCATGCATGATCTCTTGTTTCTCTCTCTTGTGATGTCATCCTCCTCATTGACAAAGGACAGGAAAATCAATATGCTTTGACACCATTCTAAAAAGCAGTCAAGAAATAGTATTTTTTTTAATGTGGTAGGTGAAGGAGATTGACTACTTTTTAAAAGAGAAGTGAACCCCAAGAATTTTTCTAATACTACCCATCACCTTTGAATCACCATTTGGATGGGTTGGATGAGAAAACATGGCTAGTTAGGACACTAATCCATTTCACATTCTTTATATTGTGTCATGGCCCTAGCCTTAAGCAGTTGTGAATGGAATCCTCAGTAAGAGGTCATCTCCTGTATCCTGCTGAATAAAATCATTGTAGCTCTGATTTGAGGGGGCGGGGTACGTTCCATTTTCATGATGCTTTGAGAATATCCCAAATGGCAGCATTGGGAGGCATTTGGACCAAGAATGATTGACAATGTCTGTAAGTACTTATTATGTAAAGGCTTCAACCCGTCGATTGATGGGAATGATGTATAATAAATTAGAATGATCACACATCATTTCCCATCGATTGAAATGCCAAATCCTTGGCGGAGTAATGAGTTATGGCCAATACCACTCACTGTCTTAGGGGGAGATTGATTACATATCCTTTCATTGATGTGATCAAACAACTAAGAAATCCTAAGTATACATCTAGCTTCCAAATTTCACCATCGTTCCAGTACTGAGCATGAAGTTGGCGTTGCCTCGGTGAGCACTACACAATGCCATGAACGTATGGGAACAGAGTACTTGTCATCATCTGAGGCAGAGAGAGCCTCGCTCCCTGCAGAAATCCAGATTCATCCTAAGGACAGAGATTCAAAGAAGTACTGTTAGCCATCCCAGCTGCAACAGAATTCATTTGTTCAATAGAGCAAGAAGGGAAGGCTCTCGGCTCCCTTCACATAGGCAGAGGGAGGAAGGTGACAGTATGCTCTATGGAAGGAATGTTTAGTGTACTTATGAAGCCAGAGGATAAATATTTCCCCCATTTCTTTCTTGTCACTTCTCAGTATCATTCCAATGGGCAAGATTCATTTTCGATTGCTAAGAAAAGCAGTTTCTTCTCATCTCATATTTAAATAGAAAAATCATCAGCTATGAGAAAGTTTTATTTATGTAGGTAGCCAACCTGTTCCTCTCCCACCACCAGTGGAGAAAGAAGAGCTGCCAAGATACATGGAACTCATACTCTGCTTCTCAGTCAACATTCAGTGGTGGTTCTTAAGGCCTTTCTGGGATTACTATGTCTTTGTGGTAATTTGAAAGCAAAAATAAAGGCTGTTTTAAAGCGTATTATTTTAGTGACATTTTTCTTAAAGAGAAATTTAGTATCAGATCTGGTTATAACCATAAAAATATGCTTTTTGTGTATGTGTGTTGGGGCAGGGTGGCTGATGAAATGCCTTAGCAGAGAAAGGTGCTTGACACCAAGCCTGATGACCTAGGTTCAGTCCCTAGGACTACAATGGTGTAAGGAGAGAACTGACTTGTGACAGTTGTCCTGTGTCCACCACCATCATGTCATGCTCAGACTCATGTGTTGATGTACGCAAAAAATAAATAAATAATTTTAAAAATATTTGGGGAAATAACCCATTGTAAAATCTCTTCCTCACTTACAAAATGGTCAAAAAGCACAACAAATCTTTTCTGCCTGCCAAGAAAAATGTATAGTCACTTAACTTGGATTTCGTCACTGTATTAGTCAGGGTTCTCTAGAGTCACAGAACTTGCAGATAGTCTCTATATAGTAAAGGAATTTATTGATGACTTACAGTCTGCAGTCCAAATCCCAACAATGGTTCAGTAGTAGCTGTTGATGGAAGTCCAAGGATCTAGCAGTTGCTGAGTCCCACACGGCAAGAAGGCGAAAGAGCGAGAGCCAGACTCCCTTCTTCCAATGTCCTTATATGGTCCCCAGCAGAAGGTGTAGCCCAGATTAAAGGTGTGTGCTACCACACCTTTAATCCCAGATGATCTTGGACTCGGAGATCTCCCTGTCTTAATCTTCTGGATTCAATCACCACTGTGTCTCAAGATCTCCATACCAAGATCCAGATCAGAAACTTCTATCTCTCAGTCTCCAGATTAGGTTCACTGGTGAGCCTTCCAATTCTGGATTGTAGTTCATTTCAAATATAGTCAANTTGACAACCAGGAATAGCCACTACAGTCACATAATGAAGACTCTGATATTACAAGTACAAGAAAAGTGAGGATGATTGTCCACACTGTTAACTGTTGGGAACTCAAAGTCTGAATGAGTCAGTCAGCCAGCTTGGCACACACAGGCCTTCAGTTATATTCCTGAATGAACATTGTTATTTGTGATAAGCCCCCTTTGAAATGAAAATAATTTAATCAGTGTTTCTAGAAATCTCTCTACTTTTACCTTTTTCCTCAGATGAAATCACAGTTGTCATGAGGTATATTTGCAACATGCCTACATCAAGTTTAACTCTTGAAAGAAAACAGAAATGGAAGGAAAGACCGGCAGGTGTGACATAACTGACTGACTCCTACCTCTTGAGTGTTCTACACGAACTGTCTTCCTGTGAGATGAGCATTATGTCTATTGTAGAGATATGAGACCTGAATTCTTGGTATATTAATATGTGGAGTCACGTCTGACAAAAAGACAAGTGTCCTGTGCTCTAGATTGGAAACTTATTCTTAGTAGTCCCATAACCAACTCAGGATGTCACTGTTACAGAAAAGGAAGAGCAAATGAAAGAACATCTCTGCCTGGACTCCACCTCATGATCCAGTTCTGATGAGGACCATTGGACTAAATCAATTTGCTATTCTGATGACAATTGATCCTCAATGGAGTATCTGGAGGAAGAATTCTACCACAATATACTTCTTAGCAACTCCCTGATTTCATCTTCAGGCTATCTAACTCTGGTGGATCTTAATGTACCTTCTGTTTAATTGGTTATACAGACATTCCTAACTATGAGCAGTTGCATTATACAATTTTTATCATTATTTATTTAAATCAGTGTGTTTGTCTAGTAGCCCCACTTATCTACAGGATATGCTACAAGACCTTAAGTAGGTACCACTTCTATCATGCTTCTCTCTGAACATACTCTCTCAACTGCCTAACCATATCCTGACAGTAACATTCGCTATCTGAGGTACAGTAACAAAACTATTATGGATTTTGTTTCTTGTCTTCATTATTTCACAGCCAGAACCTTTGTTAATGTAGATGCTAGCACCCTTGGGAAGGAAGTTGTTCTCTTTTCTAAGTTGAGAGCTCTGACCTTCCCACTTAAATGTCCTTTTGGGTTTCTTGTCGACACAGATGAATTGCCAGCACTGTTACTTTTGTACTTTGGGGCCAATATTAAATAAGGGCTGCCTGGACACTAGCACTGTAATGGTATGACAGTTAATCTGATTGCCAGCCACCACATGAGTAATGGGCAGGTAGAGTCTTCTGTGAGAATTGCACAGACAAAGGGATGGCTCATTTCAGATGGAGAGAGGAAGGATGGTAAATGGTTCCATCATGTGGTCAAGAATAACTGACAATTGAAAGCTTGTAGGAGGCTTAATTTGGGAAATTCCCATTTAATACTTTTGAACAAAAGGTGATCTGAGTAACAAGCCACAGAAAGAGAAAATTGTAAAAAAACAAGGCACTACTATACTTAAATAAATTTTTCTATGGGAAGAATACCTTGAGCAATTTATAGAATAAGCAGTAGTCTTTGAAGTCCTATCAAAGCCTTGTATACATATCTAGATGCTACATATACTGTCAATGTAAACAAATCATATTTCAGCTATGCTTATTACATACAGAATTACTTTTTAAAAAGTAAGAAGTTGAACCCTTCTAGCAAATACCAAGGACATGTGACACGACATGGCAAAGGTGTCTTCCTATTGGGTACCTACAAGGCTAGAGACTCACCCATTCAATTGCACGTAAACCAGAAGCTTGTTACGTCATCTTCTCACTCTAATTCACATGAAGGGACAGAGGACCATGATCTGCTTGGGAAATAGGAAATGATTCTTCTCCACACTTTTCACAAATAGGTTGTTTGCAAAACATGTAAAGACGTGCTCTTAAGACATCAGTGCATAGGGTCACAGTGATAGGTGCCAACCCATTCCTAATTTTGATTAATTTGTTCATTATATCCACCCAACACATCACTAAATGCAGTATTACTACACACAAGACTTATATTGTGGCTTATAATTTAGAAAGTACCTTCACAGTATGCTTTAATGTAATGCCAACAATAGTTCTCTCAGTTAGGTGTTTTATCTACTAACAGTGACTGAGACTGTTGAGTGGAGTACTAGGCCAGAGGATGCACTACTACTAAGTACTGAAGATGCGAGTCTAAGCCAGATTTTTAGAAAGTGTCGCGGATGATGCGTATGATGTGTAACAGGTGTGCCAAGCCCCCCACGTGGAGGTCAGAAGACAACTTGGTGAAGCTGAATTTCTCCTTCCAGGTTTACATGGATTAAGGTCTTCAGGCTGCATTGGAAGGTGGTAAGTACGCTTACCACTGAGCCATCTGGCTAGTCTAAGCCAGACTTCTGATACGCAACTTTATTGCTCTTTCTGTTACATCAGACTGACAGCAAAATTCATATTGTCAAATGACTAAAGGTTGGGTGCACAAATGAACATGGAGTACCTCTACAAGTCTTTCTTTTAGAGAACACAGAATCCTTCTGAGTATTAACTTACAGTTTCTTTAAGTCCACCATTATGGAAACAATTGGATTTTCTGCCAAGAACCATTAAAGCTGATTTGACAAGAATGACGAGGCTCTTTGAGAGTTGATTGACTGTCAGCACAAGGCTTTTAGAGCTTGCTAAAATTGCATCAACTATAAGCGAAAGAAATGGATGGATCTACAAAGAGATTCAAAAGAAAGTTCGTGACATAAAAAGCAAATGGTAGATTGGTCAAGTATATATACATTCATCCAACAGCTCTCTGATTCCTATCAAAGTTCATTTGTTTCGTCTACAACTTTCTATGGTCTTCACACTCAGAAACTCCCTGAGGACTAAATTGATCAATGATGATGGGGAAAAACATCAGTTTGTTCTTATTGAGAAACTTTCAGAAGAAATATTTAGCTGAGTCTTTTGTTGAGATATACCTTTGGTTTTCATTTCCTGGTTAGAGCATCTAAATTGTTCTGTGTTTACAACCCTGTCAATACATCAACAGGGAGTGTCAACGGATACCGAGATCTTTGAAGGACACAGATTTGTTGTTGGATTCAGAAGGTGAGGTCTGGACTTCTTTCATGAAACCACCTTTTGAAGATCTATAGGGATGATGATGAATTTAATATGATTATAATTTTAAAGAAAAAAAGACAGCAAAGTTTTTATTTCTTTTTTTTTCAACCAACATATCTAATATTGTATCCATACAACATATTTGAATGCTCTATACTTAAAGGGAAACAAACCGATGAGCAAATATAATTATCTATTTGTGGCTTTTCTCTAATTGTATAAAATTCTAGGTATCAACAAAATTAAAAGTAGTTATTGTCAGTATGGATTTCTCCTAATTTTGTATTTAATCAACTATTATTATTATTTATTATTATTATTTTATCATAGTATTTGTTCTATCCCTTTTAGGAATAAAATCCCACCACTAACATCCCATCATCTAACCCTTGAGTACTGAATAACACACCTGGCCATTGACAAATCCAGCATTGAGCTAAGTTAATGACTAAATAAAATAAGAATTCCTTGAACAGACCCTGACTTACAGATAAACCCACACTGATTTCTAGATCATGTTCCTTCCATGATGCTGTCGGTCACCTTTGGTGTTATGAGACAGATTCTTAAAATGCCTTTGCTGAGATAATAGAAAAGGAGAGGACCAGTGAAATCCTTCTGCCAGAAAAGAAGTAAATAGGTCTTGCCTTTCTAGCAAGAGGAACTAAGTTGCATCTCCAGAACCCATATGAACATGGAAAGCTGGCCACTTGCAGATTCAGTGGAATCCCAATCCCAATGCCTCTGACATTCTTCACAGACAGGAAAAAACTACTAAAATTTACAGAGAAGCACGAAAGACCCTGGAGAGAAGAGCTGTTCTTTGCAAAAAGAACAATGTTGGAGGGACCAGCACAGCAGATTTTGAGCTATATTATAGAACTATAATAATAAAAACATCATGGTCCTGTCCCCAAAACAGAGTTGTCTATCAGTGAAGCAAAATAAAAGACTGAAACATGAAGGCACATAATTACAACCATCTGATATTTGGCAAAGATGCCAAAAAAGAGCACACTGGAGAAAGGATAGCATCTTCAACAAATGGTACTTGGAAAATTAGATGTCTGTGTGTAGAAGAATGAAATTAGAACCACGTCTATCATCCTGCACATAAACCAACTCCAAATGGATCAAAGCCCTCAGTGTGAAACTTCACACACTGAAACAGTTATGAGTAAACTTAGGCAGCACATATAAATTACAAGTGCAGGAAAAGACTTTCTGAATAAGAAGACTCTGTTTGCTCAGGAGTTGGGGGCCAACGATTGACAAATGGGACTTTGTAGAACCAGAAGGCTTGCGCAGCAAAAGAAACAGCTACTTGAGTGAAGGAAAAGCCCACAGAGTGGGAGAGGTCTATGCATTTGCTAGAGACTTAGCATCTAGAATATGCAGTGAACTAAAAACCCAGAAATTTAAGGAAGCAAGTACCCATTAAAAATGGAGTATGGAGGGGCTGGAGAGATGGTTCAGTGGTTAAGAGCACTGACCGTTCTTCTAGAGGTCCTGAGTTCAATTCCCAGCAAATATGGTGGCTCATAACCATCTCTAATGGGATCTGATGCCCTCTTCTGTTGTGTCTGAAGAGAGCAACTGTGTAGTCATATACATAAAATAAATAAGTCCATTAAAACAAAATGGGGCTTGGATCTGAACAAAGAGTTTGCAAAAGAAGAAAGAAAATCGGCTAAGGACTATCTTGAAAGATGTGAAGTATCTTTAGTAATTAGAGAAATGCAAACTAAACCTGATTTGAGATGTCTAAGATCAACAAATTAGCCTACAACAAATGCTGGAGGACTATGGGAAAAGGGAACTCTCATTCACTGTTGGTGTGATGGCAAACTGGAGTTCTGTGTACTAGTATGGAGGTTTCTTAAAAGCTATAAACCTGCTATACCATTCCTGACATACACCTAAAAAACTCAACATCTTGTTCTACAGATACCTGCTCAGTCGTGTTCTTTGCCAACCTGCTCACAATACCGGAGATATGGAAACAACCTAAATGTCCTTCAGCTGATGCATGGATAATGTAAACATGGTACATGCACACAGTGGAACACTACTCAGCTGTAAAAAACAAGAAACAATGAAACCTAGAAGCTGAATAGAACTGGAAAATACTATATACCGAACACTCTCTCTGATTTGTCGATCCTAGCTCTGGAATTTTTAATTTAAGGAAATAACCTAAAGCCACTACAGAATCCAGGAAAGCAGAAAGGGGCTGTGGAAGTAGAGAGATGAGAGCAGAAGACGGTGAGTTAGAGAGAAGCATAGTATGACTCAGGTGCTGTGAAAGAGGGAAGAGGGAGATGGGTCCTGAGGAAAACCACTGAACATTGTCTCTCTGACCTCCACATGCACTTGGATACATGTACACACAAACACATGCACACACACATACACACACACACACACATACACACACACAGGCACACATATGCACCCGTGCACATACACACATACACAAGTTCCTTTACACACATGAACATAGAAATACAGAATTTAAAAAAAATAAGGAAAAGAAAAGAAAATGAAGTTGGTGCTTAATGTGTTGAAGACTACTTTTCCACTGTAAGTCAGTATTTGCATATTCCAGACTTTTCCAAACACATTCCAAGGACTACCACCACTCACCATATGATAAAGTTTACACTTCAGTCTTCAATATTAGGGGAAAATATTAGGTTCTGATATGTTGATTTCTGGAAATTTCTCTCCTATAATATAGTACAATTAAAACAGAGTTTATGTAGATTGTTTTGCTTTGTGTAATTGAGGTGTTGGGATAGGTAACTGTCATTGTGAGGTTCTGTCCTGGGTATATTGACATACTTATGACTATCTCTGGCTGCTAATTTATAGATCAGTAATCCTACCCTTTGGCCATAACAACAGAAAATATCTTCAAACATGGCCAAATTTACCATGGTTTAAGATGTGGGTATGTGTGTGTTTATGGGGGCATGCACCTTCTAGAAGAATAGCATGCAAAGTCACCTTCTAGAAGAAGAGCAGGGACTTGCAGGTTTCCATCGTGGTTTGTCTTTTGTGGTTATTAAGTCTGATCATGAATTGGGTTAGTGACACAATTTCATGACGGATCAGAAGCAGAGGTAAAGCCAGACGTAGATCTTGGGGTTGCTGGAATGACTTTCAAATTTTAGCATACTCATAATGTCTCTTCTCTTCTGCTGCTAAAACAAGAGAATTCATTGCCTAAAAATGTGCTGGGATCCACAAGATGTCGTTCATTAGATTCTACTCAGGAAGAACAGTGTCTATGAAGGAAATGAAATGACTTGAAAACCCCACATGGCGTCATTCAGGGTAATGACAACCAAGTAACATTAAATACTAATATTTTCTCATCGACTCCACGTTATTCTGGCTTCTCTGGGTCCCCTTTCAATGAGTCTTAACTTTTAGGCCCTTGTATTCATCTTGGTCCTTTGCATTTCTTACTAAGATCTTGCAAAGTCATTTTATTTATAACCTATACCGCCCTCTGTGGCTAAGTGAGTTTCTTCATCTTCCACTCTCTCTCAGGTGATATCTTTCGGGCAGCTTGTTTTCGGCAAGATCTTGTTAGGTTGATTTAGTGAAAATCCTCACCAAGAATGCTGGGGAGATAGCTCAGTGGTTAAGAGTGCTTATGAGACGTGCAGAAGACCAGGGTTAGGGTTAGGGTTAGGGTTAGGGTTAGGGTTAGGGTTAGGGTTAGGGTTA
>NC_034593.1:130785269-130831493 GCF_900095145.1 Mus pahari
GTTAGGGTTAGGGTTAGGGTTAGGGTTAGGGTTAGGGTTAGGGTTAGGGTTAGGGTTAGGGTTAGGGTTAGGGTTAGGGTTAGGGTCCTCAGTACCTACATCAGTCAGCTCACAACTGCTTGTAAGTTCAGGGCATCCAATATTCTCTGGATTTTATGGACACCCACATGCACATAAATTCATTCAAACACACTCATATACACAAATAAATGAACAAACATATAAATAAATGTATAAGAAAGAAATCCTTCCTAATCATTGATCTTTTCTTTCAGGTTTTTTTTTTTTTTTTTTGTAAACATATTTGCTCTCTACCTTGCTTTATCTGCCCAGACTATATTTGGACCTGAGCCTAATCTCTCTCCTCTACAAAATTCCACACAGTGCTCCCTGCTCCAATCACAGCAGTTTCATCACATACCTCGAATAAAATCTGTCTCATCGTCTTTAACAATGCTACGACTTTTTCTTCAGTGCTGCTCCTATCGTGTACAAGACGTTATAACCATATTAAGACAAATCTGCACAAATCTCTTGCCTACTCTCACCTCATTTGAAGGAGGGATTTTGTTGCAAGTGTCCTGACACTTTAAAATTTTATAACCAAAGCTAGAAAAAAATATGCCTGGCGAGAACACCAAATTAAAGATGGAATTAACAGCCCGAGATGATTCACTCTGCCAGGAAATGTGTTCTTTAAGCTGTGGTAGAGGATGACATCTTGGATTGTCCCCATTAGCCATCTCTGGTCCATCCACAAGACAATAATGGATCCTCCTGGTTCAAGGAAGATACTGCCAGAGATGAACATTGCTGTGCCGCCAGCTGTTTGAGGGATGCAAGAAGATGCAAAGATGGCAAAAACAGATGGGATAGCGTTTGCATTTTCTACCAAGATATGAATATGTACATATGATATATTAGGGCAGCTCTCTCACACATCTCCTGCTCTCCTTCACACATTATGTTAACCAGTCGTCACATTTATGTATCAACTTCATCAGAAAGTTTTGAATGTCTTTTGTATCTCAGATTTATCCTCCTTCTTTATACCATTTATATTTTCCAATTTAGTTCAAAGTTGTTAATTTTTCAAAATATTTTATATAACATCCTCTATGGAAGATACTTGGTATGAAGGATACATTTGTTTAAAAAAAATAGGTAGCATTTAATTTGCCCACATCCTTACTATGCTTCATTTTATGAGGGATTCTAGATAGCTTCAGATATTTGAATATATATTTTATATATTCAGAATTTGAAAATTACTTAAAAATTAGATGAGTAAAAATAAGTACGTTTGCTATGTTATAAAATGTGGGGAATGAAGGGAAGAAAAATCAGATTTGAATATGGCTTCGTCACCAGGAGATTATACTGCTAATGTTCTCTCAGTACACGTATGCACAGCTATGAGTACATGCATGTGTATCTGTACTTGTGCATATGCTTGGAATCAAATAATAACTTTTGTTCACATTGTTATGACCAATTTTATGGTATATTTGTGTAGAGCCACTTTAATCCCTTTGACAGTTCTTCACTTTTGTGTTACTGGTCTTTTGTTTCCATTTTTTTGTATAATATAATAAGCTAAAATGCTATATGATGTAATGGTATATGAATGATATGAGTGACTTTAGATCTTTAGCTTTTTGGTATATTATTTCCTAGAAGTCAAATGCTGGGCCATAAACATTTATAGAACTCTTAAAATACATTACCAGCTTACCATGTACCAAATAGATTTGTTAATTTAAGTTTCTAAATCAGAAATGTAAGGGAGGATTTTAATTTAAGTAACTGAACATAATTGCTGGATAGGAGTCAGCATCTAAAGACTCCAGAATATCTTTATGTGGTCCTCTCTCCCCTTAGGCAGAAAAGATGTTTTCTTTAACCTTAATAGCTTTTAATGAATGGGTACAGAATCAAATTAAGAGAATTTGCCATTGGCTACACAAACTAGTTTTCATTTTAAAAATAACAAAATCATTAAGGGTATATGAAATGTCAACTATGAAAAGGTGCCAGGTGTCATCAAGCTCAACTTTCCTTTATTCAAAATTTACTCACTTTCTTAGAAACTATTACAACTACGACTTTAGTCTAAAACCTAATTGGACAAATAAGAAAAGTGCATAGTTAGCTGCAATACAATGCTATACATAATAACGAATCCATGGGCAATGGAGGCATGATGTTCAAATGTCTGCTGAAGACAGAACTAAGAAAGACTGCACAGGGGAGTTAGATTCTCAAGGGCCATTAATAAAATCTTTGGCAAGGGAGGAAGGAATCCCTGGAACACCGTAGCACTAAAGACACTCAATGATACGGACTTGTATTGCATCTAACGGCGATAACAATGGATGGATGGCATGTAGAAGACTGTGCTGTGAATAGTGAAGTTTCAATTCTAGGAAAGATGTCTAGATTTATTCTGTTATCATAGAAGAACTGTTGGGAGCTTTTGAGCAGTAGCAAGGCTCTTTCTGCATTTGATTAAAGTTGGGAGAGACAAAGGATGGTGAAAGTATTGTAAATGACCAAAGAAGACAATAAAGGCTGTCATTGTGCCAGCTGTGGGAAGACCACACTTGAAGGGATGTGTGAAGGGCATGAAACTAATGAACCAATCATCTGGCCAATATTTTTGAGTCAATAATCAACCAATGTTTTCATTACTCTGTACTAGGAATCAAGAGAAGAAAACACCAAGTGCCTCCGTGTAAAGCTGTCATTTCTTTAAGAAAAACTGGCAAAAAGAAAAAAAAAAAAAAAGAAAAACTGGCAATAAATAAGGGAGTTTGAAAATCAACTGGTGATGTTAAATACCATAGAATGGTGGGATATACCACAGTAGAGTTCCATGAAAGAAGAACTCCTTGGTTAGGATGACATCTAAATTGCCACACGAAGAGTAAGAAAACAAATGAACCCAAAGAAAGGATTCTGTCAGTGGGAGTTTTCTGAGCTACAGATAACTCACTGGGAAGGTTTGAGAATGGAATCGCAATTATAGCAGTTCTGCAGTCGGATAACCATGAACACACAGACCCAGGGCGCGCTCTCCTTATTCTTCCTACTCGACTCTATGAAAAGGATATAATAGTGAACAAAGGATAGAGTCACTGTAACAATAATGTAAAAGAATGTTTGTAAAATTTAGCCTGCTGGCTTCAGGCCCTATAGGAAGTAGTTGAATGGAGAATAGAGAGAAATAGGCACTTGCTGTTTCTGCCCCAGTTGACTAGGAAGTAAGATTGGCACAGAATATGAGCACATAGAGGTGTTCAGAGAAGATTCATTATCTGAACACCTCTATGCAAACCCATCTGGAACTTAGATTGAGAGGTGAGGTGAGAGGCTGGGTTATGTGGGGCATACTGACCCAGAGCAGTATATAAAGATTAAGGTATAAAAGTCTAGATGCAGCTCTTCGTGAGTGTCTCATGGTCAAGTATGGTAAACACAAAAACAAATTGCTGACTAAAATCTTAATATATAAAATATAGTTTATATTTCCTGGCCCTGCATAAGTATTATATAAATAAAAAAAAGGAATTGTTAAACAAAATAACATTTGAAATAGCTCTAAGTTTGTTTGGCTTCCTGTGTGGGATCAAATGGCAACAGATATTTCCACCACTCCTCACAGAAAGCCTCATGTCAGTCCACTACCATGATGTGGTTTAATTTTTCATTGTCCAGAGCAAACCCTAATATTCTAAATGTGATTTGATCACCTTGTTAGTCTCAAGCTATCACTTTTCCTCTGTCAGGTCCTTTATCATCCTGGTTCCATTATCTAACACATTAGTGACTCCCTTCAGTGTTGAGAAATGTACCTATTTCATGGGTATGGTTTCTAAAGCTTTATTCATGTCGTTGAGAAAGATGTCTAATGACAAACGGAACGTGAATTAAACTACCCATGCTGTTGACTAGTAGGTGAACAGGAAGCGTTTGGGATTATGTTGCAAGGACAATCTGTGCTTGAAGACTTAGTCCAGAAATGGTGGAGTGGGAGCACAAAGGAATTCACAGAAGATGGTCTAACTTCTGTGGCAGAAAGGAAACTGTCAAGTCTCTGCATATTTTTGGTGTGAGTTGTTGAGGCCACCATAAGGACAGGTGAATGAGAAGTGACACAGACAAATGGAGACTATGCAGGGTTGATAACACTAACTGAACACCTCATTTTAATAATTCCTAAAACAAATATGATAGATTCATTTCTTCCTGACAAGGCACGAGAAATGCCACACTTGGGGCAGATAGTCACACTACATATACCCATCTGTGGATGGGTATCGAACAAAACTGAGTCATGAGGAGAGAATCAGGACAGTGAAACTGCAAGAGCAGAAACAGAATGAGGTGCTCTTTGCGTACCAGTCAGAAAGGAAAACTAAGGCCCAAGGGCATGAGGTGAATGCAGAAGGTGGACCCTAAGGTGTGAGGTAGCAGAAAGAGAAAGGCTGTAGTCCCAATGCCAACTATGAGTCAGTGCACAGAATCCTTGCTCTTGGAGACTTAGTGCTGGATGGGATAGCACACACAGAGGCTCATGCTGTTATGAGAAATGAGAGCTCAGAAATGGATCAGTTTCTTGCAGGATGGTGACCCATTCCGTTATGCAAAAACAGAGGAAATAGGGCTCCTAGTGTAATTTCTGTTTTGTCTTTATTAGCTCAGGTACTAGAGTAGTCCAGAACATGAAAGAGGCTTGATGTAGGCATTATCGGCTCCATATAGAAAAGGTAGGAAGGATTTAGGAGATGGATCAATGGGTAAAGTGCTCATTGCTTAAGCATGAAGACCTGAATTGGATCCACAGAATCTATGTAAAAGTTAGGTATGGTGGTTCACAATTGTCACCTCTCGTCTGTTGCAGGAAACATAGGTTAGTTGGAGGTGGGTAGATTTTTCAGGGGATCAACGGACATATAGTCTAGCCAATCAGTGTGCTACAGCTTCAGTGAGAGACTACCCTCAAAAGTGTAGGGGAGAGCAACCATGGAAGACAATGAACAATGACCTCTACCTCTCACTCACATACCTGAAGGAGAGTGCATCTACACATATATGCACAAGCATGCATACACCACATACATGAGAAAAGTGACAGGAAAAATGTAGCTTTAATCAGCATACATATGAATGTGCAGGAACCCGTGGCTGTCTTCCCCACCTTTTTAGAAAAGTATTTTCAAGAATGGAGAATGCAGGAGCACAACTGTAGGAGCATGTTCCCCCAGTGACAACACTGATTATGTACGATGAATAGGAGGTCAAATATATAGCTTTCATAGAAGCATCAGAAGTCTATCTTGAGAGTGTGTCTGATTTTTCACCTCTATAATTCTTCCAGTTCTTGTTGATGCTGACGACAGCGAAGGTAATGGCAGTATCAGTAGTTAACTGAGCCATAGTGTCAGATACTCTTTCAAGTACCAAACTCATTTAGTTCTCCTAGAAAGATTATGAGGAGACATTGTTTTCATCCCTTTATTTTTTTTAGATGAGGAAATTGCACATTTGAATAATTAAATGAAGTGCCAGATTTCTACAAATACAAAATGGATTTGAATCCAGGCAACGTGATTCCAGAAATACTATATTGTGCTGCTTCTTTGTTTTACGGCTAATAGTGATAAGTTGATAGTCTATATTACTCTCAGGATGTAGCCTTTATTGTTTTTAATATTTTAATAAAAAATTTTGAGATTATAATTTAATCACAACATTGCTCTCTTTGTCTTTGTCTCTCTAGCCTTTCCCATACACCCCCTCTTTCAGATTATTGTTTCATTTGTAATAATTGTTTTTATATGAGTATATGTATGTGTGTATGTGTACATGTATGTGTGTATGTGGGTATATACTTATATGTATGTGTATGATGTATAGATTCCTAAATATAGCCCATTTTATCCATATAGTGCTAACTGAATGTATGTTTGCAGGGCTAAGCATTTGGCAATGGAATGGATGACCTTCTGGCATGCTCTTACCTGGGAAAGACCATCTCTCCTGCTTCCTGCCTTCTTTAGTTGCCTGTAGATTTTTGCACAGTGTTGAGACCTCATGGGTGTCTTCCTATTCCTTGATGATATCCTTTTCCACTTCACATTTGGACAGTCATGTTGGTGAAGCCTTTTGGGTGTAGCTCCTGATATTAGTGTTTCCACTCCCTGTTCTGAGCCTTAGGGGAAGGAGTGCTTTGTTGATACATCCATTAGAACTGGGCTTCAAAATTCTGCTTTGTGATTGGTTGTGGTTTTCTGTAAGCAAGCAATAGAAAGTATGATTTAGGAATCTCTTGGACATCCCTGGTCAACAACTCATAAACAGACATCTCATATCTAATATTTTTCCCTTTTTTTCACTCAGGTGGACTTTATGAGATATATTTTCACAACAAATCCAAATATGTTTCTATTAGGTACATAAATATTGTCAGGAAACAGAGCTGAGGTAGTTTGAACATGTTAAGTGACTGAACTGACCCCTTCATGAAGACAGTGCTTTCGCCTACATACCAATTTCAGAATGACTGCGATCAAGTGTTTAAAGTAACTATTCAAGAACTTTGAAGATAAGTCTGAATAGTTAAAAATAAATCAACCCTTAAGTATCAACAAATGGCTGCGTCTACTTACAGTTACAAAGAGATAATAATTTAAGTTACCAAGACTTTTACCTTAAAATTGTTTCTTCACTTTATGATTATATTAAGGTTTAGGTTTCAGATCCCTAAAGCCACAAATCTGTGACCACCAGACTTTCTCTTGATGTAACTGACTAGCAAATATCCATTGATCATATAAATTGAGAGTCTAACAAATATTCATGGGGCACCAGAAGATTTAGTGTTTCAAAGAACCTATTAATACTAAGTGAATTCACCTACAAACCCTGAAGTCATTCATAAAAAGATAAACAAGAAACAGCAAGCTCTGTGAATTGACATAATCCCTAGAATTGAGTTATTAATTAATTGCATACACATTTCTTAAAAGTTCAGTTCCTCAATTGGAATATTTTGATATATTTTCCAGCTGATACCATTTGTATCTGTTATGTGGACAAAGGGAAAAATAAAGTGATTTTTAAAAATATTTTCTTTCAAAGACCCTTGTGAAGTAAAAAGAATATGGTATTTGTCTTAGTCAGGGTTTCTATTCCTGCACAAACATCATGACCAAGAAGCAAGTTGGGGAGGAAAGGGTTTATTCGGCTTACATTTCCATACTGCTTTTCATCACCAAAGGATGTAGGACTGGAACTCAAGCAGGTCAGAAAGCAGGAGCTGATGCAGAAGCCATGGAGAGAAGTTCTTTACTGACTTGCTTCCCCTAGCTTGCTCAGCCTGCTCTCTTATAGAATCCAAGACTACCAGCCCAGAGATGGCACCACCCACAAGGGGACCTCCCCCTTGATCACTAATTGAGAAAATGCCCCACAGCTGGATCTCATGTAGGCATTTCCCTAACTAAAGCTCCTTTCTCTGTGATAACTCCAGCTGTGTCAAGTTGACACAAAACTAGCCAGTACAGTATTCAAAATGGATACCTGGAAGCTTTTATGTGGAATTTAAATAACTTCATTATTTCTACCTTTCTCACCCCAAATATTCTGACTAAAGATGAATCCATCACTTGATCATTTTATAAACAATTAAAATCATAGGGCTTCAAAAATGTTCATAGCAAGAATACATCTGAGAGGCCCTACTTTATCTTTGTAAACGTGTGTAACTTAAAGATGACAAAGCCAGATTTTCTTTTATTCTTTTTCTTTAAATTGCTTTGCCAAGTTTCAGGTGTGAGCACATTTTTTATGACTGATTTATTAAACCTGTAAACTAGAGGTTTACAATGGAACTTCTCATAAGGCTTCAATTCCAGTGTGGCTAGCAGGTTCTCTGAAGAATGAACACAGTGACGAGAGTTTCTAGAACACAGCCTGAGGATTTGATCATGGGGTCATTACTTTCAGGAGACTTACCTTCCACCATTTTGGCAGGAATTCTTGTCCTGTGAACAAAACGAAGCATGGAGTCATTTGGCTAAGTGTCAGGGTTTCTGCAGTGATTAATTTTTTAGGACAAATTCAAAGAAGTTTCTGTAACATTGCACTCTGTGAGGAGGGAGGGGAGAGAAAGTTGTGTTCACCGTTTGTGCTGACAGAGGGATTTATTGCAAATAAAGTGATTCTAAATTGACTTGGGAGATTTATTGGAAATGAAATTATTAGAAATCCCGAGTCCTTTTTAAGATATTTAGAAATTATACCTAAGAGGAACATTTTTGCTTTCCTCTCAGAGATGCAAACTTCTGCTCATCATTAGATTCTTTCCCCGCAGGCTTTGGTTTTATTAGCAGCTTAAGAGTATATTTAGCACTGTCATATGTGAAGTCTCTTCACTCTGTTAAGCTAATATGGGATAAAATGTCTTTTTTTACAGTGTTACTCATTCATTATATAAAAATGAAAGCAGGCGCTTCATGCGGGTCCAGAACTACCGACTATTTTTATGACAAAGGAGAGGTGACAATACATATCCTGTAGGCACACGAGAGTATTATATAAGAGTCATTAGGATAATTGATATCCAGAGAAAGTGTGTTGAATCCAACGTGATTAAAATATGCAATACATTATGGAGGTTCCAGTGTCCCAGCTGCTGTGTTGTTCTTTGATAGATATCTAGTGAAAAATAACACAGTCCTCGTTAAAAAAAATAATCTTTTACTATGCAAGGCTATAGGAATGTGAGCAAGTTGCAATCTGCATGCTCCAACCCTCACAGTGGTTTCCCCCCATTTGTTGTGTTTTGTGTTAGCTCTTCAACCACAGAGAATAGTTAAAAAGAAGCCCTTTTAGGATAAAGTCTTAGGTGGTGGGTACATTGGTCAGTGGTAGAGCATTTCTTTTTTTTTTTTTTTTAACTTATTTTATTAGATATTTTCTTCATTTACATCTCAAATGCTATCCTGAATGTCCCCTATACCCTCCCCCCACCCTGCTCCCATTTCTAACATATAGGAGTATACTGGTCCATCACCAACCAGCATAAGATAGACACCTCCTTCTTTGCTGGGTTGACTGGAGAATCCCTTAGGTTAGAATTCTATGCCCAGTTAGCATTTCGTGTCTTTGTCTTAAGTTCTCCTCTTTAGGTCTAGAAAGCAAAGCATAAAGCCAAAGATTTTAAATTGACTTTAAGTTAATAGTGATTTTGTTAAGTTAAGTGACTGTAATTATTCTAATATTATTATATCTCTGTACACAGCATGTGAATTGGTTAGTGGCAACCTCTTCCTAGGTACTAAGTCCTTAGGAGCAGAACCCCAAGTTCTGAGACTTCATTTTTCCATTGTGAACTACCTAAAGAAATACAGAGAGTATGGGAGAATTCTGTTTTCCTTCCTTCCTTCCTCCTTAGAAGCTTTCCTTAATGAACCCTGTAACTAGAACAGGAGTTAATGTTGTGTCTACATAAAGCCCATCTCCAAGAAATAAAGCAGGGTCGTATATGACTATCCTAACACCTATAATAGCATCCCTGAATTACTGTCAGGTTTTTTTTCCTTCTGCATATATGTGTGATAATAGCAATGCTAAAAGCTGAGAAAAAGGTCACGTGCTGAGGATTCTGCAACATAACCAGGAGAGTAAAGTCAGTGGCGAAAGAAGCAGTGAGCCTAATTCTTAATTAAGTGTCATGTCTGTTAGGGCAAAGAGGTCTGTGGGAAGCTTTCTCAGCAATTAGGGCTTTCAGTTTCTTCTCCTCGACTGACCTATGGTACTGTAGAGAGAATCAGATGAAATAACATGTTGCCATATTGCCCACTCTTGTGTAAACAAGCCATAAAGTACTTCTGCAACTTGCATGTGTTATCTCTAGATAGGGGATGGCATGTTTGCTACTGATCTGAACTATAAATGTCCCTTAAGTAGAATTCAGTTGTGTTTGAAAGATTCCCCCAAATCAAGAAAAACTCAAATGATTAATACCCCCAAATTATGCAAGTAAATAAGCTGTTCAACCACTCCATGGTCTCATCTATCTTTGGAAATTTAGGATAGATGGTAAGTCATCAATGTTTGCAAAGATGGATTATCCTTCAGCACAGTGTGAATAAGAAGCAATATTGGTTTAACCACATGTAAAGGCAAAAGTTTATAGGAGGAATTGATGACTGACAAAATACATACTGGGGACACTGATCTGTTGCTACTTCCTCCTCTTCTGGGGACGTGTAGTTAACCCTGTCATCTGTGGTCTCTCTATAATCAAGGAAAGCCATGGTTCAGTCATTCTTGCCATGTATGTCTGTTCACAACACTAAAATATTTTGCAGATTCATCCCCATACCCTTGACCCCACCATAGCTCTAGCGCACCTTAATTTTTCTTCTGACATTTAATCTGTCACTTTCAAACCTGGATTATAGTAACTTGCCTTTCTTATCAGAATCCTGAAAAGTGGCTTTATTCTATCTGTTATTTCTCCATCATTGTCAGAAGTAATTGTCTGTTATTGTTCAGGTCATTATTGTTGGTCCACATGATGTCTTAGACCTGGAGATAGTAAAGTTCTTGGAAGAAGGTCTCAAAACCTTCTGCACTCTCTCTTGAATACAAAAGGTTGGATGTGCCTGTGGTCTTCTGAAAGCTACAGTAATGGGGCCATGATGCTACACTACATAAATATTGTTATTATTAGTTAGTGAAATAATAACAGAGGAGGAAAGTAATAGCGACTTGGCGTGATCTTTTCCCTGAAGCTTTCAGTAAGTTCGAAGGTACAATTGGTGATATCGTTTAATACACTACGAAGATACGTGATCATTCTGGAGCAGCCATTATCTAGCTCTGTTAGAGTCTTTTTAAAGTCAGTGCTTATTGTGCATGCTATGAATAAGAGAGAACAAAAATTATGCATGCAGGGCCAAATTCTCATCTTGCTCTGAACCCCCATGGACTTCCCTTTGAAGTCAATGGATGCTCAGCAGGAGGTGGTGCAAGATGAGAATTCAGAACAGGAATGTGAAGAAAGGGGATAATTTTCTCTGACCATATCATCATTTCTTGTGTGTTAAATGCTCACACAGTGTCTCACCCCAATTCCTTTCTTACTTCTGTCTCAATAAAATTGCATGACATATTGTTTTTTTTTTTCTCTTGCATCTCTGTGTGCACATACTGTAGGTCATTTTCTATGGGAGGCAAATTGGATAACTTCAATTACTCTCCTGTAAGCTGTTATTATTGAACTGAGCCTGGAGTGCTTTATTTTCAATAAAGAAGTATTCTTATAATACAACTTTCATGCAAATTTGGATGCTATAGGGTTTCAAAGATTTTTTTTTTTTCCAGAAAGGACATTTTTCACGGGCCCAGATAATTAACTACTCGTCTTTGTGCCCCTGCTTTCATTCAACTAATTTTTGAAATTATTTTGTCCACTGTGGGATGGCAACACAAACGCATGTTCTCCCAGGAAAACGTGATTTGAAATCAACAATGCAGAGTTTGTTTCCGCATGCTAGTATTTGCTCCCTCCTAGGATTTGAATTGTTGTGAACATACAATGGTGAATGAATGTCCAGAGGGCAACTTCACAAAGCAGCCAGTCTAGGAGCTAGAGGCCACAGCTTCCACAGTCAAGGAGGAACCCACCCTTTGTCAGACTGAAGCACACAGAGCCCTCCCTTAGAAACTTGGCTTCGAAGATAAAACTCACCAAGAGCTAGCTTCCCCTTTCCTTTATGGAAAAACTAAACTCCATTGGATTCTCACACCTGGATGTGTGCTAATGAAATGTCCTGGAACGCAGGGCCATTAATATTCATGGGCCATCTCATGTAACTCATGATGGTCTGTGATGTATGACAGAAAGCAGTATCATTTACACTGAACCTTAAAAATATTGACAAAGACAAGCTCGCAAACACCGAGGGAACCTTGTACTTTGCGTTACGACTTCTTCGTTTTATACTTGGTGCAGTTTTTCAATTAATGGTTGTGTATCTGGGGCGATTATTCATTTATTATAGTCAGTTTAGATATGGTATAGATTAGAGAAATAAAGCAAAGCGTTTTGGTGACACTGGCTAGTGATACATTGTTATTATTTCCATTTTTATTTATTTATTTTTCTGGCTGGAACATGGCAGGATTTATAGCACCTACTTTCGAATGCTAAGTCTTTTTCCTCCCTGGTTCCTGTTTTTATGGTTTCAAATAAGCAAAAACAACAGTAAGATTTGAAGTAGATTTACCTACATGATTTATCAAATGATAGCCATGCATACAAATACTAACTCACGCAAACACAAAAATATTACTTTAAATTATATTTTTTTTGGGGGGGGGCAATGACAAGATTCTTTTTTCCCTTTCAGTTACATGGAAAAAGTATCTGTTCCTTTTTTTTTTTTTTAAAGTGTGAAGATTCTCAGAAGTGTTGAAGGCAGAACGGAATTTATGTTGTACATAAACTAGGCATGAATACATGGAAAATCTCATAAGAAATAACATGCAATTTTGAACACAAGTAAACCAAGAGAACTCCACCTATTAGATATTTGGAGTTAATGGCATGGAGCACAATGCTCTCAGTCTGCCTTGCTATGTGGTTTTCCCAGTCTGCTGCAGCCGCATACCCTGTAATGCCATTTTGCTCCTAAGGAGGTTTTACATGCTTTTAAAAGCGCCTCCGATTTTGGCAAAGTTTATTATATGCATTATGCATAAAAGTTGTCATCAGGATTTAACAAAACATTTTGCACAGAAAGATTAGGAATAAAATGATTTGGATGGCTTTCCTAGATGGTGTGAACTTAAAAAAAAAAAAAAAAGATCAAGCCTGTATCTCACCCTCTTTCCAAATTTCAAAACGAAGAACAAGGCCAATCGTGAAGAGAATGGAAATGCAAAATCCCGGAACCAAAGTCTGCCAGAGTGATTTTACTTTTCTTTCGGCTACCAGTCTCTTGTTTACTGGTTGTAGCACGAACGATGTGACATGCAACCCGTCTGCAATAGCTAAACAAGAAATTGCCCGGGTTTAATAATCTATGTTCAGGATGGCCTTCTTGAGAAGCGAGGGTAACGGAAGGGCCAAATTATGTTTTAATATTTGGATTTTAAAGTGTAGAACTCCCCAGAAGAGTGAGGTAGACCCATGAGAGGTGGAGAAATGGATGGGTGGTAGCTGACACAAAGGACACACTGTTTGGGTGTTCAGCTTTAAATGCCTGTTTTACATTGTCTGCCTTCTAACACATTTTAAAGCGAGGCACACTGCACTTCTGTGATTTAGAGGAAGCAAGAGGCTCTACAGGATACAGCAGAAGTCTGGATAAACTCTGTGTGTGTCTGTCACTAGGATACATTGAGTATCTTAATAATAGTTCTGAATAATAATGAGGATGACGATGAGGATGATGATGATGATGATGATGATGATGATGATGATGATACTAATAATAATGATAATGGTGTTGGTGGTTTATTTTGTCTGAAAACTTGAGTCCAGAAAGATGTTTTCTGCAACTGGGCAGCTGATTTCCAGCTGTGTCCTCCATTCCCAGGGTGATGTGCAGGAAGCATTTTCCCCATTGTGCTGTGTGTCTTTCTAAGGGTACTAACAGCCCTGGAGTCCCTAAGGCTGCATGGCCCTGGTTATTTCAGATATGACAATCTCCCTCACTGTCTGGCATACTCACATCACAAGTGGGTTGACGTCTATGCTGTTTCTAGAAAAGGAATTATTAGTGATGTTAGGATACAGCCCTTGGAGACTCCTGGGTAACCACAGGGCAGCAGGGGTAGAGGGATCCTTTCAGACAGCAGTTGGAGGATGCTGTTGGGAGCCATCCTCAGAGAGGTTTGTGTCCATGCAGTCCCTGGAGGGTCCCGTGAAAATGTCATCTTCTTTGGAGTGCCCTGGTACTTATTATTTTTCTTTCTTATTGGTGGCTTTACCAGTATTAAGAAGGTTTTAAAAAACACAGTTGCCTGCTCTCTGGTTTTCTGGTTCTCTACTTCCAACGGTGTCAATTGATGTTACTTGGTTTTATTTCCTGACTTATCAGGCAGCGTGTAACCACAACCCCAGCTATCTGTTGTCTGCCTCAGCTTTGAAGCAGTTCTTCCTTCAGCTTGACTTTTATCCACAAATCCCATTTTCCAAGAAAAAAGGAAAAGAAAAATATACCAGTGTAGGTATAAACAAAGAAATGCCAACTGAAGAATCACTGTAGTCATGACTGCATTTACATAGAATTTGAAAGTTTTTTTTAAAGATGTCATCTCTACTTTAGTTAGATACCCTATAACATTGTTTTAAAGTAAGACAGAAGTAAAATAATATTGAACATCTCTTGTGTTGAGTATTTTCCCCACTTTGTTTCACTCAGTGCTTACTGCTGGGGTCAAAATTATTTCCCTGTAGTTTTGGAGGAAGCATGGGCTCAGACAAACGGTGTCTCCTCTCACACACCATAGTCAGCAAGTAGGGGGATCCAAGCTTTCACCCTTATTTGTTTTGTTCCCAGACTTTTAACCCTATGCACTTTGAAGATGGAGAGGAGAGAGATCATTATTGTCTTCATCTTTCAGTTGTTAACATTCAGGATGTAGAGAAGTAACAGACATGTAATTATTCAGTTGAGTCAATGTCACCAACCAGATTTCTGTATTTGTTTGTTTCTGTTTTGTTCTGTACCTACACGTTTTCTGTGACTCCTCCTCCTCCTCCTCTCCTCTTCTTCCCTCTGCCCCTCATCTTCCCTCTGCCCGTCTTTCCCCCTTTCTCCTCCCTCTTTCCTTCTTCTACCTAGACTGGCATTGAACACTGGGTTTCATGAATAAAGACACATGCTTTACCAAGGAGCCCCAACTGCAGGACTTGCTATAACTTCAACCTTCCATTGCTATTCTATTCAGAAGTCAATGGGACTTTGCTAGGGCCATTGACTCTTCAGTTCCCCACCAGGTGTTCTGCCTTCTCACTTTCTTTGTCCCTTAAAGAACACTTTAATATTAAAACAGAGACAGTTAAAAGGACAGAATGGACAAGTGCCTCTGTCTATTTTGTACTGTTGGATTTGTCACAGACTTGGAAGATGGGAAGAATGACCTGCAGGCAGCGTAGGTGACTTTGACCTTTTAAGGTTTTGTCATCTGCTTTGGGTTTTCTTGTTGCATTGCTCTCAGAGATGCATGCTGTGTGCTCATGTTTACAGAAGGGAGGTAGGGCAGAGCTGAACTCATTCACAGAAAAGGAACCATCCTTATAAGAAGTAGCCTATCAGGTACTGTAACACTTAAGAGGGGCCTGGCTAATCATTTTCAAGTGGGCCACCTCTAAATATCTGTTTTATTTTGAATTGAGGTTCTAACACAGGAATATGAGAACACACTGAAAATGTGGCCTCAGGAGAGGTAATGGAATCCTTCCCCATCATGCTTGTCTCTGCCTGTGTATCTGTGGGTTGCACTAATGCAGGGTGGGTCTTATGTTCAATACATACCTGTTCGAGTCAATGTGGTACTGCAGCCTAGCCTACCTAATATTTTTGTGTGTGTGTGTTTGCCTCTAAATATCATATCAATACAATTAAACTCTAAGCTAGTGATTTTAATGTGAATATCTTAATATCCGGCAGCAGAGTTGATATTTTCAATCTGATATATTGGAAAGAATCTTAGGGGAACACTAATGGGAAAAGAGAAGAAATCAGGAAAAACTGATTTGTATAATAATCAGCTGGTCAATGTGCCACAGAGGCTGCTGGAGAATTCCTGAGCCTGTTTAGTGTACCTGAGAAGCCCCACTGTGCATTGTTGTTCCACTACAGCACCTTGTGGGATGAAGCAAGGCCACCTGCATTATCTTTTGCTTCAGGACAAGAATGAGAGAATGGGACTCTTGTTTGGTTTTTGTTTGTTTGGTTGGTTGGTTGGTTTTGTTTTTTTTTTTTTTTTTTTCTTTAAATTTCTAGTGCTGGCACCTAAAGTTAAGCTTTGAAGACACCAGATTTACCAGACAGATGAATTTTTCCCGTTGTGCTTGCATCATTGGGGCTCAATCATAACAATTTGTGGAGACTCCTGTGGGGAGACATCTGTTAAAGTTCTCCAGAGTAGAGTAGGAGATTCTCTCTCTCTCGCTCCCTCCCCCTCCTTTCCTGCCTATTCCTCATGCCCCATCAGACACTTTCTATTTGTATGTTACTCAGGACCTGCATGATTCCTTGCTCAGAACCCGTTTTTCATTCCACATTTACCGCCTTGAACTAGCCTAGGTCCTTCCATCTTTTCCTTGGAATAGAGCAAGAAGCTTCCTGGCTAGCCATTTCCACACACTTTCCTATGGATTACAGACATTTGCCTTTCTGGATATTAGGCATTGCTTTCTGACTAGAACATCTGCGATTTTGTAGAAAACAGATTTGTTGGTACAGAGGAAGTCTCCTTGATCAGGAATATCACTGAAGCATTATCATGGTGATGATGGTGATGGTGATGGTGATGAGATGATGGTGATGATGATGATGATGATGTAATGATGATTTATCATTATTAATTGTGATGTTGGATATTGAACTCATGACCCTATAGGGAAGCACTCTGCCATTGAGATATAACAACAGTCCTTTGGAGGTATCATTAACAGTACATGTTAAGGTGGCTGAAGGATTCTACATCTTAATACATGTGTGATTACAACTGAGCATGTTCCTTATCCTGTTGGAGCTTTAAGCTCCTCACTGTAGAAAGAGGAAATCCAGACCATACATGTAGAACACTAAGTAGAGTGACTGGTGCCCTCGGTGTCTACTCACTCACAGTCTAGTCTAATCTGTCTCTTTCCAGTCTGTCCTGGTGGGCATGTGAAGTGTCCCATAGGCTCATGTGATTGAACACTAGTGGTGCTATTTGAGGGGGAAGCATGTCAATTGTGGTGCCCTTGATGCTTTAGCACCTGGACCACTTCCTATCTGCTTTTGGTTCTTGACTATGGACACATTGTGACATGCTTCTGCTTAGTGGGACTTTCCCCCATGGTAGATTGTGTCCCTTCTTAAACCCACAGCCAAAATAAACCTTCTTCTCTTAAATTACTTCTCAAGTATTTGATCACCACATTCAGAACAGAAGTAGTTAACCATCCAGGGTTGGGAAACATTGAATATACTCTATGCGTTGTTCTAACTTCTCTAGATTTTCTGTGTCACTTAAATACTCAGCATAACAATCAACCTATCGTGGCCATTATTTACATAAAGAAAATTAGCTTTAGAGATGTTAAGCAATTTGTTGAAGGTCACAGAAGTGTGATAGACTCAATCACTTGGACTTGAGACCTTAGTCTTTAATTGGGAACACATTTCTATCCAATCTTCATTGCCTTTGTCCAGGAACAGCTTAGAATCCTTTGTTCCATCTTATGCAGATGGGTTTTTATCTTATGCTTTAACGCTCAAGGCAAAGGAAGCCTTGAAAAAATGCTACTTAGCAGTAGGAGAGAAGAGGAGTGATACTAACAGAGATGATTGGCAGAGAACACAGAGAGTGTTCAGGCATTAGTCTGTTTATTTTAATAGCATGTTCTGTTTATGTTCTGTTGTAGGTATTTGGGCTTTTTATTGACACTGGGAACTCCTTGAGAACCCCAGTTATTAATACATTGCTTATGCATTATGATGCTTATATATTGAGATTTAGCATCTTGAGAGGGTCTGTGCGGGAATCCCTTTTCCCAGGACAGGTAACTGAATAATCTCAAATACCCAGATGTAAATCTGAGTAGAAGGTACAAAATGGCTGAATTCTTTGCCCAATTCTAAGATTTACATTTCATATTACAGTATGAACTGTCTTCCACAGGTTCATGTGGTGAACACTGGGCCATCAACTGTGAGTACTGTTAGTGGAAACTTCCTTCCTAGCTGGAAGAAGTCGGTCCTAGGAGCCTTTGCTAACTATGTATGGCCTCTAGTCACTTCCTCTTTCTTTGCTTCTTGTCCACCATGAGGCTTCCTCTACATGTTACTTCTTTCACAATGTCTCACCATAGTGCGTGAAACCAGTTATTCCTGAACCGAACACCCAGAAACAATGAGCAAAATAAATCTTCCTACCCCTAACCGAGTATTAAACGAGTACTAAACAGAAGTGGGTATTGCACAGAGCATTGGAGGAAGCAACTAAAGAGTTTGCTGAGAAGAGACAGATCTAGGAGAGAGCCGGCATTGGAGCAGGAGGCATGTGGAATGTTACATATTTGAGTGTTGAAGGGAATGTGCACCACCAGAAGAAAAGTAGCAGAGGCCAGGTTCACAAGTAATTGGCTTATTCCTGAACATTTCAAAGTCTAGCTTGCCAGATTTGTACAAGTGAAGATTATGGGATATGTAAGGAAAAGATAGTGCAGGGGATTTTGAGATTGAGAAATTAACATATTTTCACACGTGTAAGACATGGTTCGTCTATGAGTTAAGAAGAGATAGTGGTATCCTTTATTGAGTCATTTGCTGAATAAGAGAGACACACAGTGGCATTTGCTTAAGGATCTGAACAACAGCTTGGAAAAGTACCTTCCAGAGGAAGATAGGTAAGGCTTTAGTGGGGTGATAGGAATACAGAGGAAAAGAACAAGATGCCCAAATACAACTATGTTGTCATGTGTGGAAGGATCTCCAAAATGGAGAGTGAACCTGAAGTTAGACCCAGAAACAAATTACAACTAGAAAGTGAGAAAAGAAATGCGACGGGCCCCACAACGCAAGGCCTATTGGCAGTATGGTTGCCTACTATGCTATTTAAAGGAAAGGGAAGAGATTGGGGGAGGGGGATTGGGGGGACATTGGGCTTCTAATGTCCGTGCCTGTGATGAAGCACCACGTTTGAGGGTCTCATTTTCTCTTCAGTAAGCACAGCCTAGAGCCCTCAGCATGGGTCCCCAAAGAAATTTAATTTATTCTCTTATCCTTTGTTACATCCTCTCGGAAATTTTGTCAGGAGAAAAATTAGGACGATATATTTTCTAAAGCTAACCGCCTAAGTCCTATCAACAGCATTTGGTACAAAGCAAAAGATGATATGAATATTTGATACGGGGCCAAAAAGAGGTCTTACAGATTAAATATTATGGAAGGTTTAAAGTCTCCTGAAAAAAAAAAAAAAAACCAACCTAATTGTGAAGGCTTTATTAAATTGTGGTGAGAGTCTTCCTTCTTCCTATTCTGTTGTCCTGAGCTGCAATTTGGAGGAGCTGAGCAATTATACAAATAATAATCATCGGCTCAAGCTTTTTAATGGCAAAAACATGACTTGATTCTCTGAAGAAGTGAACAGGCAACGTTTTCTCATTGCTGTTAATTATAATTTAAGACAGACTCAATTTTGTATTAGTCACAGATGTTTCATTTCTCAGTTCATATGTAATGTGGGACATGGAACATCTCCAAAGAGACTTAAAACTGTTTGCCGTCTTGTCCATCTCCTTACCACTTGGTGTGGTCTTTTCCAAAAAATCATGACATTTGGAAAGAAGCTAAGAGAAGTTTTGTAGACATTTTCAAGACATTTTGCTTTCCTGGGTCTCTAAAAATATTCCTATTGGAAGTGAAAATTGGGACCATGCTCTGAGAAACAAAATCAAAATATATATTGTGTCTTTAGAAAGCCTGGTTCAGGGAGGGGCAGGCTGTGTTCCAACTTTGAGGGAAGGGACCCAAATGCATGATTTCTGGGTTGACACTGGCCACAGAAACGTTTAAGAATCTCCAGTGCTCCGACAATATTAAGCAAAAGTGTATTTCAAATTGTTAGAACCAGCAACTAGCTCCTAAATGACTCCACTGTGGATTGTTCTAATCAGCGAGAAGTTATCAGTAGGACAAATCACTCGTGAAATTGTGATAGATTTGGGTGTGATCCAAGACATGGCGTGTAAGCAATGCATCCCCGCAATGAGGCTGGGAGACTTGTATTGTGTCTGAAGACTGTTAAGTATAGCAACTTATTCTGTTGTACTAACACAGGGAAAATGAGGTATACAGTAACACCTAGGTTTTTCTGATATCATTGAGTGATGCTGTTTGGCGAAAGGAGAATCACCATAAGCATGTTATGCATGGTTTTTCCTTTTACATTTTCTTGATAAAAATCAAAGTTGTATGTTATATATTAATGTTTCCTCTCAAATATGTCCTATTGAAAGAGTACCCAAAATATAATCAAATGGATGAATTTTTAATACAAACTTTACCGTGTGTTTAAAGCATACTCATAGGACACCGACAAGGTACAAAGGTTACTACAGTAAAACAGACTAACATGTCCACCATCGCCCATAACTGCCCATTCTCTTTGTTGCAGGAACAACTAGAACCTGCTTCCTTGCATTATATAGACATTATTATCATATTATACAGTGAATTTAATTACCTGGAGTCCTCCTACTGTGCAGCAGACCTCTAGAATGTTCCTTCTGTATACTGTCCATTTCATGGCCTCTGACTTACCCCCCTACACACACACACACACACACACACACACACACACACACACACACTTTCTCCCCACCATGCTTCTCTATTAACCACAATTTTGGTTTCAAATTTTGTGGTTTTGGCATTTCACATATGACATCGTGCATGCGTTCTGTATCTTCTCTCTTTTACCTAACACGGTGTCTTCTAGGCTCAGTCTGTTGGTAGTAATAATAACATACTCACATTTAGTGTGCGTGTGTGTGTGTGTGTGTGTGTGTGTGTGTGTGTGTGTGTACAGAACAACTTACAGGAATCCGTTCACTCCTTCCTCCATGTGATTCTGAGGAGACACACTCAGCCCCTCAGCCTTGGCAATTGTGCCTTTGCCTGCTGAGCCATTGCTCTGGCCTTCACGCCTTTTGTTTTTGTTGTTGTTTTTGTTTTTGTTTTTGTTTTGTTTTGTCTTTTCCTTTTTAATGAATGCTGTTTTGTTTCCCTTTTCCCTGATGATTGGAGATTTTGAGCACATTTTCATATATCTTGCTCATATTTGTCTTTTTTAGAGAAATATACATTTAGATTCCTCACCTCTTTTAAAGTTTGTGGTTTTTTTTTTTTTCGATTATTGACTTCTGTGTGCTATTTATTGCATGCTTTTCTGAGGATAGATTGCAAACCCACTTCCCATCCATCAGCTTTGTTTCACTTTTTTTCTCTGCCATGCTCCAGGTTTAATTTTATTATCATTATTATTATTATTATTATTATTATTATTATTATTATTACTCAGTGTGGTCCCGTTCATTCATTTTATCTTTTGTGGTCTGAGGTTTTGATGCACTACTCAAAGTTATTTCAAAGTCGATGTACAGAAGTTTTCCTTTGTCCTCATCTAGGAGTTTCACAATTTCTGACCTTACATGTTCGTGTTCCACCCATCACGAGCTTACATTTGTATCAGGTATAAGATACAGGTCCAAGTTCATTCCTTTGCATGGGAAAATTCAGTTTTTCCTCCACGAGCCATTAAACAGGGCTTCTTTTTCCCACTGTGTCCTCTTTGCACTTTGTCAAAGTTAGTTGATGGCATATTTGAATTTATTTCCAGGGTATTTTGGGGGCTCCATGGCTCTAGGCAACTGTTTTCATGCCACAGTTAGTAACAGGATTGCGGTGGCTGAGGATGTGTGGTGGTTTTAACTCTCTCTTCTCACTGGCATCTCTGACTGTTTTGAACCCCTTTTGGTTTCACATTTCCTTTAGCATTGTTTCCGTAGATGTGCAGAAAGTCATGGGAGTTTTGGTAGTGAATTTACTGACTCCGTGTTGCTTTGGGTGTTTTCAAAATAGAGATCTTAGATTTAGTCTCAAGAGGTTAATGCTTCTTTGACTTCTTTGTCAGTGAGGCGATCAGTTGTGTACAAAATACTACTGATACTGTGTAACTTTACTTAACTCAGCTATTATAGCTAGCATTTGTTTTACATATATATGTATATATACATGTATATCCATATCTTACATTAGTATATATATGTTATATATATGTTATGTTTTATATATATTTATGTGTATATATGTATATTATATATATAAAACATATGATATCCCTAGTAACTGAGTATTGTATATGCATATATGTATATATAAACACATATGTATGTATGTATGTATGTATGTATATATGTATGTATACATATACAAGAAATACAGCAGTTGCAAATAGAGGTGATTTTACTTTAATTCCTGGATTTCTGATTGGGAACCTTAGTTCTCCTGGCCTGACTGCTGTGATCAATAACTTCCAGTACTCTGTTGAATAAAAGCCACTGTGGGCATCTTTACATTAAATATTTGTGGAAAAACTGCTAATTTGAATGGTTTTAATTGTAGCTGCAGTTTGTTCTGCAAGTGACCTTTTTTATATTGAGGAACTTCTGCACTTAAAGCCAAGAAAGTTTTATAAAGGAAAGTGTTGTTCTTTTTGGGTGGGTTTTTTTTTTTATTTTTTATTTTTCTGTGTAGATTGTGATTATGTGGTTTTTGACATTGACTCTATGTGTGTGACTTAGTTCACGTCTTGCTTTCTTTTGAGGTGACCTCAGGGCCCCACACACTGGAGGCCAGGACTTGATCACTGTACCACACCACCACCACTTAGCTCCATTATTTCAGGTTCTCTATTTGACTTCCGTTCTGGTTACTGTTTCCTTCATTTTTCCCATTTGGAATTTATGTTGTTTTTACTTTTCTAGTTCCTTGAAGTGACATGTCAGACCATTTATTTGGTCCCTTCCTCCTTCCTCCCCCCCCTCCCGCCCTCATTCTTTCATTTTATCTTGAGACTTCTTCACAGTGCAGGCCACCAGCCTAGGCTCAAGCTTGCAGTGACTCTTCCACTTCTGGGATTTTAGGCATGAGACACCACATCTTGCTCATCCTATTTTTGTGACATACACATTATTGCCATAAGCTTACAAACTTCCCTTCTTATACTATAGATATGTGTGTTATATACATGACCATTCTGGTGTTGGCTTTATCTAGTTTACGTATTTTTTAAATAAGATCTATACACATGTGTGTATTCACATTCTTTGTATAATTATCATTCTTTGTTTTTGACTTCAAGAACCCCTTTAGGCTTTTCTTACATGGTGGATCTACTGGAGATAAATCGCCATAGCTTTTGTTTGATCGTAAAAGCCTGTTTCATATTTGCAGGACAGCATTGGCACATACTAGGCTCTTGGCTGTTTTGTTTTTCAGCCTTGAGTGTATCATGCAAATCCTCCCTGGCCTATCAGGTTTGGCTGAGGAGTCCCCTGATGTCCTGATGGGGATTCCCTATATGTGACCTTTTAACCTTAGCTTCCTCTCATTGTCTTTTCCTTTTGATAATGTTGTCATCATCACATGCCCCAAAGTATACTTTGGTCATGTATGAATGTAGGGTTTTGAGCGCTCTAGATCTTGATATCTGCATCACTCTTAACACTTGGTAAATTTTATTAAGCTTTCTGTCTTTGTCTTGTCACTTTCTGAAATGACTATCGTCTCAACATTTACTCATTGAGTGGTGCCTCCCAAGTTCTGTTCTCTGTCTCTCTCTCTCTCTCTCTCTCTCTCTCTCTCTCTCTCTCTCTCTCTCTCTCTCTCTTTCCAACCCCATTTTTGTTTCCTCCTCTGAATGAATCATTTTAAGATATTTTCAAGTACATGGCTTCTTTCTTCTATTTGAAGCTCTCAAGCAGAATTTTCAATTTACTGGTTAAATTCTTCAATGTCATGATTTCTGTTTGGTTCTGGGTTGACTTTCCCCTTCAAATCATGAATTGCCATGCTGAATTCATTGAATTTCCTTTTTGTGTTCTCTTCTTTTATATCACTGAGTTTTCAAGAGAACACTATTTTGAATTTCCTTTCAAAAAATTCATAACCCCCCAGATCTTTGGTGTTGATTTCTAGAGATTTATTGTGTTCCTGTGGCGGCAACATGTTTCCTTGTTCTTCATATTCCTCCATTTCTTGCATTAATTCTTCTTATACATTTTACAATGAACAGTAGGGGCAAATTTTCCTGTGATGCTAGGCTTGAGGCTCATGTTTCAGCAGGGTGCAGTGGCTGGCTCTTGGTAGATCAGCTTCTCTTGCAGCTTCATTCCTTGTAATTGACAGAGTTATGACTGCAGGTGATACACTAGTCCAGGCTTTTGCTGTCAGGCAGAAGTAACTCTTTATTGAGATTGGACTATGTTCATGACTAGTGGTAGGGTCAGTTGGAGCAGCATGTGCTCTTACTTTCCCACTTGGCTTTCCTGGTCTTAGTGCTCTACAGAATCCAAGTTACATCTTGGCTGTTATATAGTATATTCCTTTAGTGATTTGGGAAACACACAAACACACACAAAAAACAAAAGTAACCCCCCGAAGTTGTTTATTCATTGTTTTCCGGGGAAAAGCGAGGCAGATTGGTAAGGATTTCTATTCATTCATCCCACTGATGTCATACAAATGGCTTAAATACAAGATAAGCATATATGAAAACATCTTTGCAAGAATAGTAGAATATGCTACTTAAAATATGTAAAGAATTCATATGGGCCTGCATAAGGAGTTCTTTAAATATTGTTCTTATTCACTTTACATCTTTTTATGTGCATTAACTTTGCCTAACAAGAAAGGCTTGCGAATCTGCATATTCAAATTTTCATGTTACATAATTCACATCATTCCCTAAATTCTATGTGATATATCCAAAGCCAGGGAAGTTCAGACATGAAACATTTAGCATAAAATTCATGCACACTTTTTTGTGAGCTTCTGAGTTTTTCTTTTCAAAGTTTGAAATGTGTTGGCGAGACTCACGTGAATAAACACCTCAGTAATGAAGTTTCTTGTATAAAGTTCCAAATCATACCTGGAACTCCCATGTGATAGTGTTAAGAAAGAGTTGGAGGCATGAGAGAGATACAGGGCAATAAAGAGGAATAGGATACAGTATGTCTTGTTTAAGGGGAAAAAAAGAGATTTTAAGAAACATTTCCATTAGCTTTTCATTTATTTATGAAAGTAATGGAAGTAACAATGGTTAATGAGAAAAGGGTTTTTTAACTTAAGAGTTCATGGCCAGTTGATTCCATTGCTTTGGGGTGAAAGTTATGATGAGTGCATATGACAGAAGAAGCCCATTTGCATTATGGTCAGAAGTAAGGAAGAAGAGGAAAGACTGGGGTTCCAATATCCTCTTCAAGGGCACAACCACAATGACCACCAATTTTTCATTAGCCACCAATTCTTCAAGATGCTATGTAGAAGCTGGGCTTATAACATGGACGTTGGAGAACATACTCAAATAACAATGGCTAAGCACAGGATTACTACAATGCGTGTCCATCAGATAGATACCTCTGTCCCAGAGCAAATCTTTTCCTTCCACTGGAGAATGTCATGTTAGCATGGCATATTATATGGTTTATGCATAACTGGATATCAGTTATTATTCATGGTAGGAGCACTGGATTGGGAATTGGAAGGTTCAAATTTATTTTCTAGTCTTGCTTTTACTTTGCTTCATAGAGCAAACTTATTTCTGGTCTTGGTTCCTAAGATAGCAAGAAAAGACCACAGAATTGGATTTATCACATGGACATGCAGTTCCATGTCATCGTACTGTGAATTGCTACAGGAAGGAGGGACTTTGAGCACCACACCATGAGCTGCGGGGGACCGTTAGGTTCTGGAGGCTTCATTTCCAAAGGGACTAGCATAGCATAGACACAGCAACCATCATATCTCCAAAGCAAATAGAGCTGCATTTATTGCAGTTCCTGGTCAAGAAGATGTGTGAGACACCAATATTTCCAAAGCACAAGGTAGCAGTTTAAGTTTAACGTTGTATTTCAAGGTCCAAATGCCTTGGACCTTGTGCATTTCTATAATGTGGTTTGCCAACGTGCTGAACTTGTATGCTCTTTCATTCTTTTTACTTTGTTTTCTGTTGCTGTGATAAATACTATGACCAGAAGGAACACAGGGGATGAAAGAGTCTATTTAGCTTATATATTTAGGTCACAATTCAGCATTGAAGTAATTCAGGTCAGAATTACTCAACAAGGAACTGAAATAGAAATCATGGAGAAATGCTTTTTGTTGGCTTATTGATTGCCTCATATATAGCAACTAGCTTTCTTATATAGCTCAGGCCCACCTGCCTAGGGTTGGTGCCACCTGCAGTGGGCTGGGCCATCCCACATCATTCATCAATTAAGACATATCTCTTGGAGACATGGGCACAGGGCAATTTGACCTGCCAATTCCTCAACTGAGACTCCTCAAGATGACTCTAGGCATTGTTAAGTTGACAGCTGAAGTTAAAGAGGACACCTTTGAAGGTTTGGCTTTTTGGATTTGAGGATGTTCCATTTTAGAGTCAGGCACATAGCAATCCTATACGCATTGAGTATAGTTCTGTTGTTTAGTGAGCTTTTGTTCAGGGGAAAGTCTAACAAACCATCTTTCTGTAAGTTGGAGTGGTGTACACATCTTCAGCCTCAAGGGAGTCATTACTAAAAGTTTCTAGTGATATATCTTAGCCATTCTCATTTATGTCCATGTCTAAATGCATTAGCAGTTCCAGCCAAAATGGAGTAGGTCTAGACTTAGAGCATCCTTTCAACTTTGAAAATCTTGCACAGGGTTTTTTCCATCCCTCCAAACCATCTTCTCTTCTTTGACCATTTGGTTAGGAGGGGAGAAAGAGGGAAAAGGGAGAGTTGAATGATTTTCAGAGGCATGTTTGCTTGCTCAATATGGTAAAGTGACATTTAAGGAACATTCTAAATTAATATTTTTCCCTCAGAAGTTTCATAATATGTTACTATGTAGCTGTAGAAGAGAATTTTGTACTGACAGATTTTGAGGCTAAATTTAGGCATTGTGAATTCTATTGTCTGGTGTTCTATTAAACTCAAAACTCTATTAAACAGTTCTTTAAAGTTGCAGATATCTATTGCCACAAAAATGTCATATAATGACTTTAAAACCTAAGCGACATATGGCAATGACTATTTTTGCTCATGTGTCTGTCCGTTAGGTGGCTCAGAACATGTAAGTGTGATAGGCTAGGCAATTGGCGGCAAGGGCAGCAAGAGCAGGGCAGCAGGCCAGCTATGCCCTCCCTCAGTGTCTACAGCATTGACTGGGAAAATACCATTAACTTCCATGTATCCTATCCCCTGGGAGGCTGACCTGGGAATGTTCACATGGTGAAGGTGGAAGAGTGTGAGGGTAAACATGAATACAAAAGAATTTTCCTAAGCCTTTGCTACTGTTCAGTTCTTCCCTGTATAATTTGTCACAGCCACTCATGAGGCTGAACACAGAGCCAGGGTGACTGCAATATCACAGGACAAAAGACATTCATATATAAAGATAATTACTTCAGACAATAACAAAATTAATCCACTTAGATTTGCCTTATATCTTTATACCATTTTGTGAAAATGAACTTTTTTTCATTATAATTTTAAAGTGCATGTTTGATAAAAAACTATGTTAATTTTGATGTAGAAATCAGTTGATCTTATTCTTGTTCTTTATAAATTGCTAACCCACTAGTAGATACTATTTAACATTATGATAACCATTTTGCTGACCACATACCACATTTCATAATCAAATCATATAATAATAATTTCTGTTTTACTTGGTATTGGTAGGCTTTAGGGTTTGAGTAATCACATGAATTGTGAAAATTTCCCTAATTTGATTTTAACAGCTTGAGAAAAAATTACTTTTGAAACAAAATAAGAACAGCATTAGTACATGCATTGGTGTATGATTAATGAAAGTGATTAATGAAAATTAGACAGTTACTCCAGGCACTGGACTAGTGTGATGGAATGAGGCATTAAAACAGGCCCAAGGAGACTATGGTAAATGGGAAATCAAACTGAAAGATGAAAACTCAAGGTCACTTCAGATGGACATTGATACCACTTATGGCATCCTGTGGTACCCTCCTCTTCTCTGCCCTGTCTTTGTTTCCTATTCTGTAAGTACAGACCAGTTGGCTTTGCTGACTATGGGTGTAATGAGTTATTGATGAGGGTGAGGGCACTGTGAATACCCACTTTTCTGAGGATCTCTTCAGACCATGGCAATTGGAAGCTGCACAGGAGGGGAAATTGATGGACCACATTCATCTTTTGAAGAGCAAAGCTTGAAGAGCTTTTATGTATTGAACGGCACAGGGAAGGCAGGATAATGGGATGCAATCATCCCGATTATGCAGCTGATACATGGAAGGAACAATCTACTATTGCAGCTCAACAGTAGCATTTTTGTAGCTCCTGTTAATATTTTTAGTAGAGAAATAAGAAATCAATTAATTGAATCTTATTCATAAAAGTGATCTTTCCTACTACTTGCTGCCGTGCCTTGGTGTTTGTCAGTTCAAAGCTATTCTGATCCTCTTAGCAACCTGGCTGTCAAACTCTTATGAAAAGGAATCCCTCATGAGTCATAGATGACTTGCTTAAGGATGTGGCTAGGAGAAACATTAATTTCTCTTTTGTACTAAGCTTATCTCAGGTTTCTATTCTATAGTTCACATTATCTCAAGAGACTTTAGAGCCTGCTGGTAGAGCCATGTAGAAAAAATGTATCTAATAAGGGGGGGGGGAAATCAGTAAATAATTTCATTTGGGGTGTGTTTCCAGATTAAGTTATGACCTTGGAGAAAAAGCAGATGTATAAATAAAAAAGGCTTTCTTCCCAAAATATAAAGTCAATCTCATCTTCATCCTTTGAGAAGACTGTTCCTCTCTATCTTCTCCTTTAGGGTCATCCCTACATTCTAGGAAGTTTCTAGGTGGGAGTTGAGGATGGGACTTGGGATTCTTCCTTCGATTGCTGAGCTACCCTATCAGTTATGAAGTCTCTAAGTCTTTGTGCTCAGCTCCTCTTCTGTTGGACTCAGAGATATCTTTCAAGGACACCCCATTCTCTCTCTGTGTTTCCAATCTTCAACTGACTGTGGCTGTATGCTTTTTTTTTTTTTTTTGAAGTATAGGATACACATCAGTTGTGGAAATGTTTTAAGAAACATTTCTTAAAATGCCAATTTCTTACATCTGTTTGGGACTCTGAATGACACAATGACAGATTGCTGGCCATGACCATTCAATGCAACCTGGAAAGTCCCCTCTGTTACTATCAGCCCCAAGACTTGGGAATCATTTGTCACTCTATCATGAGAACTTATACCTAGAATTTTAGGTGTTGTTCAATTTAGCAAATAAAATAAAATACTGTATTATGTAATTTTTATTAATTGCATTTATTGATATATTATAAGGAAGACTCTACTCCATTTCTTCCCAGAATATGTAATGTATTTGCAAGCAGAAATAAAAATAAATAGAAGCAGTACAAAAACTTTGTACTTGTGTGGTTTCTTCTCAACTTAAACATTAGAAGAAAGAAGAGAGAAAATGAAAATTCTTTATCTATTACAAGGCACATCAAACCTTTGGATGTAATAAGTTGGCCCAGAAAATACTTCCAATAGGAGAAAGATTTTAAGAGAAAATACAGACAGAAAACATAAACCAATTGCCTGAAAAGGGAGCCAGAGGAGCCCAAGAGTATCGGACGAGTGGACATGGTTGACAATGAAGCAGAGGTACGGCAGATATAGGGTTCAACATAGAAAAGAGCTGTCATATTGACACAAGGAAGTTGCTGGTACAAAAAGACGGAGTCTACTAAGTTTGCACTGCCAATGGAATTGCTAGCCTGTAGAAGTCCAGTGCCATGACCATTGGAGTTACATCTATTATGTACAAGAACGTTTCTGAAAGACTCTTTGGCCTTCAGGGAATAGAATATCCTTTGATGCCCAATTGTATGTATCCAAGAACTATAATAGAAAAGCAACAAAATTCCAGAAGACAAAGGCAAGTCCACAAAAAACCAACAGAAGTAACAAATCCAGGCTACATGAAGGAGTATTTACTCCTCCAGGAAAGGGCCTTTCCACTCGACTTACCTCTGAGAAGTATTCCTATGCTCTCAGAAACCCAGTGAATAGATTGATAATGAATGATGGAGAAGCAATCTATGAACTGTCTTAGGTCCTGGATTTTCAGCTTGATACTGTGAATTATGAACTTTGTGAGTTGAGTGAGTATGTTTTACATGTAATAATAGGGACAAAATGACCTTGAGTAGTCAGTAGGATAGTTCACTGACATCATCAATTCTACTTACTATAATTTCCTGGCACTCTTTTGGGCCAAAGAGTTAGGAAGAAATTTCTACAAGAAAACCTAAGAGGCAGGCAGTGATTAATGTGCCTTTTTGGTATTAGTATCACTCAAGACTCTTTCATCACCTCCAATTCTAGCATAGCATGGCATCCTTAAGTCTCCAGATGGGTAGTAGTATTAAATAATGTTCCTTTTAAGCATCCTTAGTTTAGGGACTGTTTGTTGTTTCAGTGTAGCCTGAGTCTCCCAGATATATACCCCAATAGAAAATAGAGTTATGAATTGAGTTTTGAAGAAGCAAAATCTTTTTAAACATCTTAACTGTTATTCAACACTGGGATATAGTTTCTCTTACTAAGGAAATTCTCAAGCTCCTCAGTTGCAATTTTAATCTTTACAACAAAAATGTCAGGCTAGTGAGATGGCTTAGCAGGTAAAAATGGTTCTTGTACAAGCCTGATGACTGTGAGGGAAGGACAGACCTGACTCACAAGAGTTGTCCTCTGTCGGGCATGGTTGAGCATGCCTTTAATTCCAGCACTTGGGAGGCAGAGGCAGGCAGATTTCTGAGTTCGAGGCCAGACTGGTCTACAGAGTGAGTTCCAGGACAGCCAGGGCTACACAGAGAAACCCTGTCTCGAAAAACAAAAAACAACAACAACAAAAAAGGAGTTGTCCCCTGACCATCATATTCCTGCTGTTGACATGTGTGTTCTTGCCATGCGGGTGTGCATACACACAAATAGTAATCATGAACAAAATGTTAGGAGAGAGAGAACCCCATGGAAGAGGTGAAGAAGAAGTAGAGGAGCCAGAGGAGAACAGAACCCACAGAATCAACTAAGCCAGGCTTACTAGGGCTCAGAGAGACTGAAGCCGCACTCATGGAGCCTCCCTGTGTCCATGCTTTGTCCTCTGTGTATGTGATATGATTTTTAGCCTATTGTTTCTGTGGAACTCCTGACTGTGGGAGTGAAGGTGTCTCTGATTCTTTCATCTGCTCCTGGGACCCTTTTCCTCGTACTGGGTTGCCTTGCCCAGGGTTTGTACCAAGTATTATTGTATCTTGTATTCAGTGAATGTCCCTGGGAAATTTGCTCTTTTCTGAAGGGAAATGAAGAAGGAATGGATCTGAGGGAGAGGGGAAGTGGGATGGCTAGGAGGAATGTGGGTGGGAATAGAGGGGAGGGGAACTACCATTGAGATATATTGAAAACAATAACAACAATCTTTTTTTTCTTTTTTTCTTTTTCTTTTTTTTTTGGTTTTTTTGAGTCAGGATTTCTTTGTGTAGCCCTGGCTCACCTGGAACTCTTTAGTCCAGGCTGGCATCGAACTCAGAAATCTGCCTGCCTCTGCCTCCCAAGTGCTGGGATCAAAGGCATGCACCACCACTACCCGACCAAGAAAATTTTTTAACAATAGTTCTTGAAGTCTCATTATCCATAATACTGCAAACTGCTATCCTGATCTAGCATTATTAATACTGCATAAAATGTGTATCTCAAAGTTTGAAAAGAAGATATACATAGGTAGAATTTGGAGACAGAAGTAGTTGTAAGCATAAAAACAATTTTAGGGAGTTAATTGAATTCCATTATTTCCAATTTAGAAGCTGATTTCCTACTGGGACCAGAAACAAATGTATTATGAACAAGTTACTAGGCACAGAAAACATGCAGAACCTCTATTGAATTCTACAGAATCATTAAATCTAGGGTATTCTTGAGGTCAGCTAGGACACTAGATTTGAAAGAATAATGCTTTAATATTATATTTAAATGCTATATTCTGCAATAATTATGGATAAGTGAATGCATTTTTTTTTCTCACATGAACTCAGAATTGACCCTATCCTTCAAAGGATATTAATGGCATAGAATGCCCAGTGTTTGTAGTTAACAACATAACAGTATTATATTCTGTACTTACACTTACAAAGCAATTTTATAATGTCTCCCATTTACTTGATGGTATCCTGCAATGCTCAGGGAACAGTAACTTAGACAGAATAGGCCAACCACAATAACAAGTGAGGCATGTCTTATTATTGCCATAATGGTAGACTTCTGATATTCAATTACTCAACAGTTGCCCGGTGCTTGGGCTTAAGACTGCTTTTCTGAGCAATTGATTTCTGCTTTCCTGTGCCCTCTTTACACAGTACAATCAGCAATCATTTGGCAAATGCTAAATTTCATTACAATAAAACTGGGTTGCCACTTCCTTGACTTCTCATCAAGTAACAAATTTATGTGGAAAAAAAGTACAGTATAGTACATTGATTCTCAAATACATCTGAAAGTGGTATCATTTGTAAGCTTTTAGGGTCTTCTATGTTTTATCCTCTGAAATTCTGATTTAGTGCGAAAAACATTAAAGCTATTCAGATAATTATAATAAAAGATATATTAAAACTTACCAATTGTATGATATTTAGAGAAATCTAAAGCAGGGGTTATATTTATGCTTATTAATAACTGAAAAAGTGCTTAAGTGTGTTTTAAGATTTAATTATTTTCATTTTAAGTGTATGACACTTTTGTCTGCTTGCCTGTGCACTTCATGTGTGCCTTGTGCCTGTGGGCGTCCGAAGAGGACATCAAATCTAAAACTGGAGTTAGGGGCAGCTCTAGCCAGCATGTGGCACCGGGAACTGTACATGGGTCCCCAGAAAGAGCAGCCAGTGCCTTAAACACCGAGCTCTCTCTTCAGCTCCAGGTTCCTTAAAGTTTATTATTTTCATCTTTAAAGTTGGAATAAATGTTATTATAAGATTTAAGTGATTTCATAGACATAATTATGTTTAGAGATGGTGCCGACTAGGAGGCATTTAGTAAATGTTTTAATGTTACATGCATTATTAAATTCAGGGTGGCAAGGTTACTGAAAATTGACAGGAACTGAATTGTAGAAAGGGGGTTAAACATAAGAGAAACAGCTGAGAAGCAACGGCATATCTAAATACATGGGGGCAAGCAAAGGGCTCAGGCATTCTGGAACTGGAGTGAGACGGTCTTGTGAGAGAGACGAGGGTAACTGGGGAAAGCCTGGAGTACTTCCTGAAGCAAGGCTCTGTTTCAGGACTGGGTTTTTACTTTTGAATAAAGTGTGGTTCTTAACACAGTATTTGGATTCATACAAAAGCGTATGTATTTACAGTTTGTGGTGAGTCCTGTTGTGGTTAAAGGGAAAACAACAATTAGTTATATTTACCTCTATTATACCATGTTCCCTCCTCAACAGTACTAGGATACCTTCTGCCAGGTCTGACTGAAGCTGGTTGGATGTGACAGGTACATTGGCGATTGTCATACTCAGTGATTGAACATTATTTATTCTGGGGATCCAGAGGTATTTTTATGTTCTAAGATGGCTGATTCGAGAACTGTACCACTTTCGTTGATGAACTTCTGCTACCCCGTGATGGAGCAGTTGGTTCGAGAGCAGCCCTCTTCCCATGAATAGTGTAGAAACAACTAGAAAAGTAGCCACACCTGAAACTGTAAAACAACTAATCTCAGATATTAGAAGCAGGAAGCACAGTATGCTCCATAAAAATTAATGAGGAAGACAATCCTGATTTTTTTTTTTATTTCTCCATAGAAGCACTTTCTATGTATGCCTCAGAAAAGGGAAAGGAAATCAAGATAAGCCTGATGGTCTTGCTGAACTAAAGAGACAGATGTTAGGCTTTAGGGAAGCTGAGGCTGTCAGAATTCATAGGATTAGTATTAAGAATGGAGCACTACACAGAGAAAGGATTTTAAGAGAAGGCCTGGGGTTGCATTGAAAATATGGTAGAATACCTTCCATGTGCCTTTAAGACTTGACAAAGTTTGACAAAGAATAATCACAGAAAGACGGTGAAGATCTGTACATCAAAAAATTATAGAGCACACATAGGGAGCCAAATAAAGCTAACCAAGCTAACATAGGATCCCAAAGACCACCTAGGATATTTGAGAACCAAATCTTTATGGACAACAAACACCAAATGACCCCCCAAAGAATCAGGTTCATCTTGTACATCTATAACAGGTCAAGACTAGCAATGAAAAAAGGTAAACAAAACCCAGGTGATGAATACCAAGACATTTACAGTATCAAGGTTCAAACAAAAATTGTATGATATTTGAAAGGAAAAATATAAGTAATGATAATAGAAATATATCCATAAAGTGGGAGGAATAATGAAATAAGGATATAAGCTTAAATGTTTTCCATAATGTTAGTATTTTAAAGGAAACATAAATTAGATAAATAGGAAACAAATTATTTTAAAGAAGAAATGGAAGTTCTTGAGGTAAACAACAAACAAAGGAGAAAATTTTCTTGATGCACTTAAGAGCAGAATACTTGAAGAAAAATCATTTTGAATATAGAACAATATAACCTGTCCAAACTGAAAGACAAAAGAAAGAAAAGTCTAAAAAAAAGTAACAGAGTAGTACAGATTTGGGCTCACAGTTAAGAAATTTTTGTATGCATTTGATTACACTCCTAGAAAATGTGTGTTTGTGTGTGTGTGTGTGTGTGTGTGTGTGTGTAGAGGGTGTTGGGAAAAATAAAGTTTGAAGTTTAAGACAATATTGGCTGAAAAATTTCCAGGTGTGATTAAAAACTAAATCAATTGACACAATCCAGAACATTAACAAAATATAAACATAATAAACAGAAGGGATTTTGCAAATCATAAATTGCTGAAAATCAATCATAAAAAAGAAAAATCTATGAACAGTCAGATAAAGAAGGACATGTTGCCTACAAAGATGTGAATGACCAGAGACAATGCCAATCAGAAGACAAAAGAACAATGTTTCTACCAAGAAGGAAGAAACAAACAACTTAAAATACATAAACCCAAACAATAAAACTGTTGACATCTGAGAAGGCTTAATCAGGGATATGTATTTTTTAAAATAAAAAATGAAATAAGGACATTTTGAGATAACCAAAAACAAACTTTTCATTGTTAGATTGTATCTTGCTAAGAAATACTAAAGAGAGGTTTTTAAACTGAAGAAAAATTATATTTGGTGAAAACTCATTTTTTTTTTGAGGAATAATGGTACTGGAAGAATTAAAGCTATAGGTAAAGAAGAGTAAACACTTTCACTTTAAGGATCAGTGTTTTAGGACGTTGAAAGCAAGTAAGTAAAACGTGAAATGATGAAAAAATATTGGAAGGAGTGGAAAAGTGCATTGTATGGTTCTTAAATTACACATGAAGTTCTACAATCATTTTCAAGTAGATTGAGATAAGTTAATGATACTGTAACTTTAGAACAACAGCCAGAACAATAAAACCAAGAGATATCGCTAATAAACTCTAAGGTGATGGTTTACTACTAAAAAGAAAAATCAGTTTTTATATGGATGAATAGCAAAATAAAGCAAAAAGGAAGCAAAGTCAGCACTGTATTAACCAAGCCCTAACTTAATGGACATTTCCTGAATGCCACAGCCAATGATGGTATACGAGGCAAATCCTTGCAGAGAGCTATTCTGGGTTATATTATGTCATATGAAACAAATTGTCACATATTTTAATTGTTTGAGATCACATAGTTTGCTAACTATAATAAACTAAAGATATATATATATATATATATATATATATATATATATATATATATATATGTGTGTGTGTGTGTGTGTGCGTGTGAAACCTATGTGAGAAATAAAATTTCAGTACTTGCAGTGGTGTCTATGAGGAATTGCAGAGCTGTGTGTGTGTGTGTGTGTGTGTGTGTGTGTGTGTGTGTGTGTGTTTAAGAAAAACCAAAGACTTTTAAGGTAGCAATTGCAATCTCATCCTAAATGCTAGAAATTCAAAAGGGAAATGAATATATATATATTCATAATAATATATATTGTTTTATATATACATATATATCATATATATCATATATATATATATATATATATATATATATATATATATATATATATATATATGAATTTTAATCCAGTCAGATGGCAAAGGATCACAACCAAAGTTCTTCTGTGTGATCCAGCTGAAATACAGGTAGGACACATGTCTTTCATCCTTCTAGCAGGAATACAGAGACAGCTTTAGCACACACCTTTAATCCCAAACAAGGTAGCTAAGGTTCATTTGCAGAAAGAAGCAGCCATGTTTGAAAGTGATGTCTAATAGAGGTCAAAGTGATGAATCAGAGAAAGATTTGACAAAATAAGTTAGAGATAGGAATCCCTACTTCTCATGAGAATAGCACAAGAAAGAGAATCTATTTAAGAACAGCACAGAGAAAGAGACAGAAGGTGGAAGGGAGGAAGGGAAGGAGAGAGAAACACACAGAGAGAAACACAGAGGGGCGTGGTGGTGGAATGGATTCAGTTTTTAGGAGAATTCTACAGAGACAGGTTGCAGGTAAAAATAGAGGGAACCAGAGAATGAGAAAGAACCAGAAGATTAGAACAAATTTCCAGAGTTAATGTGTGACCAAGTAGAGCATTTCAGTCAGAAGCCAAGAGAAGCAAACTTGAGTCAGTCATCTTAGAGAAGAATTTGGGCCAGAACAGCTGAGTTGAAGCAATCATCCAGAGTTCAGACAGAACTAGAAAGAGTGAGCTGATTCAGCAGTAAACATCCAAGATGAGAATTCCATCTAGCAAATAAAAGTTACTTTATAGATATAAATATAAAATGACATTTGGAAAGATTTTGAAATAATTGGAAATTAAACATGTAAATCATCCAAGGGTCAATTAAATAAGTAAAATAAAATCTGGAAAATACATTGTTGAAATCTAAATGGTTGTTAGACTCACATTTACAGATTTTCAGCTGAGAAATAAAATTTCAGTACTTTCAGTGGTGTCCATGAGGAATTGCAGAGGTGTGTGTGTGTGTATGTGTGTGTGTTTTAGAACAACCAAAGACATTTAAGGTAGCAATTGCAATCCCATTCTAAATGCTTGAAATTCAAAAGGGAAATGAGCTGCAAATTACGAGAGAGAAATAAATAAAATTAAATGACGTGGGCCAGATCATGCATCTAATGTAAACTCAAGTATAGTAAAACATCTAGGGGAGAGTGTAGTGGAGAATCTGAACTCTTCAGAAAGGAAAACATTTCTTAAGGTGATAAAAATTATAAACTTAAAACATCTTTTCAAAAATTATAAACTTAGACATATTTTCAAAACTAAAAATATTAGCTCCCTCAAAGACCCTGTTAATAAAATGAAATATCTAGCCTCTCACAAAACATATTTGCAATTTATACAGGTCTTACATACAAAAATGATTTCAGAACATCTTTACAGTAAATATTCATATTAAATAATCTAATTAAAAAGCAAAGGAACATTTGAGGATACTTAAAGAAAAGAAGATACACAAAACAGCAGGAATTCATAGAATGACACAACTTCTTGCTGGCTTGAGTCTGTATCTACATGTACTTTAGATATGAACAAGAGGAATATAAGATATTTCTCCTATAAATGACAAATCTATGATAATTAGGGTTTAGGCAAACAATATCATAGGTTCAAGAGTATAATGTGATCCCAGTTGCTTTTTAGAAACAAGCTCTTACAATGATATAAACCAAGGCAGGAACAGCCATATCAACAGACTAGTGCAGAAGCTACAGTGGTCCATCAGACCAGATAGGAGCATCAGGGTCACTGGAGTGAGGAAAGAAATCAGAGACCACATTGAAGACACTTTCTATAGTTTGTTTTATCGTAAATGTAATGGTCTACAATGGTATAGACCAGGTGTTCCATTCTATTAAAGATAAGCTTTATTCTCTTCCTGGCTCTTAAAGTTGTATATGCTATAGCCTCTTCTTGCTTTCCAACCTCATTTCCTAGTTGCATTCCTCGTAGCAACTCCCCTCTGCTGAGCACCAATCACAATAATCTTACCTTGAAGCAAGGTCATTACCTCCCAGACATTGCACTTGGTGGTGGCTCTTACTTCATTTAGGTTTCCTTTGAAATACCAGCCCCATAGACACATTTCTTAACAAGGTATCTGGCCAGCACATTATTGCATTCTATTACAGAACACAACTAAGGTTATTTGTTCATTTACTTATTGCCTGCCAATTTAACTGTCACTAGAATGTCGACTTTATAAGACTACCTTGGCTATTCCACTCCCTAAGGAATTCTAATGCCTAAAGAAAGGTTTAATACAAGTAATTTCAAGTGTCTACATGGAGAAATTCTGGAAGTATTAAATATTTGATTTGTTTGAAATGGCAAAAGTTATTGGTGACAAATTATAAAAATACATTTTTGTAAAATTTATAGTTTTGTGTTTGAATTATGTGTGTTGCAATGTTTTAGAGATTTATAGGCCTAACTCTAAGAGTAACTACAAGTAATAATAAAGAGAATACTTATCAACACATTCTAAGCTTAATGTGTTGTCTCATTCATTCATTCATTCATTCATTCCTTGGAAACCTCTGGGCATACTAAGGTGAAAGCTTGCATAGTCAACAAATACAAAGTGCAATACATGACAGTAAAGGACATGCAGAAATGAGAGAAACAATTTGTAAAGGAGTTGAGGAATTGAACATTATTAGAAAATGATTTGACATTTTAACTTGGTCCAAAATCATAAGAGAAATATATGTATTAGAGAGAAGAAAGAAGGCAGAAAGAACAACTTAGGCTAAGAGCTATAGCAATCATCTTAGTTAGGTTTCTGTTGTGCTAAAACACTGTGACAGAAAGCTGGGAGGAAAGAATTTACTTCACATGACACTCAAGGCACACTCCTCTGCTGAACAACACTGGCATAATCTCAAAGCAGGAATCTGGAATCAGAAACTGAAGCAGAAGCCATGGAAGAGTTGTCCTTAAAATCACGAAGGATATGCCCATGGCTTGCTCAGCCTGCTTTCTTATATCATCCAGAATATGTCTAGGGGTGACACTCCCCATAGTGAGCTAGCCCTGTTCTCATCAATCATTAATCAATAATACATCTCACTGGTTTGCCTACAGGCCAGTGTTTGGAGAATTTTCTCAAATGAGTTCTCTTCTCAAATGATTCCAACTTATGTCATGTTGACCAAACCATGACATAACTAACCAGCACTGTACCTGAGGAAGCCATTGGTGTTGAGGTATAGTGAGAGTTGGGTTGTGGATTGATGGAAAAGAAATTCTAGAAAAATATCTTGAGATCTATAATGAATGACATTGAATTCAGTGACTAGAACTTTATCTAGCAGATAACAGGTCTTATCAAAAGGCTTTATCTAAAAAAGTGTTCAGGTTTGTATTTTAAAAGAAATCTTGCAAGAGTTAAGAGAATAAGGTTATAAGGTATAGAGAGATTAGTTGAAAGATCATTAACAATTTTCAGGTAAGAGGTGATAAAAGTTTATGTTAAGTCACAAGCAATATGAACAGAGAGCTGATAACTGACTTCATGATCAGAAGAGGTGGTCTTACGAACCTCAACAGACTGAGGAGAAAACAGGGCAATGGAGCGGACATTGGATTTCTGGTTGGATATGTGCACATGAAACAGTAATTGATTGCCTATGACGTATAATTGATTGTCTCCTAGCTTCACCTCACTCACATCATTGACCTTTCTCCCCAACCTTAACTCTGGAACAAAGGTTTCCTTCTACTTTTGCCTCATTAATAGCTCTTTTCATTCAGCAGGTAGAGAGCCTGCTAGCTGATCAATCTGCCTGAGCAACCTTTCCTTTTTCTGCATGTCAGTGACTGGGGAGCTCACAGATTGGTTCAATACCCTCTCAATTACATCAGAACCATCACCAGGTACCTAGAGAGCTACTTTACAGCCTGTGTGTTTGCTTAGCCTCTAACTACATGCTTACTGTAATTCACTCAACTTTTCCTTACTATACTGTTGGTCCACATATACAAGCCCACAGTTGCTATCAGCTTCGTTCTCCATGTCCCCTTTTTCTACATCCTTGTGTAAAACATAGATTTCTGTCTGTGGGTTCACTATTAGCATGAATGCTGTTGGAGATAAATGGTAAGTGTGTAATATATGGTTATTTCTTGGAGCTTAGGTCTGAGGTTAATTAATAAGTCAGATTTTTCAGCCTGTCTTCCTTTGTCTTTCTACTTTTGTTTCCCCTTCCCGACCCCAGTGCTAAAAGGCTGATTAAGATGTTTCTATAATAATACAAAGAAACTATGGGAATAACCATTTTCCTGAAAAGACCATTTTCAGAGTCCCATGAAGGTTAAATGGAGCCTTGAGCCCTGTGTGCCTTCGGCTTGGAGTTCCTCCTGTAAAGGGGAGCTTGGTAAGACTAGGAAGCAGGATGCTACAGAAGGCACATGGGAAGACTGAGAAAACGTGAGCAGGTGCCTCCAATCCCGAGATCATGGGAAGGTGTGGATAGATTCCTTCTCTGTTGTTTCAGTGATGAAACATAATGAATGGTTAGAAATTCAGGGTAGCAAATCTAGACTCCAACTGGAGAAAGAATTTTTAACTAGTTACTTTATAAACAGCTGGAATAGCTTCCCTTCTATCCACATTAAATATACTTTCGAAGAGAATGTTCAAAGTCTAGATAGATGGTCACTGGTCAGAGATGTCACTGAAGGAAGTCCTCCACAGATGAATAATTGGTTAGATGAGGCAAGCTATCAGCTTTCTTCCAATGTCAAGTCTAAATAGAGCATTATTCCTTTCGTCCTCCTCTTCCTTCTTGAACAAATGTGCACGTTTTCATGTGGTACCAGAACACATTAATACATATGTATGTGGAGGTCAGAGGTTAGTGTTGGATGTTCTACTCACTCTCTGTTCACATTAGTTTTTGAGACAGGGTCTCTGAGTGAATATGGAATTCCTCATGCTGGTATAGCAAGTTTTTTACTGACTGCACCAGCTTGTCAGTTGCCAGGCTTACTTTGCTCATCATCTCTTAGTGAATGACTTTCACAAGATACTGATTTCAATAATAATGTGATGATGAGATGACAATGGGATAGGGAAGAATACTGAATAATATAACATGTCATTAAGAATAAATGTTGCCCAAATAGGAAAAAAATCCAGTTTTGTGGACATCTGAGAACTTTTTTTTAATCAATTTAATCCACAAACAGAATTACTTATTTCATTTTTGTATCAAAAGTGAAAAGAGGATCAATAATATATGGCATGCATTGTTCTGGAATAGTTTTACTATTTCCCTGTGAGAAAAGAATTAAGAACACTCCTAGTTGCTAGAGGTAGTTTTAGTTGTCAAATTGACATGCCTATGAAGAAGTAACCTCAATTGAAGAATTTCCTCCATCATATGGCCAGTGGGTATGTATGAGAATTTCTTCCCTTGTTATTAATAGATGTAGGAGGACCCCAGCCCACTGTGGGTGGACTATTCCCTAGGCAAATGGACCATGTAATAAAACTATCTGAACATGAGCCTAAAAGGATGCTCATAAGTGGCATTTCTTTATGCTTTCTGCCTTGAGTTCTTGTCCTGGCTTTCCTTGATGGTAGACTATGAATTGTAAACTAAATAAACCCTTTCTTTCCCAACTTAGTTAAAATCAGTTTCTTTTCACAACAACAGAAAGCAAACTGGATAAAGTATTTTATTTCACAAGTAGCAGTGCTTAGCCTACATAAGAACTGTATTTCTAAGTATTTTATTAATTGGCCTTCACAACTACCATGGGAAACCAGTGAAGTTGAAGCTTCACTTAACAGCTGAGAAGACTAAGGCCACATACACTTAGAGAATAAGAAGACCATTTTTTTTTAAGTTTTGATATTTTGTGTATTTTTAAAAGTTGCTTTGATCCTTTAGTTTTAGACAAGAAGATAGGCATTTTCTGTGGTTCATTCATTCAGTCATTGATACTGTCCTGAATTTAAAGGTAATTTGTTGTTGTTGTTTTGTTTTGTTTTGTTTTGGTGGGCTTATTCTCTCAGTTAAACTCATAATTTTTCAGTAAGTCTAGACACAGTATATTAAAAATTGTGACCCATTTTGTCAGTCTGTAAAAATGCTTGAATTATTAAATTCCAGATAAACAGATAAATTTCAGTGCTCTTAATTCCCTATATGCTAATGCTATAATTGTTTTTTATAAATGGAAGGAAAAAAATCCAAGCCAACTTGTTTGCCATTGGCTAAATCAATTTGAAGTTTAAATGACACCAGTTTTATAATCTATTATTTGGCATGCAGAAATATGCTAAATTACTGCATTAGCTCTGAGTCATTCAGAATAGTGTCTGCTGGAAGATCACCAATAGAACCCCAGGGATTGGATGCCATCCCTACAATGACAGTAAACACTGAGTTGGCTACATGGAAGCTGGCATTTTTACTGAAACATATAGTTTTCAGGACTGCATCAGATGTGACATTAGAGATCCCACCTTCAAAAGAATGTATTTGTCAACTTCATATGATAATAATCTAGGCATGAGCATCCACATTACATCTCAAGTAAATTAGAATTTGTTTTAAACAGTTTTAGAAGAATTGGCTATTCTGGCAGGTGGTTTACTGTGATGATAGAAGGGAAAAGTATTGGAATTAGCATTTGATATGCATTCACTGATAAGTGGATATTAGCCCAGAAACCTAGAATATCTGCTGCAAACCCCAAACTCTGACTGGCAGAGACAGGAAAAACAAACAAACAAACAAAAACAAACAAACAAAAAAACCCGACACAAACACCAAGGAAGGTTTCTCAAACTTCTTTCTCAAATAGTTTTCACAAACAGCTTTTTCAAAATAGCATTTTCCTCCCCCTGCCCCGGGCACATCCTGTTTTGGCTTTTCATCAGTCCTCTGACCTAATCCCTCCCCCCTCTCTTGGATCCAATCAGAGTTCAGCCAGGGCGCAAGGTGATAGGCCAGTGACTCATCAGGCGGACAGAACAGGATCGTCCAAGTACGCAGGCTCAGGTTCTTGGTAAACAGGGATCACGGGGCTTGGTCACACCCACTTCCCATATATCCTCCTTTTTGTTTAAGTAAAATGGCTCTGGGATCGCATCTGTCTTAGGTTGCCCTCAAACATGTCATATCCTTACCTGTCATTGGTGTGGTAAACTCATTTTTCACCAACCTGTCTTAGGTTGGTATGCACATGTGAGAGTCTTACCTGTCATGGATTAATGATCCATCATACTGAGCCAAACATGGGGCGAATTGCCTGACTCTATAGTTGCCATAGCTTGAGTCAGCAGTCGTTGGTCTGCCTGTGCCTGCCTGCGCATACATACCATCCACCAACAGCATCTCCAATCACTGCTGTAACGATTGCAGCTATAATTCCAAAATCTCTTCTATTCCTTAGGAGCACTGACAACTGACCCTCCTGCACCTCCAGAGGACAGGGTATGGCTGTGGGTATTCTGGTCACCATCAGCAGGGGGGGTCTAGTAGCATTCCAGCACTGAGACAAAAAGCATGTGATATTGGAGCATTCTAATTCAAAAGAACTAATCCTATTACTAACTAAAAAGAAAAAGGGAGGTACCATACATACAGAAGTAAGTTTACAATTATTTCCCACAGAAAAGGACAGACTCCCCTTCAAGGATACATTAAACAAGGCATTACACAGAATCTGGGATAAACACCAGCATCAACACTCAGGGGAACCAGTAGGGGAAGGGCCTTCATTATCCCCCATAACTCTCTCTTCTGAGCCATCACCATACTTATCGGTAGGTTTCTCTCTCCACGGTCGTGTCAAGCGTTCTGGCACCCAAGGGAATTTTCTTGATCCTGTGGAAAGATGCACACTGCTCCCTGTGTCCATACCAAAACCTGATCAGGGCCTTTCCATTGTCCAGCAAGGATGTCCTTCCATAGGACAGACACAGATTTAGCAACATGTGGAGATCAATGACAATCCGCAGCACAATGGCCATCAAAATCCAAATTAAAAAAAAATAAGAATAAAAAGAATAAGATTTAATTTATCTTTGGAGGACTTAAATTGTACCCCCATTCCCCGTTTTTGTTTAATTAAAGCATATTTTAAAGTTGCATTTGCTCTTTCCACAATGCCTTGGCCCTGGGGATTGTAGGGCAGGCCGTGAACCAAGTGCATTCCCAAAGCTTGACAAAAGTATAAAAATTTTTGTAATGTATAGGCAGGTCCATTATCTGTTTTAATTTGTCTCAGCATACCTCACGCAGCAAAGGCATGAAGGCAATGAGCAATAACGTGTTGCGCCTTTTCCCCTGCATGAGCAGTGGCAAAAATGACACCTGAGCAGGTATCCACTGATACATGGATGTACTTTAAAGATCCAAATTCAGAAATATGGGTAACGTCCATCTGCCAGATTGCTAATGGTTTAAGTCCTCTTGGATTTACCCTTATGTTCTTTTTAGGCAACAGGGAAACACAATGGGTACATTTCAATACCTCTTCATGAGCTTGTTCTCTTGTGATGTTAAGTTTTCTTCTCAGAGTTTCTGCATTAACATGAAAATTTGTGTGGAACTCCTGGACAATCTGAAAAGGGGAGGCGGACAAAAAGGCGAACACTGTAGCATTGCCTTCTGTCAATGGCCCAGGGAGTCCAGTATGGGCTCTGAACTGCTTGGACCACATACTGGCTATCTGAAATCAAATTAAAGGCCTCTTCAATTTCTAGGAACACTTGTAGGACAGCATGTAATTCTATCGCTTGTGCAGATTGAGAAGGGAACAGATGAACTCGTGGGACATCTACTTCCACATAAACCCCTCCTATCTGTTTCATGACATCTCTACCCCACAAGGATATGGGTATACTCAAAACTTCCTTTATGACCTTCATCATCTTCCCATAGTAGAATTCCTGCACTGCAATTTGGATCTTGAGCAAACCACAATCCCCTTAGAGTCTGAGCTGAGGGCTGAATAGGCCACGCTGAAGGCCAATCTGCTTCCTTAATAATGCTCCTATCAGCTCCAGAATCTAATAATCCCCAAATGGTAACTCCCTGTATCTTTAATTTATAAAGGGGACGCTCTTCTAAATCCATAGAGAACCATACTCCTAGGTCCCCAGTGGATCCAAACCCCTTCTTTCCTCTGATTAGGCCTTTTGTAGGAAAGTGAGCATGATAGCTAGGGAGTAACAAAATTTGTGCTAAGGTCCTGAATCCTGTTCTATATTTCCTACACTTCTGTGGGTTTTCTCCACTTTGAATTCTTAGCTGTACAAGTTCTGGGATAGAGCCAAAAGTTTTATCACATTCTTTATTTTCTTTCTCTCCTATGTAGATTCCATGACTCTGACTTATGTTTGAAAATAAACTTAAATATTTGCCATAGTCTTTATATTTGCAAGGTTCTTCATCAATGTGCATATTTTCATGTATACTGAGGTTTGTTGATTCAATATATGCATCCCTGTGTTTACCAAATCTGTATTTGCTGCAGATTTCTGGAGTATTATTTGTTTTTCAAAGTATCCATCTGGAGGATTTGAGAAGCCACACTAATGCGGCTTTTACTTTCACTTTTGAAGCGGTGGATCCCATGGCTTCGTATCTGAGGTTTTCCATCCCTTTTGGAGGCTAGAGTTTCCTAACTCTGTCCCTACACCGTGAGCCTAACTTTATCCCTACACTGGGGAGCCTCCTCCTAGCGCTAGATTAATTCTTAGCCTAACTTTATCCCTACACCGGGAGCCTACCTTCGTCCCTCTACTGGGAACCTAGCTTTGTCCCTCCACCAGGGAGCCTCTTCCTAGTGCTAGATTAATTCTTACTTACCACGGAACTCCCCTGTAGCTCCTTTTTCTCGTTCCAGCTCTTGCACGAGTTCGTAAGTTTCTGCCTTTTCTTTTTCTAACTTCTTCCTCTTCTTTCTCCTTAGCCAACCGAACAACTTCTAATTCAGCTTGTCTTTGCTTTTCTTTGGCTTCCTGTTCCTTCCACCTGGCTTCT
>NC_034593.1:130833568-130866210 GCF_900095145.1 Mus pahari
TCTCTCTCTCTCTCTCTCTGTGTGTGTGTGTGTGTGCACACGCGCACGCGCGCATTCATGCATGCGCAGCCATTCCCCTCTGAAGCCTGGGGAGAAAGAGTGTGTTCTCCTTGTCTGTCTCAACTTCTGAGGGAAAAATCTAGGTGTCTCTAGGTGAATATTTTTCTCTCTTTTTACATTGTCTTCTCTGTTGCATGTCTGTGATATGACATCCTAATAATGGTAATTATTATTGTATATAGCTGTGGGTTCCTGTAGGTTCCTTTAATACATATATAAGGTATATAATGAGATAATATGTAATAATTAGTCCTTGTATTCATTTTTCTCAGTTGTGCTGAATTAGAGTCCTCCCTAATCTCTTTTTAGCTCGATTATTTTAAGATTCTATTTCCAAATAATGTCATATTTTGGGGACACTGAGGATAAGACTCCCTTATTTTTCCTTTTTCAATCCAGGAGACATTTATCCTCCAACAATGCTCTTATTTCCAGAGACCTGGTTGCTAAGCCCAGCTGGTGAAGAAGATCGTGCAGTTAGGTTACAGAAAAGCATCCAAGATAGCAGCAAATATAAAATTTCCATTTGCTCAGGGTTTCACTTCTTCAGTGCTGGGGATAAAATCCAGGGCCTCATCACGCTTCCTGGGGAAGCACTCCACCACCGAACTACAACCATAGCCCTAAGACGTAAAATGTATGTGGTTATTGACAGTGCATGTAAGTGTGTGTATGTGTATCCCTCCCCGTGTGTGTGTGTGTGTGTGTGTGTGTGTGTGTGTGTGTGCGTCAGCATATGAATGCCACAGCACTCGTGTGTAAGTGAGAGGACAACTTGCTGACTCTGCTTCTCTCCTTCTAACCTGTGGGTTCCAGAGACGGAACTCAGGTAATCAGATTCCACTGCAGGTCCCTTTCCTATTGAGCCACCTTTCCAGCCCACTCTTGACATATGTTAAATAAGATTATGTTTTAGTTATATTCGTCTTCCTTTTCCTTCTGATGTGTCTTAGGTGATTTTTAATATGCAACATTTGATGCAAAAGAGAGCATGTCACATGTTTATAAACATTATAAGTCATAATAATAAAATAAATGGCAGGAACTCTCACCTGACAAAGCTGCTGGGTTGCCTGTGGTTCTCTCTGACTTTCCTTAGTTCTCTCTGCCTTTCCTTAGTTCTCTCTGCCTTTCCTTAGTCGCATCCCTTGACCTTTGGGCAATATGTGGCTACAACTCTGAATCTGCTTTCTCTCATTACCGTGTTTGCGTTATAGCCTTTAATGCATGTATGATACAAGGTATATAAAGTGCAAGCCACCTGTTCTCATTATACGTTGGGGTTTTCTCCTAGAACAACAGTGGATGTCTGGAACTGTGATAGTTCTGTACTCTAAGCATTCCAAGATTTTTCCCTATATATACATATTCATGATAAAGCTTAATTTATAAATTAGACCAATAACCTAACACAATAGAGTACTTGTAATGACTATGAGACTACAAGAATGTACTGCCATTATATTGGCAAAGTCACTATTATTTTATTTTGGGACCACTGCTAAGTAAAATACTGTAATTAATTTCAGCCATGGAATAGTAATAATGATGATAATAACAATAATAATTTTATATTTCATTACTAATTTTGTTTTATTATTATTGTTGTTGTTGTTGTTATTACTATTAGTATTGACTGGGTCTCCATATGTTACCCCATATGGCCTAGAACTTGATATGTAGACCAGGTTGCCCTTGAATTTACAGAGATCTGCCTGCTTCTATGTCCCAGGTGTTAGCATATTAGGAGAGCTCTACCATTCTTGGCCTTGCCATGGAATTCTTAAGTCTGTCTGTAACATTTATTAGTTCCAGAATTTTCCAGTTGTGTGGTTTTAAGTTCTTTTCTAAAATGCTGTTTAGTTACAAATGTACTATGTTCATGGATAGGATCGTTTAGTAGAGTTAAGATAACAGTTCTCAAAATTTATCTCAGAGTTAAGAAAATGTACTATCTGACTTCTCAGTTGATATGTTTCTATGATGTTACTTAGGTTCTGACAACATTTTATTGCTTGCTTATACTGTGATTATTTTTTGCTTATTTGAGTCACTGTATACGAAGATATTCAAGGTAATTTGGGGTTTGGATTCATGTCATATTGCACTGAAGAAAATTTATTTTTACTTCTAACTTGTAGCTAAGGGGGCATCCATCAAGGTTTGCTGTGATCCACAGAGGGTTTTCCTTCACTTAAACCTAGGCCTGTGCTTTGCTTACTGTTATTCTAAAGCTTAGGGGAATTGCCAGTAACTCCCTTGAGAGGCCTTTGCGCTTGGATTTCTCTCCATCTCCTGTTATTAGCCTGTGAAAGACTCTGCTCAGCTCTCAACCCTTCAGCTTTTTGCTCTGGAAATAGCAGTCATCCACCAGGGAAAGTTTACACAAGTATATGGTTCCTCTGCTTAATCATCCTCAAAGGTGTGATTTCACTAGTCTGTGCTTTCTTGTAGTTTCAGTGAATTTGCATATATTGCCCAAAATATATTACCACAATTATGTTATTTTAAGGGTTGGCCTACTATTAGTAATTGAACTAGAAAATTTCAAAATTTAATATGGTATTGTTTTGAAACATTGGATTATGTATGTTCAATATTTGACTGGCTTTCTTTGTCAAGTCTATTGTTTTTTTAATCATATAGCACATTTTTTCTCTTTTCCTTATTTCATATTCTATAATATTTTTAGAACACCAAGGCTTAGGAGGAAGGCTAGTCCTGCGATTTGATTTGCTCATGTTTTCATTCATACATACATAACAAAATATTTCTTCACATCCATTCTAACTTATGTTATGTGTGGCTTTTTTTGTTACAAATGCTTATAATGTTGAACTTTGGTGGATATCTTGGTTGCTTAACTGGTATTGTATTACAGACAGAATTCGACAGATGCTCTTTAATCCAAGTGGAAATAATCCTAATGGTATGTATGTTTCCAGGTACAAAGTAAATGCATGTTTGAAACTGAATTAAAAATTGAATGATAGCAGGTCTGTGGAATAATTCTCATGAAAGAACAATGTGTGTAAGTGTGTGTGTGTGTGTGTGTGTGTGTATGTGTGTGTCTGTGAGTGTGTATATTTTCCTATCTAGAATCACAATGAAGACTGATACTTTCTGATGGACTTTCTTTCTAGTATACAGATGTTTTCAATACCTTTTGTTTTTGTTTTTAACTAGTAAAATAACCCATTGGTCTCAAATTAATGGTACTGTATCTCATAGACTCAGGACTGGGCTATAGATATGAGTGCATATGCTAGCTGTAGCAAGTGAAGAAAAATAAATTGAACATATTCAAGAACAAATAGAATATAATTAGATATATGAAATAATTTTGAAAGTTAGCATTAATAGATGAGTCAATCAAGTAATATGAAGACACAGAATCACTACAAGTAAGACTGGAAGAACTGATGACCACACTGTATAAAATACTCAAATTCATATTTTAAAAGATGGTTAAAATAAACACCTCTGGAAAATTTTGACGCAAAGATCAGCAGTTTTGACCTTTGCCCCAATCCAACAAATACCTTGGGAGTGTACATTGAATTGAAATGAATAAGTGCTAATATATCCTGATATAATTTGATAATAACCAATTTTGTATTCAAGTGTGATCTGCAATAATTTGGCTCACTTAAGCTTATATATTTTTCAGGTGAATATTTGGTTCTGTCATTGTTCTTCCAATTTTTTTCAAAGATGCAAAGCATCCTTGGCATGCATTAACAATAATGGTCATGGAGCAAAGGTTCCCTAATCATGGTAAATTGAAGGAGGTTGCATAAAGAGCCGGTTTCTTTAAATTAGAGATTCCAGAGGCTAAAATTAGCAATCTGCAGCATTTAGAGGGAAAAAAAAGTTACCATTGAAACACCGTGCATAAAATGTTTCCTCTGCTAATCCATATTATAGAATGATGAGAGAAATTGGGTGAAATAGAAGATTAATGAAAAAAATCAATGACAATTTCTGTCTTCATACTAAATAAGAGTGTCCTTGAATCATCACGATTAGCATGCATTATAAAAGGGAATAAGATCAGGTCTAATGGGAAAAGTGTAGACTGATACTGCTCAGCATAGGCAAAGCCTAGTGCTTAATTCTACAGCTATCCAATTATTGTGTGATCATATGCCAGCTTTTCCATATCTAGACGAGACATCAGCAAACAATTTCTATATATTTGGGTGGGGGGAGGAAGAGCCACAGAAATATATTTCTTCTTTAATTTCTACTATTCTTTTAAATGGCAGTTTGCAGAATGCATTTGGGTATATGGCTAACGACCCACGGGCAATCAGCAACTGTTTAAGTAAAATGCACTATGAAAAAGCTTTTACCAAACAGCATTTTAATATTTTAAATAGATTTTCCATTGCAGGCTCTTTGTAACTGGATTAGTTCTCTGATGTGTTCTGACAGAGCTGTGGTTAGGGATACTCCATTAACTTTGTCTGTCATCTTATTTTCCCTAGTACCCAGCAGAACACCCTTATATTTCATAATTTGTATTGCTATCAGTGCTGATTTGTAAATGTGCAAATTATAATTAACAACGGCCACTACTTCTATTAACTATTAAATCATTCTTGCAGCTTATATTTTCCACAGCAGATGGAGCCCTGCTGTATGCAAATTGACTCTCCTTACATTGTCAGCGATTTTTAACTTATATTTTGGCTTAAAGAACATATTCCCCACCCCAGTTCGCTTTATGTTTTCCATAGCATTTAGGTTAATATTTATTTACTGTAGATTCCCTTTCTACCAATAAGGATTTCATGGACTATTACATTCCAGCACGCTGGTTTTGTTTCCTTTCATTAATAGCTCCTTAATCATTTTGCTTGCTCCCAAGTACAAAAGCTTGTTTGTACCGATGCCGCAGTATTGCATAAGAAAGCCTTCCCTCATATTTCAATATGCACAGCAGAAGCAAAGAGTGTCCAGTATACCACCCTAGTAGGTTTTAATTTGAAATCCAATCTATGTGCATACCCCCTCACTGGAATAAGCCAAAGCATTTAAGGTTTTATATTGTGCTTTAAATATTCTATTAAATGTCATCAGCTGATTCAGGAAAATGTATTGCAAAAATATTAGAGATGTATAAACGTGTAAATGTAATAAATGCTTGGGACATGGAAAGGAATGTAAAAGTCCAACATCTATCAGGTAACCGTAAACCACTAAGAAACACGGATAGAGAGTAATATTTGTGTGATATATAGTATCTTAAGCACGGACTCTTATTTCTGGTATTTATTGCAGAGCAGTTACATTAAAAAACCACTAATCTAGAATTATTGCTATCTTTCCTAACTGTGAATTCCTGAAGTATGAATATTTTGGTTGAGGAGTGAGCTCTAACTTTCTTAACAATGAAAGGATGTATGCCGTCTTTAAACCCGGCTGGAATCGGAAGGTTGTGTTTCCTTGACAGGTTTTTAATGGCAAGTTAAGACTGCTGGGGAAACTGCGGAACTCAAAGGCATTAACTGACAAATTAAGCAAAGAGTAATGAAAACTTGGATGTGTTAGAATCATCATTCATTGAACTGTAATTGCCTGAGCAGCACAAAATTAAATTGTAACAAGTAAGGGTCTTGACATTTCCCGCAATTTCTTAAAAAAAAAAAAAAAAAGAAAAAAGTTTGTACATGCCATGGGAGATAAACAGTAGTCACATGAAATACTGGATGTGGGTCTTTTTAACTAATTAATTGTGTTCATTCAGTGGGAATCGGCCCCTTTAGAAGACACACAAGGTTACGGTAATGGTGTGCTTTTTTGAGTCTTTAGCATTGAAAGATTTTGGTTCTATGATAGATGATATGATTATAGGTAGGGTCACGGACCAGGTGTAAGGCCTGTTAGGTTATGGAAACAACTAGAAGCAATTTGTTCTTTGTGTCTCTCTCTCCTACTACACCCTTCATGTAAAAGAGGACACATCAAGAATATACAGATTGTTATGAATGTCATTCTAGGATCTTAGTAAGTTTCATTTCTCTCCAGACAAAAGAGTGTCACCCCGCCCACCTCTATACAAGGATGCTCAAAGAGAAAGGAATATCTGGTTTCTAGCAAACAATTTGTATGTATATACCAAATCTGAGAGGGTGGAGCAAGAGCCTCAGAAGTACGAGTAAAATGTATTTACTGTAAGTATAGCTATGGAACCCAACAGAACAGCCCTAGCCACTTGGGTTTGTGGGGTAGAGATTGTGAATTTCCCAGCAGAGCCTGCCTCAGCTTCGGGTGGGAAGCTGTGATGAACGTTTGAGTGAGAAAATATGCGTGTGAGCTAGAGCATCTGCTTCTATTACTTAGCTTTCAAGAGGACACTGCAAGTCACGGAAATGAGTGGGCTTAATGCTGGAGAGGATCCAGGGGAAGCCAGATCGTAAGAAGACAAAGGAATAACAGCTTGGAGAGAGCTGTGGGTGAGTCTGAGGGGGCGGTGAGGACTCACCCCAGGGGCCCATCGTCTTCTCTGTTCATCTGGAGACCGCCAGTCCTTTTTATAGCAGCTTGAAGATTCATTCAAGGTTGAACTAAAGTTTTCCCATTAAAATATTTAAAAATGAGATGCCCTGGGGCAACAGTTTTGCCTCTGATGACACTGTGTGGAGGGTGTCCTGTAACCATCAGGAATCAATAGAACAGAGAACAGAAAGAGAACCAGAAAGAGAACTCCAGATTTAAAGCTGAGTGAAGTGTTAAAGAGACTAAATTTCAGACTCAATGCATTCCCTTAAAGATTTATGAGTTATCTGCAGCTAGAAGGAGAGGGAGGAGTATTGGGTATTAGGCAAATGTCTAGATAATTTTGTAGCTTGAAAAAATAGAATTTACATTCTGGCGCAATAGCGATGACTAAGCTTTGTGTGAATGCACATAGGAGCATGTATCCGAATCACAGAGACAATCAGGCTTAATTGCTATTCCCTCTTCATTGGGAGCCAAGTTAAAGATGGTGATATGGGGTGGAGTGGAGAAGGGGCTAGGATAAATCAGGAGAAAGGCCTAAGCGTGTTGTGCTGTGATTGTGTTTTGCTTGTTATAAAGACTTTATACTTTGTAGCTTCTCATCTCCTATTTGCTAAAACTCCTGTCCAACCCAGAAGTTCTTTCCTCCCTTGTTATCTTTGCTTATTTACTCAGCACATCTGTTTGTTATGGAAACTCTAATACTTATAATTGGCCACCATGAAGCTAAGTCATTAGGTACAGAGTGGAATTCAGTTCCTTCATCTCCATTTAACTGGATCCTCCTTCTTTAGATCACTTCATGTCCCAAGAACCCAATTGCAACTTCCCTTCCCTAGCCATCCTCTCCTTATCTGCCTCTCTCTTTGTTGCCTTATCAAAGCATGTAAGTTCTATGGCCTATGTCCTCAGTACTTTCTTAGATTTATTTAATCTTACATGGTAAATGAAATTAAATAATAGATATTGGCTCTTAAGGGACTCCAGGTCATCCCCTTGTGATAGTAAATTTCCATTTGTGCAAGAAAAAGAGGGATGCGGTAAAACCTATGCTGAGACCAGGGAGGTAAGGACATCCCTTGCTTGGTTTCCTGACATCCATTTAACGACTCTGTATACAAAGAGCCTTGGATGCTCGGTTAGAATTTCAAGATTATACAAGGCTCTAGATCAATAAAACAAACAAACAAATAAACTGACATGAATTTTAGTCTTGTCTGCACAGTGATCAAATAGTTCTCAATAATTCTTGAGATGGAGGAGGTATGGTGGCGCACACCTTTAATCCCAGCAGTAGGGAGGCAGAGGCAGGCAGATTTCTGAGTTCAAGCCAGCCTGGTCTACAAAGTGAGTTCCAGGACAGCCAGGGCTATACAGAGAAACCCTGTCTCGAAAACAACAACAACAACAAAAAACAAAAACAAAAACAAAAAAATTCTTGAGATGAAGTGATCGATGTGTAGCCCCAGGCAAACCAGCACTGGTTGGAGAAGAATGTCTAGGTGAACCGTGTAGCATTAGACAGATGCATGTACTTTCCAGACTTCTGTTCCCATACTCACTTTATTTTACTTTTTAATAGATTCTGCTCCAAATGTTTATTTATTTTTAACATGTGTGTGTGTGCGTGTGTGTGTGTGTGTGTGTGTGTGTGCCTGTGTGTGTGTATCTGTGTGTGCTCATGCTTGCATGCACTTCCTGTGATAACTTACAGGTAGCAGTTCTTTCCTCCTGCCATGTGTGTCTCAGGGCTTGAGTTCGTCATCAGGCACCTTTTCTTGCTGATCTCTCCAGACCTAAATTCTGATTTTGGAGACATCTACTGTGTTTGTTAAGAGTAATTACGTTTCCTTGAAAATTTGACTTAAGAAGCTGCATGCACGATGCTTTTCTTGGTGAGTAGACTGTGAGGGGGAACACATGGACCAATACATTTCCAAAATGGTACTGACGCTACCTAAACTTCAAAGATTTGTGATGTCTATTAGTGTGTTGAGGACTCTAAGAAGTCCTGTAGGGAAGAGTCTGCTTAAGTTTGTTTAATTCAACATTTCCTAAATGTGTAATTCTTTTGCTCACAACATTCTGGGGACCTAGTTTCCCAATTAGCACAATCATGGAGGATGAGAAGGGTGGTGCATGCTGCTATAGACATCTGCTTCTGCTCTAATTACTGTAGTAGAAAGGGAAGGAGATCAGTTGTATTGCAAGCTACCGTAGGCAGCAGCAGGAACACACTCATGTTGTTCACTCTCGGTTACTCATCAAGAATTTACTAAACATCAACAATGTAAACAAGAAGAAATTAGGCATCGGAAAGCGCTCCTAAGTGAGTGCGAGCTTGGATGCAGAGATGGCTTAACCAGTGCAGTGCTTGTGAGCTTGAGTTCAATCCCTAGAACGATGTAAAAGTGCCTGGCACAGTGGTGCATGCCTACAAGCTAGGGAAGCATAGACCTGTGTGTTTCCCTGAGCTTCCTGGCCAGTCAGCCTCGCCCAATCAGCAAGTTCAAGATCAATGAGAAATCCTATTTCAAAATATAATGGGGACGGCTTCTGCAAAAGGATACTCAAGGTTGTTCTCTGGCTTCCACACCAAGACACTCATACAGATGTGTACTTGCACACGTGTGAACACACACATGCACTGGAAAAAGAATAAAACTTCAGTCTTTGTCTTGAATTACACAGAAAAAAATATGCTGGGAAATGATGAGTCCTTTAATAAATGAGAGATTTTGTAATGGTACCAGAGTCAAAGATGATGCTAAGTGATGTGCTGGAGCATGGCTTCTTGGGACTTGCAGGGGAGTCATGGATGCTGAAGACTGGTTTGACCTTTACCTCAGCCACCTAATTGGCTGATATCTAGGCTCAGAAAAGAAATTGCCAAGTACAAGACTCCAAACGTCTTTCAACCTTTGGAGGCTTGAGTATTTCCTCTCTCTAATACTGGCCGTGGACCCTGAAAGCTGCTCTTTGCATCTGCCTCCCTCGTTCCTAGCCATGTCAATGCTTAGTGGATGCTTCTCACACGGACACAGGCAATAGACACAGAGGATCTAGTTACTCTCTTCTGAAACAAAACATAGGAGGATCCTTGGCTAGTTCTAGTGCAAAGAGCCACGTCCTTCTTGAGGAGAAGATGTCTGTCTATATCCATTAAATTTTATTATGTTTCTTCTGTTTTTCCTTTCCTTAACTCCTTAACTCCCTCCCCCTCCCTAGCTCTCTTAATCATTACTTTGCTTTTGTAGTACCAGGGGTGGAACCTAGGCCTTAACTGCTGTTAGCTAAACAGTATAATACTAATAAAGTTTTTATTTGGAGAGAAGGTCTTACTTAACAGTCTAAACTGGCTGTGAGTTTATGACTTCCCTAAATCAATCTTTGGAGCACAGTAGAGATTACAGATTTGTCCCACCAAGCTCATCTTATTCTTGCTTTTCTTATTCTTAAGTTCACAGTAATGAACTTGCTTACAAGGCAGCGTCTTCAGTCTGTTTCTGTTTTAATCTTTGCACCAGCTCTGTTAATATAATGACTTCATTTTACATATGAGAAAATGTAGAATGTAATTATAAATTTAAGCCTGTGACTTTTCAGTAAGTTAAATCTCTCCTGTGGTCAAGAACTTGGAATTCATTCACTTGTTCCTCAATTAATTAATTAATTAATTAATTCATATGCTATTTTTAAGTGCCTGGTAGGTGCCATGTAGTCTATGTTCTGGGCATCCAGGAGTTGAAGATAATGGACTGTATGGAGTTTATGTTCTAGTGAGAAAGAGAGATGACAAAGAGGATGTTTCTGTAGCCTCTTCAGAATACTATTACGAAATGAATGACTCTCCAGAAAGGATCTCGAATGTGGTACAGGGTATTGAGATTCGGGGAAGGGCAGTGGAATGAAGCTTGGAGTTGGTTGGAAAGGGTTAGACTCTCAAGCAAAGGTCCTGGGGTAAAGTGTTAGCTGGCCTTGTAGACAGTGGGGAGAAGGATGCTCTTGTCAGAAGCATAGATTGTCCAGATATCACCTGGTATATCTGTGCAGGCTCTGTTAGAAAAACTGTGTGACCACTGTGCTGGAAAGTTAGTGGCCAAGAGGGTGAGGATTCGTTAGAAAGGTCCAACTGCTTACCAGCCAGGGCTCGGAGGCACGGAAGGGCTGTGAGCAGAGGAGTGTTGTGATGTGAGCAGAGGAGTGCTGTGATGTGGTATTTGTTCTAGAGGATTAGGTTGGCCATTTTGTTGAGAATACACATTAGAGGTGGAAGCGGGGAAATCAAAAACTGCTCACTTCAGGTACTGTTCAGAAAGCATTGGACCGCGCTTCCAAATTTCACTGGGTGTACATTAAACTTGCTCAGTTCATTTTCCATATAGCAAAATGAGTGTGCTGGGGAAACCTTGTTGAACACCTATTTGTCTTGGCCAAATTTCTTTCCAGCATCTTGAAGTCATTTATTAGGTAATGTTGGTGCTATAGTTAAAATGAGATTTTCTATAATAGTGACATAAATCCTGGAATTCCAATAGAAGATTGTATTAAACAGGAATGTGGGGGGGTGGTATACTCCACCTTCATATCAAAACCAGTATAGCCCCTAGTTCCTAAACTGGGGAGTGGTTTGAAGTATTATAAATCCCATTTTCACTTAAGAGCAAAATATGGGTGGAGAAGGGACTTCCATTAGAGGTGACATAACAAGTAAATTAGCGTGAGAATCATGGATTTTGTTTTTAGGTTTTGTTTTTTTTGTTGTTGTTGTTGTTGTTTTTTGGCAAACAAGGCATGGGAAAAAGACACAAAATGTTTTCAGTTAATTATATCTATTGATATTATGCCCAGTCTCCAGTCCCAGGACTCATGGGGCAACCTGGACGAGGGATTTGATGTTGTCATTCTGTAAATCGTATAATCATGCAATAGCTAGTTTATGGATGCTCAAGTAACTTTATGGACCATCTTTAGGTTAATGATGAGCAGAAATGCCATTAAAATGGGATCTGATTATTTAATTCACCGGTGACACGCATTATTGATATTTGAAAAGCAGTAGCAACTTTTGTGGGCTTTGTTCATGCATTTGTTAAGGTTTCATGCGAACTCGTTCTCCCTCATCCTCAGCAAATGAAACAAGTCCCTTTAAAAATGCCAGGTGACATATTCAAGAAGGCTTTCTGTTATCAGAACACAAGCGCCTTGTGCTTTCTAAAGCTAATGCTGTTACTTTGAAATTTCAAGTGCGCTATGTGGCCAAGCTCCTCGGATGAAATAGAGATTGCAGCATTTACTGAAAGATGAATCATGATTCCATCATTTACTTAGGGATCTGGGGTTGGGAGTGGAAGTACAGCCAAGAGGAGATTGTTCAAAAATGATTAGATTATATCTGAAGGGTTCTTCCCTGTCATATTTGACTGGTCTTTTGACAAAAATTGACTAGTTCCATCATAGGGGGCATGGTCAGAAAAGAACAATCAGTTGCCTGTTAGGAATATTTGTGTTTGAAGGCTGGAAAGTGAGCCAGAGGGACATTCATGATAGTCCTTTATTTTGAGGCTGTAGTTAAGAGTTAAGCAAGGTGCTGGAAATGTGTGATTCTATATCACGTATATGAGTGCTTACCTGAAAACCAGCCTCCATCCTAAAGCAGTGGTTAAGAGTGTACAAGTGTTAGTATTCTGTTGCCATCCTCACCACCACAAATCTACAGCCCACTATTTTCCTACCATACATTTCCTAATGATGCTTCTGTTGATAGAAAGCCCCAGTCATTTTTTATTAATGGATGCTGTGACTTCTCTCCACTTTCTTTCCATTGGCACAGCATTTACTGATTAAGGATGCTGGGTGAGTCAGAATATTCCTTGCATAATGCTTGGTTACTTGGAATGGGTACCAGCTCTTCCTTTGTGATAAAGAACAGTGTATATAAACAAGGGTAGGAGATTTTCTTGATGTTCAAGGTCTTTGCTCTCTGAGCTACAGACTATAAATTTCCTGGGCCACATTCTGGATGCTGAACTTTCCCCGAAGTCAACAGTCATTTTGTCAACAAAAATAAATAAATAACAGCAAGAAAACGCCCATTATTATTTATTACTATTTCTTTTTGACTGCCCTGAAGATAATTTGGTGCATAAAGTATTGAAGAAGTCTCAAGTTTTTCTCATGATTCATTTTCATGCAAATGTTTATCACATTTCTGGCTATTGTTTTCCTCTATCATATATATTTCCGTCGTGCATGGGTAAATCAACATCTTCATCCATATTGCACGTTCAGCGGCTGTAAATTCAGCCTGTATTCTCATTAAATGTTACGAATATGTGATTTTCATTTATGATTTTAGTGGGTGTTTCTGCGATTTTCCACTGCAGCATCTGGCCAGGAAATAGTGTCTGTGAATTAGAATTACTACAACTAATTTTATTTTTCTTTTGTAGACTCACTTCTGTAATTTCCTCCTAGCAAACAGGAGGTAATTTGGATTTGTTTCTCTCTTTAATTCTCAGAGACTCCTGAGCAGACTTTAGGTTTGATTTTTGCATACCCTGGTATCTATGGTGTAGAGACAGATGGAAGCAGATTCTGAGTCCTCCCTCCTTCCACACCCACATCCAAGCTATGTGGTGAGTACGAGGGTCTCCTAAGAGACTGTTCAGTACATTTGGCTTCTCTGGCTGTTGCTGTCAGAGCAATCTTTTAAAAATGCAGCTATTATTCTACAGCTCCCTGCTTTAAATGCTCCATATTGTTCTTGGGATAAAGATCAAATTCCTGAGTGTGGCTTATGGAGCTCGGCTTATTCTGGCCTCCATGTGCTTCTCCAGACCCTCATTCCACGCTTTCCCTAGGGAACTGGCTTGGAGGTTGCCAGTCGCCTTTTGTCTCCCCTCCAGGGCTTTGTACGTCTACTCTCCATGCTCTAAATATGTTCTGAGCACCCATGATCTCTCTGCCTAAAGTCCTCTTCTACGAAAGAAAGACCTTCCTTATTCCTGTGAATGAAATCTACATCCTCAACCAATCTGACCTTCAGTTTTGGAAATAGCCATCATGCCTGTAATGTTTTCTCACTTCTCATCTCTTTACCCCAGACTGCTATCTAAGGTGAGTGGCTAGTGTGCATTTTATTCCTGTATTCCCATCATCTTGTAACAAATAGGTATCCAGGCACATCACAGCTACATGATATGATAATGCTGATTGACTCCCCATTCCTCCCAGTTCAATCACTGTCCTGAGCTGCCCTTTCTTTGCTTCTTTTTCTTTCTTTCTTTCTTTCTTTCTTTCTTTCTTTCTTTCTTTCTTTCTTTCTTTCTTTCTCTCTCTCTCTCTCTCTCTCTCTCTCTCTTCCTCCCTCCCTCCCTCTCTCTCTTTTTCTTTCTTTTCTTTCTATTTTCTTTCTCTCTTTCTCTTTCTCTTTCTCTCTCTCTCTCTCTCTCTCTCTCTCTCTCTCTCTCTCTCTCTTTCTTTCTTTCTTTCTTTCTTTCTTTCTTTGTTTCTTTCTTTCATCTCCTGTCATTGGATGCATTTCCAGTCTTGCAAGGACATGATGGGATACTCTTCCTCTGAGGATGCACAGTTATGCCTCTTAGATTTGGGAATTCTTTGTAAAATTTATTCCTTAAAAGCACATGTCTTCCCTGAATGTCAGACATACCTTTCTATAATTGGAATGCCTACTAGTAAAAGATAAAGGAGACTGAATCTGAAGAGATCTATAGATTTAGATGATCTTCGATTCCTGGAAAACTGTCTTAATTTTTCAGCCATTTTCTCTCTAGGTCAGAAGATAATATGGGTGTGTGGATTATATGGATAATATGGGTCTGGATTAGCATCTTCTCTGTAAATCTGGGACCTTTTGAGCACTTTATATTATGTTATCCTACTCTCCTAAACTATAGAAGAGAGAAAAAAAAAGGATCAAAATGGAAATTGCAACTCTTTTCCTAGAGTATCAGGAAAGGGCTGAAGACAACTGTTTGTTTCTTTCTTTTGGCAAGTCTCTCACCTTCTTTGTGATTCCCAGCAGGCCCACCAGCTAGCTGCAGCTTAGAGAGAAACCTGCCTGGGACATTGCTTCTCTCAGGGATAAGTGGCAAGCAAGGACAGTGTGTGGCTACAGTATGAGGTTATGAGGACAACTTAGGAAGCAAGAAGGAGCAGGCGAAATGATGTGATATACTCTCTAATGATAGTGTGTATTTATTTACACAATTGTTACATTTCTGAAATTAGTTTAATGTATAGTAAGTGAAAGTGAAGAATTACGTTGGCATCAGTTTCTGCTCCATCATTTATGGGAGGAGAGGAGGAAGCAGAAGGAGAACTTAAGCCCAACTGTGCAGTAAGGATACCAATCAATCATACAGTAATTGGGTATCCCCACTATACTTCATAGAGCAATGGATCTACCTGTTAACCAAGTAGTTAACCAGGGATTTGGGGCTTGAGGTACCTTCTCTGCTGGTGGAGGTAAAACAGTAAGTACTCAGAAACTGCCTGATTTCCAGTAGGAGAGGAGATTGATAACCCAGAGTAAGGTAAGAAAATGTCCTGGTTACCACAATGTTTGAGTATAGTCATCTCTGGGTACTCCTCTTTGTTAAATGAACCAGTCCATTTACCTCTGTGCTTGATCAGATATGCTTAAACCATGCCATTTACACATCAGAGAAGCGGGGTTAGCTGAAAGCTAAGTGCCCCATCAGCTGTGTGACTTTTGCTGGGGAGAAATGAACAAATTTCTACCCATCCCAAATAGAGCCCCAGCAAGAGTACACAGGAACAGCCCTCCTCATGTCTTGTTTAGTGAACCAGTGAGTTTATTGAGTTTTTAACCACATCATATTTGTGAAGTCACTTTGAGATGTTAGTTATAGAAGTATGAGTGTCAGCAAAGCAAATACATTACTAACTGTCTACCCCACTATGGGTGACTGCCCAGGAAAGCTGCATGACCAATGGGCAGCTGGTCTGTTTGGAGAGGTTTCTTATATAATCTTGGAAAGAGACTTGGTGAACCTTGGAAGTTTCAGGAGCTTCCTGTTAAGTTTTGTTGACTTAGTCCTGAGGAGCCTCCTTCTAGGATAAAAAGGCTCAGTTCACAGGGATGACTGGACAGCACCACCTTTAAAATGTATTAGTTCTCACCCACACCCAACTAAAATTATATTGTGTATTTCTTTACAGGAGATGTCCAGACAGGAGATATTAGAAAACATCAAGTTACAAATTCTAAATGCTTAGCTTTTGATGAATTATCATTTTTCCCTTAATTTTTCTCATAGATTTAACTTCACATCTTGAGAATTTTTAATACTTTGGGGATTTTAAAAATATATCAGGTGTAAATACTTAAATATGCCTACTTGTTCTACTGCCAGAGTGTAAAATTGGCACAGTATGTCTAAGAGGAAAGTTTTAATAAGCATAAAAAATTTTGTTTTTATGCTTCTACTTATGGATTCGACCCATGAAATTCTATCCTATGGAAACATAAGTTTTTAGAAGGTCTTAGGGCATAAGAAAAATCTGCTGTGCATTGAAAGATAAAGGTCACAAAATGATATGATTCTTATTTATATAACATAAGCACACCTTCACAAGTATAGATATGTGTTTGTAGCTGTACAGTAAAATCACCTCAAATTGTTCTTCCCTTGGCAATGGTTTTAGTGGAACAGAAAGGACATAACCACACATTAACTGCCATGTTGTTATACCCCCTCCACCACTTCACACCACCTACACCATCCATGCAGTTTTCTAAAACTGACTTAAGTTTCACAAGTTTTCATTGTTGAGAGAAAGCAACCATTACGGTTCAATCCTTCTAGTGAGGGATTTTTATGCTAGAAGTGATAATTTAGTCAAGAGCCAAGCCATTTCCTGGGTGACATTATCTTAGCCTCTGAAAAGGTAATTAGGATCATAGTATTTAAGGTGTACACCACTATCCTTCGGTGTGCAAATATTTAGTGAGCTGATTAATAGCATTAAAGTAATTACCAGATCTATCCCATCAGTTATTTTTCTGTTGTAGTTGATGAAAACATTCACAGTGTATTCTTCTTAGCAAGTTCTGAGCACACAATCTGATGTTCGGTATAGTCCCCAAGCTCTACACTAGGCCTCCAGAACTTACTCATCCTATAGGCTGAACTGAAATTTTGTAGACTCTGGCAAACATTACCCAGCTATCTCACCATCTTCAATGTCTTACTGGCTTCAATGTCTGTTTCAGAGGTAGGCAACTAACTTCTTTTGATATAGTCAAGAGAAGCACAGGCTTTTATTAAATGTTTGGATAGGAGAGACCCATCCTCTCCAGATACCAGTGTATTATCCCTTGGTCCAGGTTTCACAATCAGCAGCTATATAGTTGGAGAAGACTTGAGGATATTTTGTGACCACAGCAGAAGCCAGTGATATAATGAACATACAGAAGGCAGGCCAGAGTGGTGGAATGAGAACTGTGCCTGGTGATATTTGTAGCTTATTTGTGCAGATGGGCAGATGCATGGGCCATCTGAGGTCTGCCTTCATCCTGGGATGGTTTGTACATAATGCAAACCATTTAAGGTAGACAACATTGAGGCTGCTGTCATGCAAAAGCAAAACAAATACAGCAAATGAATTGATTTGAATTTTATTTTTTGTGAATTACAGTATTTTACAAAGATATATTATGAAGATACATTGCTTATATAATTAGAGAATATCATTTATTTAAAAACTGCCATTAACCAAAAGTTGCTGAAGATCCTTTAAGCCACAGTGCCTTCGCTCCTTACCATCCTCCTTCTCCCCTACTTCCTCCAAGCCTCTTCCTGAAATTCCCACAAGAGCCAGAGAAGCCAACAAAATGTCAAAATTTTGTCACTCCATTAATTAGGAGACTTGAATTGGGTGAGGCACAACCTACATTCTGTGAAATTGATTGGCAAGTGACTGGCAGAGCCACCCTGTAGCTAACAGGGCAGTGACAGAGATGGGATTGATTACTGTTTGTCATTATGTGACTCAGTCTCGTGGCATGGACTCATGGGAGGATACACAGACACATTGACTCTGATGAAAGAAGCCAGCAGCAACAGGACCCTTGATGGTTGGGCAGTGTGAGCTAGCGGAGGAAGTGTGAAATGCAGATCCTCAAAGTTATAAGTAAATGTAAATATGGTACTAAGTTGTTTAGAAGATGTGATGGAGAGAAATGGGGATGAGCTTGTCCAAGCAGGGACACTTTCTGAGGGAGGATCTTCTCAGACAAATGGTTAATGGCAAGAGAGAAGGAATTCTACTGAGATAGTGATTCAGAAATGGGGTGGAGAGAGAGACCTGTGGCCAAACCCCAAACACATTTAAGCTGTCATATACACAGCAGTGGCTAGCACTCCCTGCAGAAGGGTGCTGAGAGCAGGATGGGACTGATAGCACTTACCCACACCAGACTGCTGTCTGCATCTAGACTGTAGTTGCTGCAGGGCTCTAGGTAGCTAGATTTAAGGTCTTCAGCTAGACTCACATCTCTACCATTGACTTTTTCTCTTGCATAAAAGGGATGAGAGATGGATCAGGATCTCCTTGGAATGCAGCCAGTCAGCTGTCACACTTTTCAGATCTACAACTGGTCCATCTACCTGCCTATCTGCACATATCAGCCAAGGAGGGTCTTGGTGGGAAGGTATCTTCCCAGAGTGGTTCTTAGGGAAACAGGGCTTTTGAAGTGAGTTTGTTCTTCCTACAGCTGCTCTGCAGAGGGATAAAAACCTGGATTTTAAAGAAGCAAATGGTCTCTTTTTTCCTTTTAAACAAAATTAACTCACAGCTGCAAGCAGCCCAGTGAAAGCGCATTTAAAAAGAATCGGATGCTTTTGGGCTCTGTCTTCTGCCTGAACAGCTTCAGTCCCAGCCGCCGTGGGTTGGGCTTTAAGGCTGCAGCCTTAGGCTCCAAAATGTCCAGGGATGAAGCAACACCCAGAGTTGTGGCCTCAGAAAAGAGGTGGGCAGTTCTGTGATCTGGAAGATCCCAGAAACCTTGGCTGTATTTGTTCTTTTCTAATCAGGGTGCATCAGATATTTTTGAAAGTCATTTGGCAGCTGATAATTTGCTTTGAAATTGCCTTTTTAAATCAAATACATTAAAAAATGCCCAGTGATCTTTTTAGGTTCTATTAAACCAACTAATCCTTATTGTTGAACAGAGATAAAATGTGGATCTATGCTGTTTTCTCTGAGTGCTTGAGAAAGTGAAGTTCTGCACCTGTGTTAGCCTCTGAATTTCCACCAACATTCACTCTGGTTCTTTGAAGAAGATACAATACATGGAGGGAATTGACTACATTATTCTGCTCTACCAGGGTGTGTCTGTATGTGAATTCCTGTTTGTGGGTCACATTGCTGAATGGCCCTGGCCCTTAAAGGCCAATACCTAAGGGACCAATGTATCTTGGGACAGGTGAAATACAGTATCTCAAACACACGAAGGGTCAGTGTCATCTAAAGAATTAAAATTTCTCATCACAAATATCCAGAGGCCAAGCATCGTGATGCTCAATGAGCAGAAGCAGGGACTTCAGACAAATCTCTTCTGAGCAATCAGCCAAAACCAGGACGTGAGCAAAGCCCTTCATCTCTCAGGTTTGTTTCCTATACAGTAGGAACCATGACCCTGACAAGACTCACTCTCCTGAGGACAAAGTCAAAGGGTGTGAATGTGGCCACTGTGATGTCTGTGCATACTAGGAGTTTAGCCCGAAAAAAAAAATATGCTTATTGAGAACCAAGTATGTTTGAATAAGTGTTTTTTTTTTTTTTTAATTTTTTTACTTTAAATCTTGGATTAACTCCCAACTCTCAGAAGGATAAAAAGATGTGAGTCTTTCAAGAGATGAGACAAAAATAGACATAAATAGACATAAGACAAATCAAAAGTGATGCTTGAGAGAAAAATGAGAGACTATTTTACTCCAAATTTGAAAACATCACTACACTTGCAAAAGTTTGTGTATCTCAATACTTAGAGTCTTGACACTTAACAGACATTAGAGAAAAATGAAGTCAGTTTAGCTTCTTGTGATTGTGCATCCTTCCATCAGACTCAGAAGCCCAAATGTGGGCCGCAAGGCAGTCTCTTTGTTCATATGATGATCAGGAAGGACAGCCCAGTGGTTACCGTGCCTGACTGAAAGGATGCTTAAGACCCTCAGTCTGACCCCCAGCACCACAAAAATACAACAACAACAATTGTATCATACAGTGAGCTTTGAAAATATTAGTGTCAGAGTTAAGATCACTGGGTGGTATCACTAAGGCCTGAAGGAGTCCTTTAACCTGACAGTTATACCAACAAAAAAAATCATAATAATGTCCACTCTTAGTTCTGTATGCATGGTTGCTTGCTAACACTTTCTTGCTCACAGCAACCTTCATGTTAATATTTTTGTCTCATTTTACAAATGAGGAAACTGGGGGACAAAGGCATCACGTGGCTTGTTTAAGGTCACGGGTATTATATTAAAATGAGCTGGTACGCAGTCAATTGGCTAAAAGGCCTTAGTTACGATACGATCATTTTCTTTTTCTTTTAAGACTTATTTTATTTTTAATTGTGTGTTTGTATGTGTGACTCTGTGTCTGTGGAGGTCTTAAGCAGGAGTACATGTGACCATGGCTACCCACAAGAGGGAATTGTATCTCTTGGAGGTGGAATTATAGGTATTTGTGAATTGCTCAGTGTATGCTAAAAGACAAATTTGGGCTCAGCACCTTTCTAGCCCCCAGGATCATTTTCTTAACTACAAATAAAGTATGGTATCATTTCTTGAAACCTACCTAGTCACCTTAAGCACCAAAACTCTTGGATGTATATTACAATTTGAAACATATGCTTTCTTTGTTGTCCTGTTTTTTTCTTTAGAAAAAGTAGGTTTCAATACTTAATGTGTAACCCAGTAAGCATAGAGATGCTGGTTCCCTTGTAGATTGTAGAAGATGCTATCATTCTGTGACAGCCAATCACGAGTCATAAATTCTTATCTGTGAATGTACCTGTTAGTTATGAATACTGAATGAAGTGTAACTTCAAGAGAATAATCAGAATTTCTCCTTGACAAACATCCAGTCCTGTTTTATGTAAACTTAATGGATAATGATTCACATCACATCAAAACCAAAAGAGCAGAGACTGAGCTCAAGAAAGCCATGCCCGTGTGTACTACAAGCATAGTCAACAAGCCACTCTGTTCCTTAAGAGCTTTCAAACCCATTTCTGCTAACCAAGCCTTGCCATTCCCTTCAGAGGCTATGATGGAAAGTATTTGCTCCTTCTTTTGCAGCGACTGCCATCACATCTCTTCCTCCAGGGTCTTCCCTTTCTTCCTGGTTTATGCAGATTTTTCAGGTGAAACAAAAAAGTATCCCCAGCCCTCTTCTTTTTAAGCCCAATGAAAACTATCAACAGAATCAGAGCTTTCTTAGATTGCATACACACAAAGCCCTCAATAGGAGCCCACATGCATTTGACAAGGCCCCTCTTCCTGTACACAGTTTTCTCCTGGCTTTGTTCTTATGAGCCTATAGAAACCTTTGCTCTTGTCCACTAGAATAAACCCTGTGACCTCCTTCAGATTGAATTAAACATTCCCAGAGTCTTTCTCTGACCACCGACCCTCTCCTCTTTTGGTTAGAAACATTCTTCCCATCCATGTCCTTCTGTAATGTTCTCCCCAAACCACAGTACACCTCATGGTAGTCTGTGTCATGTTGTCAGTCTTTCTCATATTGGGCAGGGAAGAGCTTTGTAATACATGCTTGTGTCATCACCCACATGCTTGAAGTATCCAAAACAGTGCGTGGCAGAGAAAATATGTCTCAGAAAGCATTACAGACTAAGAGTGAATGGTAAAATGAATAATGGGGAAACTTGTATTAAATGAATAAAGGACAGATTTGAAAATGATCTCCATTTTTTTTTAACAACTCAAACATTAATTCTGTTGGTATAGAGAGTAGAATGTGGTCAACACAGGAGCACATCTGGAATACATCTCAGTTGTTGGGCCTGGATCTTGGACAGATGGTTGAATTTCTCAATGGGATTGAGCTTCTTCCAGAACAGGGGGACACAGATAGAATGGAATAAAAACAGTTCATGGAACTCATAACTGGTGAACGTATGGGGAATATGAAGTAGTGGGACATCTCTATCACTCCAAAACTGAAGGACTTTCTTTCGAAGGTAAAGTGGAATGAGTATAAGAGCTAGAGGATGGGGAGGACCAGAGTGAGAGTCTTCCAAGCATGACAAGAGCACCCTACTTGTAACTCACAACTTGTAACTATGGTTAGCTGCATGAGACCTGCAGTCAAGATTCTAGCATGCAGTAGGAAGGGATTCATTAGTTCTCAACCCTAACTGAAGATCTAAAGACACTGGTGGCTTCTAGGGGAGAGAAAGTGTGTGGCTGTTGGTAAATTAACCATGTCCCATATCCTTGAGTATACCGGCAGCACAAAGTTCCTAAGGGAGAAAAAGACACAGAGTTGGGAGAGGTTGGGGTGTATACAGGAAGAGTTATGGGAAGGAATGGAGGATGGATATGGTCAAAATACATTGTATAAACTTCTCAAAGAATTAGTAAAAAATATTTTAAAAATAATTCACAATCAAAAATACTTTTGAGAAATGCAAATGGCAAAGCATTTCAGCAAAACCTCACATTAGCTGGGCTGTCTGTCAAATTTCATGTCAGAGAAGCATATCACCTGTGTTTCTCTGATTCTTATTGCCTCTTGTGTTCTTCGTGTCTTTACTATCATTGTTCTTGGTCATTGGGGAGGATTGAGTGAGTTATATTTAATAGGCTATTATGCTTATAAACAAAACCTAGATTTGTATGGCAATTCTTAGAAAATATAGTACATGTTTTGTTCCAAGGGAATGTGCCTGTATTAGACCGTCAGAAGTCAAAGGCGTAATTTGAAATGATGAACGCATCCATTTTAAGTTACACATTACTTTGCATAGTTAATATCACTGTAATTAGTCATAGTTCCTATAATTTATTGAAAAAGATGCTCAACCCCTCTAGTGTATTACAGTGATGAATGTTGGGAGAGCAACTTTGGAAGCTAGAATCAAGAAAATGAGTAACAGTTGGAGAATTAGCATGCAAATCAATAATATCCTTTCTTCTTCATGTTGGGACTGGGGTTTTCATCACACATTGCAAAATTCAAGAGCTCCCACAAGTTAGAGCTGTCACCACATTCCACAGAACTAGGCAGGGCCACTTCCACTGGAGGAAATGTTTAAAATCCTCTCAAACATTTGAGTAAATCTCTAGTAAATATTTAAACTCTGTATAACTAGTCACAAATAAATTAAGCTGGTTTTATGCAGTCTCTCTAATTAGAAGGGCACAGCATTTGTTGAAACGTGATTAGTATTATTCATTAAGCAAAAAAAAAATTCTCATTTGTATCTTATTATCACCATTCTGCATAAACCAACACAATTTGTCATGAACTCCCTCATTTGCTGTATCCTCAAAAAACAGATTATGCTTATTTTTCATTTGGACAGTGGAAAATCAAGCCAGGTGTTTGGCAGCACCAGACTGTTCAGGTGTAACTGTGCCAGGGATGGCACATTACGAGCGGCGTGGATGAAGAATGAGGCATGGAGAATCTGGGGACCAAGGTGCCTGGAGGCCCCTCCCTTCCCAGTGCCCCTGCTGATGAGACAGGTGTTACACTGGGCCATGGGGAAGGGGGTGAGACTGGAAAAAGAACTTTTTTTTTTTTCTTTTCTGTGAAGTCAGATCTTTCAGGCTTCCTCTCCATCAGAACCAGCTTGCTGGGATTCTGGCTGCACTCAGGCTGTGCAGCCCTCCAGAGCAAGGCCTTGCCCTGAAATGTTTCCAAAACATAAACATTTTAGCTCTGTGATTTATCCAGGAGTGTCTGTCCATCTAGATACATAAACACTGTGCATATTTGGCTTTTAAGAATTATAGACACTGACAGGCACAAGCAAAGACTGTTTTCTCTGATCTGGAAGAATCGAGTCTGTAGTCTGGAGTTCAAAGGGAGCCGAGTACCCAACAGTATTCCACCTTTCCTCCGACTCCACCTTCTTCTTTTGTCCTGATTATCTTTGGTCTTAGCCCAGATGAAAGATTCAGTTAGGGTCTGTGCTGAAGTTGTTTTACTTAGAATCCTGACAGAAACAGCAACCCCAGTGCAGTAGAGTCTAGAAAACAGTAGAACGGAAATAGATAATTGCCATTACTTTTTGAGGAAGAAGTACTTTGGACTTTGTGAATTTTGTTACATCTCTATAGCTAGAAGGGTCTGGGTCCTTACTCTGGCTTCTAAGCATCTATCTTCTTTTGTTCAGTTTCTTTTGTTAATTCTTTACCATTTTCTGTTTCTGTAGTCTGCTTACTCTGGGTCTAACTACTTCATGTATAGCTGATTTTCTAAGAGGCCAAGCATGAAGAAAGATATGAGAATAATACAATATAATTAATACAATATAATTAATAATATATTATATAACATAACAAAATATAATATGACATAATATAACATAATCCTATAATAAAATACTAGAATTAGTAGAGTTTTTTCTAAAAGCATACACAGCACAGAATTGGGGACAATAGTTTCTATATCTCCTTGATATTCAAAACCAGACAAGTACACTGGCTCAGCTATAAACACCTACTTACAGCAGATTGAAGGCAGGTTACAGCTCAGCTGAGGAAACACCTTCTATCTGAAATTGCCCAGACATGAAATGGACTGTGTAATGAGGTGGTGAGCTTCCCATCACCAGGAGCACTCAAGCAGAGTTTGTACTGAAGGTTTGTTTCAATGTGAGAAGTTCCGAATTCCTTTCCAACACTAATATTCAATTGCTGATCCTCTTTTTCAGAAAGCTGTGCTTACAGGTCCTCATCAAGCAAGCAGGGATTATACTCATGAGGATAGGATGTAGAACGTTCAGGAATCTTAGCCCCACCTGTTGTCTCTCCATCACATTTTCTTTTACTACAGTATTCAGGAAATCTCTAATTAGTGTGGGGGAGTGGGGAGGCTCTTGGAGCGAGCATAATGCATGGCATGACTCTAGTTTTAGAATACCCTTTTTAAGATTTTGGACCTAACCCTGAGCAACAGCCTAACCTGGAGTCCTGTTTACTGCCCCGTGATACTGCAGACTGACAAAGAAGTTAAAGTCCTATCCAGAAGTCACTGCCTTTGGTTGCATTTCCTGCACCTTCTCCAAAAATGGTGAGTTGTCCAAGCAGTGGCTCCAGCCGTGACAGTTTGAATGAACTTAGAGAATTTTATAAAGTTAGAAGACATTAACAACTTTTGAATTTGGGACTTTCAGTGTGGGGTAGATTAATTGTAAGCTAAAGGGTTAAGTACGTTATTTCGCTAAAGAGGAAATGACTTTGAACCTTGCGTATTGGACATGCAGAATAAGAATTATAAAGGTTTTGGATACTGTTTCTTAAATTGTGGCTAGAGACCACCTACTTGTTAAAACACAGATTCCTGGGCCCATATGTTTTATATTAATTTTCTTATTGTGAACAAGTGACCACTAACACACAATAATACAGCTTCAACTTATAATGCCATACTTCTGAATGTCTGAAGGCCAGGTGGGCTTTGCTATGTACACTTCTTGGGGTTCCAAAAGGTCTGTCAAGACCATATTCTTGTCTGAAGACTAGAGGGGAAATGTGGCCCACACTCACTGAGGATGTTGGCAAAATTTACCTCCTCCTTACCTATCAGTTGGCCACGGTTCTCTGCTCCTGGGGACCACCCACCTCTTAAGCATCTGGCTGTCTCCATCTTGAAATCAGCAGAGACATGTGGTGTTGTTAGAACCTCACTGAATTCTTCTGCTGTGAGTACATCAGAGGAAGCCCTGCACTTTGCAAGGGCTTGTACAATACTTGGACCTACAAAGATCTCTTAAAATCCTCTAAGAAATGTTTACTTAAGACATTAGTTATATTTGTGATGTGCTTTCACAGTAGTACTTAGATTAGTGATGGATTAAAACAACAAAGATGACGACGACAACAACAACAACAACAACCACGGACAGGGTTCTTAGAGTTCTATCTCCCACACTGATTAACTCAGAGCTGAATTAGTGCAATCTGTCTTTCTGACAAAACTGCAAGTGATTCTAACGAATAGTGAGCATGTAAAACTATTAGCCAAGTAGGGCAGTAGAAAGGGCAGGAGATGTGAGGGGTTAGAGCAAAGATGTAGAAAAGTTCCAGGTGAGGAGCCTCTGAAGACAGATGGAAGATGCTAGAGCCAACAGGGGTGTTCATGGAGAAACTGGATCTTGCGCCATCTTGAAGGAAGAAAGACACTTGAGGAAAGAGCTGCAGATGCAGGAGGGTATGATGATCTGACAAGCACGTGGGCAGGAGAGCAGGTGCAGAGGAGAGTGTTTTTCACTTGATGAGTTTACACAATGCTGCTTTAAGGATACAGGAAGTCACCACTGGGCAGCAGCCAGAAAAGGGACAGATTCAGCTTGACATTCTAAAAATCTCAAATTCTTCCTCAAAGGGAGAGTTGAGATAGACTTTCCTCAGGAAAGGAAGGAAGACACTTAGAGAAAAGGGGCACAGGTTTTCCTGGAATGGCAGAGGATTGAGAATGGGAAAACATACTCTAATTAGCCTCACAATGTGCCCTGCAGTGAGTCTGGTTGCAGAGCAGGTATGCAAAGCTGTGTCTGTGAGAGTTACACGGGCAGGCATGAGGGTGGGGCTATACTATTTGTTAAATTGATGAATTTGAATAAAAAGAAAACATTTTAAAGAGGAACCATGTTTAGAAGGGAAGTTGCATGTTACTAATTTTTGGCCTGTTTTGAAGTTTGAATTTAATTATAGTTAAAATGACAGGAATCAGACAGAGTCATTAAAGTATGTTATTTAGCATAAAAAAGCAATGCAATTGTGTTCTTTTGACCCTATTTGCCTACTGAAGTTCTATGCAAATGAGGATCATAGGTTGATTCTCTTTCAGCAAAGCAACAATCTGGATTACCATCCAATAATGGCAAACATATTTTATTATTTTTATTCATGAGGACTGTTGCGATTTGGAAGCTGAATGGACAACTGAAGGGTAAGGTCTATTGAAACAAATTACTGGAGCATGCTTTTGAAGGCAGAGTCTTGTTGCTCGTTTGTTTCTTCTTCTTGCTTCCTCTTCACTGTGGCTTCATGTGGGAAATAGCTTTGCTCTGTTCCATACTTACTGCCATGATGTTAGATTCTGTCTCAGGCCTCAACTGATGATGCTCAGGACCCACAGGCAGAAACCTCGAAATCAAATGAACCTCTCATTTTGTAAATGTTTTCTTTTAAGATTTTGCCACAGCGACAGAGAATTCCAAACACGGGTGGAGAAGGAGGCAGACATTCAAGACACAGTGAACAAGCTAGAAAAATGTAAGAAGACAGAAGAGAGCTACACTCTGAGGTTTTTTATAAAGCATTTGTCTACATATTCCAAATTTCTAAAGTAGTTTCCCTTCACCATCCTCCAAGGCATGAATGTACTTCCAGACTTTAATGTGGAGTCGGCTGGGCTGTAGGGGGCTGCTGGTCACCCCAATGTTTTTGGAAGTGAAATCTTAGAGGCAGTTGTGCAGCTCAGAGCAGAAGGGAATCATGCAGCTTGGGAGCCGGGGTCCCTAACTCTGAATAGCAAATGAGGGCGGCAGATGCACGAGGGTATGATCTGACAAGCACGTGGGCAGGAGAGTAGGTGCAGAGGAGAATACTGTGCACTTGAGGATTTTACAGGATGCTGCTTTAAGGTTACTGGAAGTCACCAGTGGGAAACAGCCAGCAGAGCTGGAGCCAGGGTGCTCCCAGATGGGAGCAGCAAAGGGGCAAATCCAGCTCAGCATCCTAAAAACTCAAGTTCTTTCTCAAAGGAAGCGCATAGACTCCCCACGGTGCAGATGCTTTCCTCCACACAGGAAAGTGGAGGTTCACGTCATTCTAACGATGATTCCAAAATACATATGTTTAACACTTTAAATGGGTTATTTAAAATAGAAAAGATCATTTAGGTTCTTCCTTCTCAGCTCTGATGTGGGGCACTTTTGAATTTTTTAAATCACTGAACCAGGCACTTTAATCTTTAGTTATGCTTTACTTAGAATCATGTCAGTAGAGCCCCAGGACTTTGAGCCCTTAAAGCTCAGATAATTCCATAACCTCTTTCATAATTATTTTATGGATTGACTCATCAAGAACAACTTTATCACATTAGTGTGATTCTGGAGATATAAAAATGAGTCAAACACATTCTTGTCTTTAAGGATTTCCACTCTGTTCCAGGAAACAAACACCAGAGAGGGGTTTTACATAGAGCCAAGCCCTGTGGTCACCAGTAGCAGGGAAGCTTGGAGGTTTATCAGAGCAAACCTAGCAAGGAGACAGACAAGAGTCCACCTTTACCTGGAATGTTGTGAGCTGGGCCAGCCAGCCTTATGCTTCTACCCCTTTGTATTCTTAGGACATGAGAGCAAGCAGAGTGGAGGTTATATTGCATCTCTAAAGCGTGGAACTCATGTGAGTAAATGTTACATTTAACTAGGGATGTGTGCCATGGGGGCCAAAGAGTGAATGAACCGTGTGCGCCATCGTAGGTTGGAATGATGTCAGCAGGGCCCAACAAGACAGACTCTGTAAAAAAATATTTTTTACAGAAAAGATCCAAGGAAATTCAGAAGAATCTATTGCTACAATACCCAAATCTATGTAAGCGAAAAAGTAATGAATCACACCAAGAATCAAGAAAAACCACACCCTAAATCAAAAATAATAATCAACAGATACAAATACCAATATGAATCAGTTGTGGCAATTATCTGACAAGAATGCCAAAGGGAAATAATAAATGTGCGGATATGCAGTAATAAATTCTCCTGAGACAAATGAAAAGCTCAACAGCAACGAAATTACAGAAGTTATGAAGAGAAATTGAAAATTTCGGGCTGATAATGGTCAAAATGAAAATGAAGTGTTCATTGGACAGGCTTGGAGTAGAGGTGGGAGAGAATCAGAAGACAGAACAGAAACACCACTGAGAAGATAGAATGAGGAGGGACATGATGGGGGAGAGAGAGAGAGACAGAGAGAGTGAGAGAGAGAGAGAGAGAGAGAGAGAGAGAGAGAGAGAGAGAGAAAGAGAGAGGGGGAGTGGGAGGGAGGGGAGAGAGAGAGAGAAATATTTTAAGGAATAGTATTTGAGAACACCCTAAATGTTTTTTAATTTGATGAAAGATGTATACATAATCTATGTCAGAAGACAAGCAAATCCTAATAATGCAAACACAAAGACATGCACACCACAAGACATTTTAACAATGTTTTTGTTGGTTGTGGTGGCTTTTTTTTTTAAAACTGCTGCAGTAGGAGGGGACAGTGATTCATAGAATAGCAAATTTCGCACTGGAAACAAGAAGGCCAGAGGGAAGAGGCAAAGTGGTTCATGTCCAGAAAAAGAGAGGTCAGTTTGGAGCCTGATGACTAGCGAAACCTTTCTAAAAGACTTACTAATAGAAGAAGATTTAGGAAACTCAAGAAAACAAAGAAAACCACCACAATGCTACAGACTGCACCGAATACAATAGATTTCCCTCATGAATTCTTAAATTTTATTTTATGATAAAAGCAGAAAAATCATTATATCTTCTGATACAATGCTAAATACTTGTTAATGAAATACTTAAAAGAATTATATTTAAAAATAGGGAAAATCAAGAAACCGTACAGAAGTCAGATTTTGTGTCCAATTGAGTAACAGAACGTTGGGGCTAGTAAACTTATACGTTATGGTTCAGAATAGAAAAAAAAAAAAGTATCATTTTCCCTGAAGCTGGAACTGTGTCTACCACTATAAGCTATCTACGTGGTCTATATATTGGTAGGTATAATTTAACTATTTGGTTAGAAACATACAGGTTCAGCCATAATGTTCACTGGGACTAAAGAAAGGAATAGACAGATCGAGGGTCTGGCAAAGAGCAATTCACTGGAGTGATTTACTGGCAGAAGTGTGGTCCTGGCCAGCAAGAAGACTAAGTGGATGCTGTAATCTGTGTTAAAGGGATGAAGTGGGATGTATTAGGTAGGACCAAAGTTCAAGCTGGATAAATTAAACTTGGTTTATCTTTGACTACTATCAAGGGATGAGACGCAAACATTACAAAGTTCACATGCCACTGTAATGATTTTGTCTGTAGTTTACTAGGAAATGATGAAGGAAATGCCGAGGAAGGTTACTTTGGGGCCATGACAGTAGTTGCAGATGGCTACATTTGCGTTCACGGCCCACATGCACGGTGCTTGGTGCTTACTGCATTGCAGCAAGTCAGACGCTCCCTTGACCACTCAGGTCAGAAGTGGGAGTAGAGGGTTGACAGTGCAGAATAAGCCAGGTTCCCAGACAAGCTGACTTCTGGCATGGGCCATCTAAAAACAGGCTGTGCCTTCCACCAGAGTATTTTACTTTTGATTTACAAGAACAGCCCTGAGCAATGCAAATCTACCTGTATCAGTGGACTCGGCAACGTAAGTGGTAAAAATCAAGAGAGAAAAAAAATTGTGCTACAATAGATTCAGTCTGTTTCTCAATTGTAAGTCATAAATAAAGACATCTGCACTGGAAGGAAGCCTTCCATTTCCCTCTATCATGTCGTATGACTGATGAAGTTACAGACAGAGAATGAGATGGGAAGGCAGCCCAGGGGACCACTGTGACCTTAGTACTTGATCATAGTGCAGAGTCACTATGGGCAAACAAGGGCTTAGTTGTACAATGTCTGCCTTGTCTCGTGTCTGAACTGGAGAAGTCACCGGATGTAGGAGGACAGTATTTCTCTTTCTGACTTGAAGTCTCTCTGTCTGAATCTCTGATGCTGAGCCTGGTCCTCAGGCATCTATCCCCTTCATAGTTAGAGAAGAATGAAGAAACCGTTTGTTTGGGATTTAAAACAGTACCTTCTCCACCCAAATAGACACTTGTGACCCATTGAAAGGAAGAAGAGCTCAGCATGGGTTGGCGGCTCAGTCAGGGATCCTCTCCTTGTCATCTTTCCTCTTAATATATATTTGCTCAGGATGACTTATCATTTCTTTGAAGTGGTAATGAAGAGGTAGTTTTCCTCCCCAGTCAGGCAGCAGGTCTCCTCTGACTCCTGATATGTGGTTCATTCCTTTCTGGGCTCATTCATGAGAACTGTAGGAACCTCACTGCAAGATGAGTGGCCTTCACAGCCGCTTCCTCCCTTTCTTTGTTGGTTCCTATTCTAGCCCTGGAGTAGTGGCTGATCATGAGGGAAGGACTTTTCACAATATATACATGGAAGAGGACTGACTGGTCAGTGGGCAGTATACCATACCCTCTGGAGTGACATTTTGGCCTCTTCATTAATGTCTTGTGCGGCTGCTGCTGTTGGCACAGCCGGGCTCCTTTCTCAGGCTCCCAAAGAAATATTGTTCAGATGCGTTCCTTTGTATTCTCCGTGTATATTTACATCTTTCCAAGTAGATCAAATTCTTTTAGTTCTATTGCAAGCAGAGTAGTTAATACAAAGAAAGTATTCAATAATCAGTGGATAGGTGAATGATGTGTGAATGAGTTCCTTCTCTTCCTTATCCTCTTCCTCTTTTTCCTCAAGCACGGGAGACTGCAGTTCTATCACTTAACTCTTTAATTTCATTACTTCCTGGTACATACCCTAGAATACTGATGATTGCATTGGCCAATATGACTGGAGACACTGATAACATTTCCTGGGGCACACAGTTGTCTAAGGCTAGAATGCCCGGCTCAGCTTTCTGATTCTGGATCTATGAAGGGTGGGTGGTAAGGAAAAGATGAACGTTTAAAACGTTTTTCTCTCTAATTTTATATTACCATGTTGAGTGGGTTAGGGTGCATATTTATCCCCCTAGCCTTCCAGGTTGAAATGCTGAACACTTATATCATCAGCTAAGGAGAAAGGAGCCCCACCCTTCTTCAGAAAACCAGTGTGCCTGGTATAAACCACCACAACTTTGCTCACAATCTTTTGGGGGAAGAGAAAGCCTCTACATGCTCCTTTTAAACCCAGGACATTATCAAAGGACATAAGAGCTTGGATCTCTAGCCTGGGTGTGAATTTCACCCTCAAATGCCCCCAGTGAGTTCCGTGGGAGTCTTGACGTACCACATTTGGGAATAGATTGAAATTTAATCTCTGAGTAGGAGGACCAGTGAGAAAGAGTCAATGTTCTGTAAACTACTGAATAAAAGACAGAGAGAAAAAGACAGATAATAAGTGTATGTTTTATTTAATAACCATCCCAGCAGTTTCAGTCAGCTTTCCGTAATTTTTGTGATGAATGCGAGTGATACTTCCCTGCATATCCNCAGTGTTGAGAAAGCAGGCTGGGGAAATAATGTTTTAGTCAAATATGAAACCGTACATGATTCTAATACCTTGGAGGAGATTTCTTTCTACTTTCCATTGTTCTGTAAATGAAAAGTAAATTATGCTTTGTTAAAAAACTTTCCGTTGAATAGTTTTATAGCAAATGTTTCATTCACTTCAATAAATAAATGTACAATATTTTTTGTGTTTCATTCACTTCAATAAATAAATGTACAATATTTTTTGAAGATTGAGACTCAAGCTTTGCAAAATTTAACAACTCTACCAAATTAGTCTCCCTGGTTCTTATTCTACAATAGAAAATTATACTTTTTAACTTTTAGTTAAGTAGCATTTAAATAAAACGTCTAATTCACTGCTGAGTCTTGGAGGAATGGGAGATTTGTGATACACAGAGGTAGTTAATATTACAAAGATGAGGGACTTTAATGAATGCACCCTTTCTTAAAGAGGAGTGCAATCTTTGTGTGTGTGAGTGTGTGTGTGTATGTGTGTGTGAGAGAGAGAGAGAAAGAGAGAGAGAGAGAGAGAGAGAGAGGGAGAGGGA
>NC_034593.1:130867740-130873228 GCF_900095145.1 Mus pahari
GCCTAATCGGCCATCATTGGGAAGAGAGGCCCCTTGGTCTTGCAAACTTTATATGACCCAGCACAAGGCAAGGCCTGGGCCAAGTAGTGGGAATGGGTGGGTAGGGGAGCAGAGGTGGGGGGAGGGGTATAGGAAACTTTTGGGATAGCATTTGAAATGTAAATAAAGAAAATAATAATAATAAAAAAAACTGGCTAAGCTTAAGCTATCAACTCTGCTCTTTGACATATGTTTTGATTCTGCATGTTATGAGGCCCATAGACAAAGAAGTGACTCCTCAGGTTTCTCTAAGGCTTGGGACTTAAATTTGATCCCTAGAACCACACAGGGAAGAAGCTAGCATTGGTGGTACTTGCTTACAATTATATCAGTACTGGAGAAGCAGAATAAGAAGGATTCCTGAGGCTCACTGGTCATCCAGCTTAGAATACTTGGTGAGTACCAAGCTAGTGAGAACCAGGCAGGGAAAAAAAAAAAAAAAAACCAACAAAACAAAACAAAGCAAAACCCAGTAAGGCTGTGTCTAAGAAAGACACCCGAGGTTGTCTTCTGACCCCCACAAGCAGCTCCACACACATGTGCTTGTTCACACATACACCTGATTACACATATGCACATATGTGTGATTATCCACGCATGCACACCTACATACCCTCCCTTCATGAAAATTATGGCTTAGTAGGAGGCTTTATAGAAGGCATATTATGGGTTCCTCCTGTTATGATACCCATTTTCAGTGTTATATAGACTTGTGGACAATGTGGAATTCTGGAGAAAGACTGGCTGGTCCACTTCTACTCTATAGCTGCTTCCTTCTAGAAATATGACTTTTTATATTCCTCTATAACTGATGAGTGGGTTATAAAGATCCATCTCCATAGTTGTGTGACATTTTCAGCATCTCTTACCTGGCCCTTCATATGTGTGCTGCACAGATTTTTTTTGGCTCTGTGTTATCACAGTGATAACAGGAGGGATCAGAAGAGGAAGACACAGCCCAGTTTTCAAGGAGCTAGGGAAATTTTCTGTTGGCCTCCGACAGAATACATTTGCATCCCAAGTGTTTCTTTGAGTTGCTCAAGGAGATATTTTTTCTTTTTGGTTAAAGCCAAATCAGAAGAAATCATCAGAAGTTTCTGCATGGAAGTGTGAATCACTTGCAAATTTCTAATCAGAGAAAGAAGCAATTCCTTAAATTTTATCCCTGGGGGCACTCAGACTTGACTCTGATTTTCCTAAAATCACACAGAGTTCAATAAAACTGAGTTGTTCCCAAACACAACTTGAATGTGGACAAATGTAGCCTGATACATGCATTCAACAGAGAATAACTACAGAGTTATTGCTAACTACAGAGTTGCTAACTACAGAGTTCTTGCCTAGGTGAGATAGTTCAAAATCCAAACCAAAAATATGACTCTTCTTTGTAGCATATGAGGCAGATGGTCCAGGAGCACAATGGATTGACCCTTAGTATCATCAGTTTCCATTTCTTCCCTTGAAGCTGTAAAGGTCTGGGGCTTCAGAGCAGCTCCCCAAATAGAGAATCACCTGAATTGTTTTACTGATAGAAGTAGGCAGGTGAAGTCACTCCAGTTTCTTCAATAGTGTGTGTGTGTTTGTGTGTGTGTGTGTGTGTGTGTGTGTGTGTTTATATATATTTATATCTATCTGTCTATCTATCTATCTATCTATCCATCCATCTATCTGTCATCTATCTATCTATCTATCTATCTATCTATCTATCTATCTATCTATCTATCTATCTTTCATAGAAAAGTGAAATTATTGGATTGATTTGCAGAGTACAGGCTGAGTAGTCCTGTAATGGCTGTTTGAATGGTGGAAAGGATGTGAGAAAAATGTGTGGCTTGGTTTAGCAGTTCACATCGGGTGCTAAAAGTCTACAAGGTTCCTGGAGAGTTACTGTTCCTCAGGCCACACTGGAAGGCCAAAGAATGACTTCTGATGTTAATGAAAGGTATCAGGGAGTTGACACAATCATCAGCAAGAAGCAAGAGCAGGGAGGCAAAGGGCACAGCTTTTACTGAGCCTCTTTGTCTCAAGCCACTTCAGGAAGGTGCTGCCCACTCTGGTGGTGGTGGTGGTGGTGGGGTTCTCCTCTTTGTTAATCCTTGAGAATGCACTCACAGATCTTCCCAGACATAAGTCTCTCATTTCATTCCAGGTTCAACTAAGTTGTAAATCAAGGTTGACCATTACAATAGATGTACTTAATTTAGAGGGTCTCAGTTCTGTTTTAGAGTCATTATTTCAACACCTTCTGGGTACTCCACGTGATTATTCATCCTACTCTCACTGATGCTGGAAATCAGAATGAGAAAGCTGTAAGAAGCCAGTGCTTGAATTGAGTACCAAGTATCCAGCTTAGTAGAAAGTCATGTTTTGGCTAGTCAGTGTCTTCCTGTGTAGCCTGTGGGTTTCTGTGTGTCATGTTTGAGATGCTAGGCTCCTGCAGCTGTCCTCAGTCCTGCATCTGACTGTAAAGATTGTCTTGTTTGCCCATTAAAGACCCAGCATATGGCAGACCTAACTCAATAACTTCATAAGCTAACCTGGCTTTCTATGACCAGCCAGCTCTGGCATCCCCATTTGTCCACCACCGCTTCATTACAGGCTTCTGAGCCTCCTGAGTTACATCATACATTGGTGCCCCATCCCTCTCATGAGGCTTCAGGATACAACCATTACTCATTCAACAGGTGATTCTAAGATGTTCAGTCTTTTGCTTAGGAAAGTGGTATTTCAAAATGCACATCTTACTCTTAGGGTTTTTTTTTTGTGATATATATGGGCAAATCTAAAGAGACTCAAGCGTTTCCTGCAGCATGCTCATAGTGGACAATTCTATTGGTGTGTTAGGCAGCAGTGGAGTCCTCTGGGAGCTTGTCCACCTCCTTCTGCATGACATCAGGATAAAAGGGAGGAAGCACCGAGTAGGCAGAATGACAACCTCAGGTCTTCTGAGTGCTTCATCCAGCCGTAGTTGTCCCCGCTCCTCAAAACTCCAAGTTAAGTTGATAAAAATAAGTAAAACAAATGAAGACTTGTACACTCAGATATTTGTACCACCATTCCTATACATGTATCATTCTGTTAATTCTAAGGTAGATAGGTCTGACCTTACGTTATTTTCTGTATGATTGACATGATTTTAGTTATGGTTTTAAAAAAAGTATCTTGCATATTTACATCTGTGTATGTGAAAGCGAATGAAGCAGAGAAACAAAGAGGGAGAGAAAAAGAGAGTGACCTTTCTAAGCTCGCCTATAAAGTCTTTGGGAGTGGAAATGGTGTTCTGGGAACCATTCATTGTGCCTTCCAGATGGATCTTGGCTCCAGTCAGAGCATAAATGTGGCCTTAGTTAATTCACAGAAAATTTGCTCCTGAGTTCTTGCTTAATTTCCAGCGTTGAAACTCTAGTTTATCTCGCTCAGACACTTCACATTTCTTCCCTCTGTTTCGCTTTATGCTCAGGATACATGTGCACAATGTGCCATCTTCCTCTTGGTTGAGTTTCTTGTGTGAGAGTCATTTTAATAGCATTTCGTTTCAAGCAGAGGTCTGTTATTCAAAGTAAACACACCAAACTTGGCTAAGGAAAACTATTTGAATAGTATCCATAAAGTAATAAGACCCAGAAAATGCAAATATAAAATACAGTATCCGTGGCTAGTAATGTTATTCACACTTTGCTAAACTCTGTTAGAGTGGGATTCAGAGAAGAACCACAGTCCAGACTATAGACATATTTTTTCTGAGGATATCAAAAGAGTATTTGCTGAAGATAATTACAATATTTATGTATATAATAACCATTTCTTTCTTTATCATAGATCAGTCATGAAGGCTAAAACTTTTTAAAATTATTATTTTATTTTTATTTATGTGTATGTGCACATGTGTGCAGGTGCCAGTGGAGGCCAGAAGAGGGCGCTGGACCCCTGGAGCTGGAGTGACAGGTGGATGTGAGTGAGTGCTGGGGACTGAGCTTCAGATGAGCTCTCTCTCCAGCCCCAAGGCAAGGAACTTAACACGTGAGGAATCCAATCTCATTTCATTTCCCATTTGGAATGTGAGTATTCAATTTGTGTTCCTGACTGCTTCATGATCCTTTCATTTTTTTTTTTTTCAATTTTCTTCTTAACCCTAAAATATAAGTTGGGTATGTATGAAAGCATAGCTTCTTGAACATAGATATGGAAATTCCCTTCTCATTTGATTTTTCCCTATCAGGCGGCTCAGAACCTTTAAAAACCAACCCCCCTCCCCCAAAAAACTTAAATTCAAAGGAATCTGTGCTGGAGAAGTCAGTGTATTTGCTGTTGATGTTGGTTTTGATTTTGTCTCCCAATGGAGCTATTTTGAGTATAAAATGTTGTAAAAGATCACCAGTATCTGACACTATTAATGATAACTATGTTATACTTGCAGATAGGAACATGTTGTCCTCTGAAAGTCTCCACCCAGCAGCTGACTCAGGCAGATACAGACAGCCACAGCAAAACAGGAATGGAGCTTGGGGACTCTTTTGGAGGAACAGGAGGAAGGATTGCAGCCCCTATGGAGATAAGAACTCCACAGGAAGACCAACAGAGTCAACTAACTTGGATCCTTGGGTTTCTCAGTGACTGAATCACCAACCAACGTGGGCTGGACCTAGGGCTCCCCACACATATGTAGCAGATATATAGCTTGGTCTTCATGGGGTCTTCAACAACTGGAGTGGCCATGAATTTAAATTGCTAGCCTTTACTTAATTCTTCTGAACATTTATTTTTTTTTTTGTCTCAGCAAAGAACAGCCCAAGGTTCATACACAACCAGCTACTATTTACTAATAGTCAAAGTGCTGAGGTAGGGCTGACATGGTAAACAATGGAGGACAACTGAAAGGGACACTTCACACTGGGCCGGCTTGGTTTTGAGTTTAGGCTCTGCTTACTAGGTCTATAACCTTAGGCAAATTTCCTCTTTGTCAAATAGGACTATTAGTACCAATTACCTTATGAGTGTGTTTGGATGACTACACACGCTAATAAAAGTGAAGTATTTAGTCAAGAACCTGGCATGTTAATGCTCCAGTGGTGCTGAGCATCCTTATAAAGTGACTTGGGCAACGTGGTAGAAGGTGATGTAGGAAAAGATGCTTATGTCTTACATTTTATTTGCCCAGGGACAGAAAGTGAAAAAGAAGTTTAATGGACATTAGATGTGGTTGGGAAAAGGTACAGGCCAGAATGTGGCTTCTAATTCACAGTGTTCTTCCATCCCTGCAGAATTGCTATATAAAGTCTGTTCATGCTGAAGCTGACACTACTTTAGGAGTACCATAAATTTAGACCATGATGTGAACAGCATTCCCAGAGTAACACTGGGTGGTTCTTGTGCACGTTTTCTACTTTATTAGTCCAAGGGAGGATATATATATATATATATATATATATATATATATATATATATATAT
>NC_034593.1:130874353-130910762 GCF_900095145.1 Mus pahari
GGATATAGCTTCTTCTCAGCACCTCATGGTACCTCCTCCAAAATTGGCCATATAATCGGTAACAAAACAGGCCTCAACAGATACAAAAATATTGAAATTATCCCATGCATCCTATCAGATCACCACAGACTAAGGCTGATCTTCAATAAAAGCATAAATAATAGAAATCCAACATTCATGTGGAAACTGGACTTAAGCTCTTGAGCTTCCTGTCTCAGAATCCTATACGCTAACTAGGACTATAGACATGTACCATGTACAACCACATTTGCACTGCGATTGTGCTTCTATCTTTAAAGGTACCAATAGTCTTTCCAAACTTTAGTTTTCTGTGTCTTTCAAATGTTTCCTTTTGAATCTCAACACCTTCCATGTCATGAGTTCATTAAGGATCACATATTAAGCCTCTAACTTCCTTGGCATATGAATAATGCCTAATGAACCAGGGACCTGATCAGCGATAACTATATAACAGAACATCTGACTCCTGTCTTCTATTTTGCACGAACAAGTTGACAGCAGCACTTTCAGAAGTGGTCCTGATACAAGGAATCCACACAGAAGGAAAAATAACAGTACAACTTAGTTGTACAGAAGATGTGTCTTCACAGTGACATTAGTCATGGCCTCATGTGTGCTGACTGACTCTAGGCAATGTGGCTCTGAGAAGTGGCAATTTCATGACAGATGTCATAAGGCCACACTCAGAGCTTGAAGACATGTTGTACTTAAGACTCAACTGGTATAAGCGAGTCTCTACAGGTCAGTTGAGGGCTTAGCTCCACGCTGAACTTCCTTTGTCAGTTAAATTTTTAGAGCACTGCTCACTATATACTCTTGATATTTGAGTTCTCAAACTTCAATACCCAATACTCTCTTAAAAAGAGCCAGAATAAAACCCAATGTACTTAAGGCCCCTGTTAATCTTTGAGCTGTGGGAAGCACAGGACACCCAGTGAGTTGTAGTTTTTGGGTGGTACATTCCTACCTGGTACATTTGAAGGAAATTAATGAGTGGATTGACAATACACATGACTCTTTTTTCTTTAAATTTCTGATAGTATTATCTGTCTCCTTTCCAAGACATTGTCAATATGCATCCGTAGAAGCTCTTCCAATCCTACCTCCACTAAGAAACCTGATTTCAGGCTGCCATTGGTTGTCTTGGGTTATTCAGCACCAATTCAAGTGGCTGTATCTTCTATAGGTGACTTCTACATTCCATCTCTCCTGATCCTCCCACTCTTGACTCTTGGGAGAACTTTGCCATCCAAAGGGACTTCTCCTTAAAGTTACTGCTCTATATTTATCTCAAGATCTTTTTTCAGGAGAGGTTAATCACACTACTTAAGGCAAATTCACAATAGTTAAAATAGGCCATTAGGAATTCAGTCAGGTGTGGCTCCTGTAAATTGACTTCCAAAGTTGCAAGGGAAAAGACAAATGTGTAGTTCCAGCTCAGGATCTGTCTAAAAATCATGGCATGCATCACAAGAAATTGCGCTCTGCTGAAAGCTGTCAGCTTGCAAAAAGAATCAATTTATATTTAAAATTTTGCTAAAATGTAGATAGTAGGGAAAAGCCTAAATACCTGTCTTCAGTGGAAGAACACAGCATTGTTAGATTCAGTGGCTTCTTGGACTGGATGTTTCTCCGGTGCAATAGTAGACATCCACTGACTTAAGGACCCTCTCTTTCTTACAATCTCATGCACAGACGATGTCTATCTAGTAAGTTGGTTTTGAGTGAATTTGACTATTTTCATTTAGTTATTTATATTCGATGTGTTTAGAGAAAAATTGCAAAAGCAACAAAAAATCTAAAGCAAAAATAAAAATTCTCCACAGGCCTTTTAAATAATATTGGGGAATAATGGTAAAGTAAGGCTCAAGAGAATCCCCTTGGCTTTGCCTCCACCTGCTCTGGGTTTTTGACAGTAACCCTTCATCAGTCTTCATCAGTCTTAGGCTGCAGTGGCATTCCTATCAGCTCTAAAATCCGACATCTGCCCATGAAACTTAAAATTTTATTCTTATCCTAACTCTAATTTTTGCTTGGATTATAGTTTACCCCAAAGTATCATTTGCTTCCAGGCTTCAGACACTAAACTTCGGGTCAACAGTTGACTCTCTTTCTGCCTTCCTCAGCCCAGGAAGGATTCTTGGTTCATGAGATCCTGTCTGAATCTGTGGCTCTCAGAGTTTTATAAACTTTCTTGGGAGAACTTGTAAAAATAGGTCAGAGTAAAGACACAAATGGCTGTCCTTGTCATACCCAGTTGAAGTTTATGGTATTCTAATTACAGTGGACCTGAACCTTTGGTGAGCTGGAGTAATTAAACTATTCGGTGGGAGCAAATCATTACAGATTGGAGATGAATTTGCCCTTCCAGGATGCCGATCAGAACACTGAACGGGGGAATTTGCTTAATAGTGCCTGGAAAAGTGAAGGACACCGAACTTGTAGAGAGTACTTTGTTCACATAAAACCAAGCTGGGTGCCATTTGTTTCACGGGGATTGTTTTGTAATCACTTCAGTTTTACTAATAATCCTGACTCTCCTGTTTGTCAGAAAATGAAATGGTTACTTTGGGAAAGGCGAGTGGGAATCTGAAAAGAAACACAAAGGCCTTCTAAGCAGAAGAGGTGGTGGGTCCCACGAATTTTGCTCCACAAGCATCATCCGGTCACTCAGTGGACCATCTTAAAGGGATTATAAATTATGATAAATTACATTTCCTATATACAATATAATCTCTATACAATGTATATAATGTATATATCAGATATAAGCACATCAGGACATTTTATAGTTGAAAGACAAAGACTGAGGTAGGGATTGTCCATTTCAAGAGATGGATGTGTCCTTATTACCAGTTGGAAGATCTTCCGGGTATATGCCCAGAAGAGGGATCGCTGGATCCTCCCGTAGTACTCTGTCCAATTTTCTGAGGAACCGCCAGACTGATTTCCAGAGAGGCTGTACAAGTTTGCAATCCCACCAGCAATGGAGTTCCTCTTTCTCCACAACCTCGCCAGAATCTGCTGTCACCTGAATTTTTAATCTTAGCCATTCTGACTGGAATGAGATGGAATCTCAGGGTTGTTTTGATTTGCATTTCCCTGATGACTAAGGATGTTGAACATTTTTTCAGGTGTTTCTCAGCCATTCNNTATTCCTCAGTTGAGAATTCTTTCTTTAGCTCTGTACCCCATTTTTAATGGGGTTATTTGAGCTTCCTGAGCTCTTTGTATATATTGGATATTAGTCCTCTATCAGATTTAGGATTGGTAAAAATCCTTTCCCAATCTGTTGGTGGCCTTTTTGTCCTGTTGACAGTGTCTTTTGCCTTATAGAACTTTGCAATTTTATGAGGTCCCACTTGTCAATTCTTGATTTTACAGCACAAGCCGTTGCTGTTCTGTTTAGATATTTTTTCCCTGTGCCCATATCTTTGAGGCTTTTCCCCACTTTCTCCTCTATAAATTTCAGTGTCTCTGGTTTTATGTGGAGGTCTTTGATCTACTTAGACTTGAGCTTTGTACAAGGAGATAAGAATGGATCAATTCTCATTCTTATACATAACTGCCAGTTGTGCCAGCACCATTTGTTGAAAATGCTGTCATTTTCCCACTGTATGGTTTTAGCTCCCTTATCAAAAATCAAGTGACCATAGGTGTGTGAATTCATTTCTGGATCTTCAATTCTATTCCATTGATCTACATGTCTGTCGCTGTACCAGTACCATGCAGTTTTTATCACAAGAGGTTCTTTTATTGTTGAGAATGGTTTTTGCTATCCTAGGTTTTTTATTATTCTTGATGAATTTGCAAATCGCTCTTTCTACCTCTGTGAAGAATTGGGTTGGAATTTTGATGGGGATTGCATTGAATCTGTAGATTGCTTTGGGCATGATGGCCATTTTGAATATGCTAATCCTGCCAATCCATGAACATGGGAGATCTTTCCATCTTCTGAGATCTTCTTCAATTTCTTTCTTTAGGGATTTGAAGTTCTTATGATACAGATCTTTCACTTCCTTAGAGTCACACCAAGGTATTTTATATTATTTGTGACTATTGTGAAGGGTGTTGTTTCCCTAATTTCTTTCTCATCCCTTTTGTCCTTCGTGTAGAGGAAGGCCATTGATTTGTTTGAGTTAATTTTATATCCAGCTACTGCCCTGAAGCTGTTTATCAGGTTTACTGCTTGTGGACGTTGTACATCGTGGTGCGCACTAGGCTCCGCACCACGATGTACAACGTCCACAAGCAGGTCGGATTGCTCTGGCTAGGACTTCAAGTACTATATTGAATAGGTAGGGAGAAAGTGGGCAGCCTTGTCTAGTCCCTGATTTTAGTGGGATTGCTTCGAGTTTCTCTCCATTTACTTTGATGTTGGCTACTGGTTTGCTGTAGATTGCTTTTATTATGTTTAAGTAGGGGCCTTGAATTCCTAAACTTTCCAAGACTTTTATCATGAAGGGGTATTGGATTTTGTCAAATGCTTTCTCAGCATCTAAGGAGATGATCATATGGTTTTTGTCTTTGAGTTTGTTTATGTAGTGGATTACGTTGATGGATTTCCTTATATTAAACCATTCCTGTGAACCACTCCTCCTGCCTGCTGGGGTGGGCTGATGGTGTACTCAGTCTGCAGTAAGACACGGTTTGTGCCATGGTTTGCTCTCAGCAGGCACTTACTATTATGGGGAAGCATCCTCCTATGTCAAGTCAGGAAAGAGACTCCCAGGTATTGTCTAGAATACCAAGAATACCATGAGAGTGTAATTTCCCTGAGAACATAAAAGAGAACAGCGAGGTATGACACTAGTAACTCTTCCCTTCATATCTGCTCCTTTCTCTCAACTCTGGTCACTCTTGCTAGTCCTCTTAATTCCCCCAGATGGTTTTCCTTCTATTATCATGTCATGGACACAAACACAAGTTTTCATGTATCTCTATATATGTGGGAACCTCAGATGAGAGAAAACATACAATACTGGTCCTTTTGAAATTGTCTAGATGTATTTATCATAATCAGAAAAATGAATGCAACTGGAAAAACCTTCTCTGATATAAAGGGGTTGTAGTAAGAGCTAAGGTTGGAGCCAGAAAGTCCATTCTTAGTTTGAGTCATCTCTGGATGTTTGAGCAATGTTCCTGCAGGACTCTGAAGCACTTAAGCACTTGTGGCAGCCATGAAGTTGCTATGGTGTTTTGCAGCAGGGCCTTGGCACTGTTGAACAACCACAGGCCTAAACTGAGACTTTTAGAAATCATAAATGCTAATATCTACCACTAGCTGAAGATTAATGCAGTCACATGTACAAGGATCTAGTGGCACACTTTGCATATGTTTATGACTTGCTTTTAGCTTGCACTCCTGGCACAGAGGGAAATTTGGGATGATGGCCAGGGACTTTGCAACCTGTTTGGATTGATGTAATGTGTTGGTTTTGAACTTTCACAAAGAATGAGACCATCCTGAGTGGTGAGTCAGAGCACTCACTTTCGGTCAATCCTATGGCCTTTCTCTGCTTATTCAAACTCAGCTCTGTTCTCTAGGGAATAGAGCATACTTTGCTAGTTCTTTGTGGAATTAATGTATGGATTACTGAATCACTAGAGTTTATTCTCCACTATCCTTACCTTTGTAGAATTTTTCTATTCGTGTTCAATTCAGTTTAGAATTGTACTTAGGGTAATTTTGGTTTATCTTCTGCTCTGGAGGAGCAATCACCCATTCTGGTGGGCTTCTGATCATAGAGTAAGAAAGTATCTTGCTTTCTTAGAGGCAGCCTGCCATGCCCCTTTGATAGTGGTGTTGAAGAGAGGCCAGGTGACTTGAACAATGACACTCCTCATTTTGGAGTATGATGTGAATCCATTTTCCACCCTCCTACAACAGGCTGCTAGTTTACTGTCTTTTGGTGTTCTAGCTGTTTACATAGAACCTGCATAAAGGTTCATCATAAGGAGCCCCACTTCCACTCATACCACATCTGAGTCTTGGCTCCTTTCCTTGTGGATTCCTCTTCCTGCATGTTCACCCATCAACTGCTGCTGGAAGAGGGCTGAGCTGAGCCTGTAGATAAGCCACAGGTTTTCTTGACTCCGGTTACATAGGTTACATAGGATCCTTGTTTGTAACTTGCCCCTGAAATGCAGCGAGATTTAAGAAAGGCTGTTTTTAAGTAACTTGGTTCTTTGTACGCATTTTCCTAGATCAAAGGAATTAATCTATTTAGAATCACAAAATTGTGAAATGATCTAAATGATAGTGACCCTGTCCTCCTGAAATTGTTCATACACAGACAATCAAGGGAGATTTAGAGAATCTGTTGTCCCTCCACCCTACTTTCAACTCTTGGCAAAGAACCTGTTCTATAAATGTTGATAGCTCTTGAAGCATTCTTTACTGCCAGTCATGATTTCCCATTTTCTTCTTAAACTGCATCGTTATCCATAATTTGCTATACTCTTTGTTTCTTACACATAGTTTCTTTACAAAGGAAAAAGGAGCAAACTTCATTAGTGTTTGTTTTCAAGACAGTGTCAAACAATAAACACATTTTCTTTTGAAATGATGGCTCCTCTGCTAGTAGCCTTCTTTTTGGCCTCACTGCATAAGCACCAGTTTCAGAGAGTGACCCTGTCTCAAAAAATAAGATGGAGAGTGATTGAGGCATATAACCAATACTGCGCTCTTGACTACTCACACACAAACATGTTGATAGCCTTGTCCAGTTCTAACTTCAACTGCATGGGTTATGATCCAGTGAGCATTTTTATTCTTTCTGATCATATGTCCTACACTGTCTCTTTTATCTCTTTCTCACTTACAAATCACTTTATTTATTTATTTTATGAATCACTGACTTTAATCAGAGCTATCTATATGAACCCTAATATGGAGCTATCTACAAGGATGTGGGGGTTCATCAGTGACAAAACAATGGAAGATGTTAGTCTCTTAGTTCCATGGTAAGAGAAAGGGCCTTATGGGTCCACATTCATCCATGGCTGAATGTTGACAATGTCAGTCTTGTACAGGCTCTTTTCAGGCCACCTTGGCCTGCAATGACCTTCTTATTCCTAAAGAGTAACGTTTCACAGCTTTACATTATACCATCCACCTTTTATATTCCTTCTGTGCCCCCTTCCACAATGTTACCTCAGCCTTGGAGAGGGTGATATAAATGTTTTAGGGCTAAGCTTTCTATAGTTATTTATTCTCTGTACCCCGAGCAGCCATGAGTCACCTTTTGCCACAAAGAGAAGCTCCTCTGATCAAGGCTGAGAATGGCAGAAGGCTATGGTTATAAACATGAATATTAAGAAGATAGTTTGATATCATATTCCATTTAATAAAATAATACCAACAACTTTTTTTCTTAGGGCTTATGCACTTCTGTAGCTATAGGCTTTTGACCACATTTATGTAAGTACTAGTCATGAATTTCCTGCTAGGGAGTCCAACTCAAATCCAGTAAGAAACCAGTTAGCTAGGATGGCTCAAGGGTTAAGGGCACATGCTACTATTATAGAGGAATAAAGTTACCCATGTAAATCAGCTCACAACTGTAACTCCAGATCTGGGGCAGTATAATGCCTCTAGTCTCTGTGGACACAGGTATTCATGTGCATACAACACATGATATGCATATTTTTTTCAAGATTTGTAAAGGAAAAGTTTACCTACATAACCATCATGTCACTATTGCATCTGTGAGGGACATTGTACATGACATGTTAGTACTGTAGAACACAGAGCTAACTTCTAGGTAAGTTCCCGGTGACTTTTCCCCTAAAGGCACCTTCATAACATCATGAGATTCTATGGAAGCTAGGGAGCAGGGAAGAGCTGCTTCAATCCCAGGTTGATTTCTTTCTGTCCCACAACCACAGTGTATAGTACCTTTAATAGCTGGGCCTTGACATCTTGTTCTGGTGGGCAACTAAAAGCAATGATAGTACCTTAGGCTGTTTTGGACCTTTGGGACATTTCTTGATCCATACTTTATATAGGGTTATCCCCTACCTGGCACATGACAAGCACATTCAGTTTAGTCACCCATGTCTTCTAGGATCATCATTATCCACACAAGCAAGATTCCTTCCAAGAAGTATTTTTTTTTTAAATGTGTGACAATGATCCTGTTGCCATTGATTCATGAACTTATGAGCATCTGGTATTTAGTTTTCTACATGAGCTACCTGAAGGCTGTGGAGGTGCCAAAATCAGTAACATAGCCTAGAATTTATTGTATAGATCTGATTCACTGAATCAAATGTACTTTGTTTTGAAAAACATTTTTATTAAGAAATATTACTACCATATAGAATTTTCCAGAGAGCAATAAAGCAACATAACAATCAGCTTGATCAAATACAAACATGTTTAGATGTATGCTTATGATCACAGAATTTTTTTATATTTTGATAATATTTTTATTTCCCTTTATTTTTGACATTTTATGTGACTTGAGTTTGGAAATATCTAGGAAGGAACATAATTTATTTATTGTTTTAGTCTATTCTTATATTTTTATTTTCACTTTCATTTTTGTTAAGACTATAATAATTATGCGTGTTGCTATAGTCTTCTAGTCCTGACTCATTGATCATGTAGATTGATCATGTTTTCCTTATCTCTACTACATTTGCCTTTTATATTTTCTTCCTTCTCCTCCAAATTCTTTCTTTCCCTCTTCTTCCACTTTTTATTTCTTCTGGCTTCTTAGCTTAATTTTGGGAAATTCAAATTATTCAGTATTTCTAACTTTCTCTTAAAAACAGAACAAAACCTGCCACCAACAAAACAAGCATGTGAACAAACAAACAACAAAAAACAAAACCCTAGCTAGTGGTGTATGGGTAAATGAGAGCTACCAGCTCATTCTTCCTCTAGAAGAGGAAAGGACATCAGGATTTGTTGTAGATATTATAATTTTTCTTATACATACTTTCTTCACTGTGGTTGAGTCTTGTCAATAAATGTGATGTCACTGACCATAGATTAGGGAATCCAATAGCATTATTTTAAGTAATGCAAGTAAAATAGATTAACTTAAAGAACTGGGTTTAGGAAATAGTTCAATGTACCAATATAATTTTAAAGTCTTAGATTTTGAGTATCTGTTACTTTCCTTTTAAAGTTGCTTTTAATTGATTACAGGTTCATATAATCCAGTTTTAGAGTAATGACTGCTTTTGATAACAGGTTTGCAAAGTTCCTAAAAATGTGGAGGCTTTGTAGTAGCTCAAGCATACCACTGACAACATGGCTTAATTAGCCAAATAAGCAGTTATTATTGTTTAAGAAGGTTCTGATTTGTTTCATTTTGAACATGTCATGTGTAAATCCACTTTCTGGTAATCATTATTTATATCCATTGATTCAGTTCATCAAACCGTTTTCCTACCCATGTTTTTTAATTCCACAGCTTCCTCCAGTTCACATTTATTATTTTCTTGAAGTGTATTCTTTAACAACCCTCTTAACAAAAAATGCCTTAAAATTCTATTTTCTCTATCTCTGAGGGAGTAGCTTAACTGGGTAGCAACAGCTATTGATTGTCATTTCTTCTGAGAACTTCTGAATCTTTCTCATTGTCTGACAATGAAAAGGTAGTATCAGACATGCTGCTGTGTTAATCCCTTTCTTTTTTTCATGTTAGCTTTTTGTACAGGGATTTCAATCCAGCAACATGGCTGGTTTGGAAAGCGATCACATCCAAAAGCCTTCTAATTCTATGTCATCTGGCTGGAATGCAGATATGCCCTCACTACACACTTTTAATCCCAAATGTATAGGCTAATGTAGGTAAGGCTAAGTTCTAGAAGGAAGCAACCATGTTTCAAAGTAGTGTCTAATTGAGTGGTAGACAAAGTGATAAATCAGATAAAAATTTGACAGAACAAGTCAGAGAGAGGATACGCTCCAGCCATACAAGAACACACAGGAAAGAGAGACTATTTAGGAGCAGCATAGACAAGAAGACTATTGTTTTCTCTTTTTCCTTCAATCTGAAGTTCTTTATTTGTATTTTCTTTTATTTTTCCCTGTTATTTGTTTTTATTCAGTCAGAAGCCTATTTCTTTTTCTTTCTATTTCTTTTTTTATTGGTTATTTTTGAAGTATTGTGGATCAATCCCAGGACAGCAAGCAGGAGAACCAAGAACCATACCGCTGACCTATATCACAAGACCAACCTCTCATTTTTATTCTAGTGTATGTGAGACTGTTACCGTTTACCTTTGAGACTCTAAGGTCTATTCCCTTCTATACCTAAGTGTTTTGATCTTCAGTGACTTGATGATCTCATTCTGTATCCACTGAGCCAATGAATGCCCTGATTCAGCTCTTGGCTATGAGCTGATAAAAGTTTTGCCTATGTGTTTTGTTTCATGCTGTCTTTATAAAGCAGACAATATGAGCTTGCTTTCTACTCTGAGCAATAAGCCAGATTCTCCTTTCCCCTTCTAGGTCCTCTCTGCCATTATCAATCTCACGGGAACTTTATTTCTCATTTACTCCCAGAGGTGAGGCACCAAACTCTACAACTGCTTGGGGATTTCTAGAATCTATCCTGTTCAAGCTTTGTGTGTGTGTGTGTGTGTATGTGTGTGTGTTTATCTATCTATCTATCTATCTATCTATCTATCTATCTATCTATCTATCTATCTATCTACCTATTTATTGTTCCACTTGTGATCCAATGGAAATTAACCATGGTTGTCAACTTGATCATATATTTTATTTTTGCTTTTTCTTTTTGTATTACCTAGTGTCAGTAGAAAGGCACTTGGAACACAGGTACCTTCACTGTCTTCTCAATGTGCTTCCGTTGGAGTCTTAGCCCCCAGTGTAGGCGGTGAGATGTCTGAGTACAGTTTTTTTATTCATATTAGGAAACCCTTAAAACTTTTTATTTTTTCCAGAAATTTGAACTTTTTCATTATTCACAATATTACTTAAGCCTTATTATATAACCAGAGAAGCCTGGGCTTTTCTATTTACTTAGTAAAGATGGAGATTTAGATAAGAAACACTCTGGGTGGCTTGGAGATACTGTACAATGGTTGTGATTGTCTCCTGGGGGGGGGTATTGTCTTCCTTGCTAATTTCCACAAAGCCCAGAATTTTATAAAAGGTTCTACATTCATCTAATGAGGCTGTGGTCTGCACAGCTGTTTCTTTTCTTTTCTTTTCTTTTCTTTTCTTTTCTTTTCTTTTCTTTTCTTTTCTTTTCGTTTTCGTTTTCATTTTTTGTTGTTGCTGTCGTTGGTTACTCTTGCTCAGAGTCAGTACACTGCCTAGAAAAGTAGCTCGTGTCAGGGTGTATACCATTCACTTATTTGCTCTCTTGACCACTTCTACCTGCTGTCACTCTTGATGCAGAGAGGTTTAAAGACACTTTCAGTGTATGTAATGGATGTGCAGAAACGTCAGATCTCAGAGTTCTTACTAGGTCCCTTTCTAAACCATTGTCCTTAGACTCAGGATGGAAAGGGGAAAATTATTCTTCCTTTCCTCTTTTTCTTCAAAGAGAATGCTGTCAGACATGAAGGCTAATAATGCCTTCCACGGAAGTAAGAAGTTATCAGTTGTGTTACAGCAGGTTGAGTATGCACTCACATTAGTCAGTATATGTAAATGTCACATATGTTGCATAAATAAAGCTTCAAGCATGATGCAATTCACCTCTCTTCAGTATTGCCTTCATAGAGCAATGGGGCAGACTATAAACCTGAATTTTAAGGCACAAAATCTATACTTTTGGGATTCTCAGCAACTACAAAAAGAGTTAGTTACCCTATAGCCAGACTGTAAAGATGTTTCTTCCAAACCCAAAGAGAAAAAATGCTGGGCTCCTCTGTCTTTCGGTGAATTGGTCAAATGTGTTACATTCAGCAGGGAATCAGTGACTGGTTTTGGGATTGGTTCTTATGGGTGAAGACATTTTTTTCTTTCTAAATAGAGTCTATTCATTCAAGTGGGACAAAAATGGCTATTTCTGTGAAGCAACAGTCTGATGGGACCTGGGTTTTGGCCCCTGGTGTGTTATAATTTCAGGATTCTATTAATGCGTTGAGGGGTGAGGCTCTTCAACTGTCACACAAAACACTGCACACCATTCAGTTTGTTTAGCACTGCACATGGCTCCAGGCTTTATGTGATCTAATCCCACTGATTCTCTGCCTCAATTCTAGCCAGCATGGTGGAACTTTTGGGGAGCCCTTAGTCTGTGGGAGGCTGCTAACTCCTATGTTCATCTCTAGTATTGTGTGCACTATTACCTTTTTTATCGATTCATGCTTTAAATTCAGAGGCTTCCCGGCCACTACCATTATGAATATCACGAAAGAAGACACAAAACCTTTAGATTTTATGTGGTGTGATTTGGAGAACTGTCTTAGTCAGGGTTTTTATTCCTGCACAAACATCATGAGCAAGAAGCAAGTTGGGGAGGAAGGGGTTTATTTGGCTTACATTTCCATACTGCTGTTGATCACCAAAGGATGCAGGACTGGAACTCAAACAGGTCAGAAAGCAGGAGCTGATGCAGAGGCCATGGAGGGATGTTCTTTACTGGCTTGCTTCCCGTGGCTTGCTCAGCCTGCTCTCTTATAGAATCCAAGACTACCAGCCCAGAGATGGTCCCACCCACAAGGGGCCTCTCCCCCTTGATCACTAATTGAGGAAATGCCCCACAGCTGGATCTCATGGGGGCCTTTCCCCAACTAAAGCTCCTTTCTCTGTGATAACTCCAGCTGTGTCAAGTTGACACAAAGCTAGCCAGTACAAGAACATATTAGTAAATAGTGGATTTGAATGAATCTATTCACTCAAGGTGAATAGTTTTTATAGTTACCTTTCTTTCTTTTTTCGTTTTTCCAACTTCAGACTTTATTTTATTTTTTATCATTGCTATATTTTCTTTTTTTATTATTATATATTTTCTTTATTTACATATCGAATGTTATTCCTTTCCTCATTCACCTCTGAAAACCTCCTATCCCATCCCCCCTCCCCCTGCTCACCAACCCACCCACTTCTGCTTCCCTGTCCTGGCATTCCCCACACTGGGGCATCGAACTTCACAGGACCAAGGGCCTCTCCTCCCATTGATGTCTGACAAGGCCACCCTCTGCTACATATGTGGCTGAAGCCATGGGTTCCTCCATGTGTACTCTTTGGTTGGTGGTTTACCTATCTATTGCTATGATAAAACATCATGATCTATATATTATCTATCTATCTATCTATCTATCTATCTATCTATCTATCTATCTATCTATCTAACTATCTATCGAGAGGGAGATAGAGAGATAGATGATACAGATATACATATAGATGATATAGACATAGATAGACATAGACATAGGCATAGGCATAGACATAGACATAGACATAGACATAGACATAGACATAGACAGACATAGACATGAGTTTATTTAGGACTTATAGTATCAGAGGAGAAATGTACATAACTACCCTGGTGGATTGCACACATGGGGGTGCAGCTGTAGTGGAGCATTCACAGCTTGATCTACAAGCATGAGGCAGAGGAAACTCCACAGTGCAAGTCTTTTGACAGCTGAAAGACTGCCCCCTATGTGGCACACCTACTCCACTAGCTCCTCATCCTTCCAAAATAGTTAACTATCTAGGGGCCAAGGATTCAAACCTAAGAGCCCCTGCTGCCAGTCTCATTCAAACTACCACACTTGCTAATATTGTTTACATTCTCAATGGCTTCACATAAAAACAGTAGATTTTTCTCTGTCTTGCAGGACGGGGGTTGGTGGGGAGTTGAGAAGAGGTCTGGCCCTAAACTAAAATAGTGTCCCTGTTTCGGCCTCTTGAGAGTTGTGATTCAGGACAGGAGCCATCATCACACCCAGCCAGCTCTTTCTCTCTAGGCTTTGTGAGGTCATTCGGGCATAGGCTACCGTATCATATGGCTCTACCTTTCTAGAGCCACATTCTCCTCTATGCTCACTCAGTGTATGTGAAATGAGGAAGAATGTGGTAGCCTAAAGTTGCTTATGTGACTTCAACAATATTTTGTCAGCCAGACCTCACTGCAATGACTCAATCTTAATCAGAAGGGAGACTTGGGAGTGTTGTACAGTTTGCTTCCCAAAGAGAAGAAAATGGAGGTCTGCTAACTCCGACCTGTAACTGCTAAGTTACTAGCTAGGGTGATCTAGAGATTAGTTGTGCCCATCATACAATATTCTTTATACCTCAAGACTTCACACTATGACTTTTTCTAATACAATGGATTAACCACTATCTACATTGGGTTTAATTGTCAACACGTTTTAAGTTTCAGTGTGTCACTTATTACAGTTTGATATGACCAAAAATGGCGAGAATTTGATTGACAAATACACTTTTTATTTAAGAAGAAACCTTGTACATTAAAGACAGAAATAAACAAGTTTCTGAAAAATTATAATCCAGAAAGAGAGGTTGTTGCTGCTGTTGTTGTTGTTGTTGTTGTTCTGATGACATTGCCTGTTTGTGCCCACAATTTAGGGCAGAAGACTTGTTTATCAAACTTGAGTCTAACTGACTTTAGTTAGTGGGTATTTGTAGGTCTCCTACAATCAGAATCCCTTGAAGGAGACAGGGTCACTTCTATTTTATTAAGTGTGTCTTTCTTGTAGGAAACATTTCTTCACCACTAATCTTTCAACTACTAACTGATCTGGGATGTGTTCCTTTAAATGAAACAAGCAAGTAGGCACAATTAACTCACAATAACTAGAGGCAATTCAAATGTTTTCCTGTTTTACTGTAGGCAAACTGCTGTAGCAACTCCTAAGAAATGACCAATTTAGCACTTGCTTTGAAATGTGCTTAAATGTGAGTTTCAAGAAAAAAAAAAAAAGACCATCCCTTGACTTTTGTCAATAAGGAAATTGAATTTTCCTTTGGGAGACTCTATATCTTCTGTCCCACAGAAAGGAAGAATTATTTTGTAAATACGGTGTGTGCTCCAATTTTACAGGTTTTCTCTGATTGCCTGGTTGTGAGTAACCAACTGAAAAGGTTCATTCAAATCAGAAATGTAAGACACTCTTTATAGTGTGATATTTTAAAACTTGCATATCTGGCTGAGAATTTTATAAGCAGAGATTTAAGAGGGCAGATTTGAGGACTGACTGGTCTCCAAGAGTCTCTCCTAACCTTGAAATATTAGTATATCAAAAGTCAGGATTTCATTTACCCCTCTATCCATAAAGGAAATTAAAATCATATGTGGTATAGTAAGCTCAAACCATTCAGAATGCCCATAAATATATTTTAAAGCCCAAAATACAAGTGTTGCACAACTCTGAGAACCATGCACAACTCTAGACAAGAGGCACTCACACATGGTAGCAGTAATTACTTTATTTTATGCATTTTATGTTTTGACAAGAGCATTGTTTGGTGGCTGTGGCAACTTAGTTGCAAAGATTCCTGTGTACCACACACGAGGAAAACACTATGAATTCTTATCCTTGATTGGAAGGAGATAACAGGTTGTCTGTCTCAAATACATGGCCAACAACAGTAGATGGTACGTGTAATCCCTGCACATCTCTTTTCTGAGTTCTAGCAGAATTTCTATGGGTGAAATTTAATTAATTGCATATACTTAAAATATTTTATTTAGTACACATATCTCATTTGCCTATATGTGTACCGCATGTGTACCAACTGTTGAAAGACGTTAGAAAAGAGTGTTGAGCCTCTGAAACTGGCATTAAAAGTGGTTGTGTGTCACCATGTAGGTGCTGGGTATTGAACCCAAGTCCTCTGCTAAAGCAGAAGTGCTCTTAACTGCTGAGCCATCTCTTCATCCCTTACCCATACATAATTTTAGTGAAAAACCTAACTTCTTGCACTGGTCATTCTGGGCCTGGGGGAGAAAGCCCCTCTCCTATCACTGTTTGAAATAGAGATGTGTCAACACCAACCTTAATTAACTTCCACTAGAACATAACATATGTTATAGAAAGATGTAGGAAGTGTGAAATCCTTTGGGGAAAAAAAATGGGAATTTCTCAGAATCTGACTGAGTGGGAGGAAAGTTATTAATTATTTTACTGTTAATATTATTTCATTTCTTTGCAGTACTAGGAATAAACCCCAGACCTAACGAAGTTCAACAAGCAGTTGTCACCCAGCTACAAACCCACCCTTTTGACTTTGTACTCTTATTGTCCCTCTTAGTTCCACTCTCAACATGTGAGGTTATTAGGTTAACAAGCACCCAGAGAGGAAGGCAAAATGCACATTGAAATAATGACAGTGGCCACAATTCCAGACAGAGTCTACATTTAGAAAGTCTTTATCATATGCTTACAAAGCTCGGATCATGTGACAATGTCTTCATTTATAGTATTACATAAATGTAACTTTTATTTGCCAGATGTAATTATCTTGGAGACTTACTGATGAATAAATTTGCCCTTTCTAAACTCTTTCTGAACTCTGGCTGCTTGGTTCAACTCAGCAATTCTTGCCCAAACTCCTCACCAAGCTGATCAATTCAAACTGGCTTCTATTGGCTTCTGACTGAATTGCTCTGCTTGGCCTCAAATTAACTCTGGCAATCTATGCTAATCTTCTGGCTCCTTCCCATTCTCTGCCTTGTTTTCTCTGCTTCTCCAACCTGTATCTATAAAACTGTCCTGGTAAAACTGCTTCCCCCTGTACCCCCTCTCTTGGAGGGGGAGAAAAGTACTATTTTCCCTACATGTATTATCTACCTTATCACATACATAAGAGAAAAGAAACTTAAATTTTTTTTCTATAATCTCCATTTACTGAAGGTAAAGTAGAAAGTCTAACCTTGTTGGTGGGAATATTTAGATAAAGGGTAAAACTTGGAGACTCTAAGTGGACCAATTTGGGCAAAGGCTCATCCTGTAGTGATAACATCTCAGATACACACTTCACTCCTATGTCATCTTGCTGATCTATAAAAACAAATAAAGCCTCTGTCTATTAAATGAGCAAATGAGATCCTATCTACTAGGGTCTCTGCCCCTCTTGGAAGTGCCTAAGCACAGATATGGATAGATAGCTTACACGTTCCTTTGTATGTGAGGAACTGCTCTAAAGGTTGAGCTTGCTGGAGGTTTTTTGCAATAGAGATTCTGGTTCTACTTTAAAGTGACTGCAAAAGGACAAAGCCAGGATTGATTGACACTAACATTGGGAATGTTACTGACAGAAAAATTTGTTCCATGGAGTTAGTGTTCATCTTTCCAGTGCTGTTGTATCTTCAGGGAAAACCTTTCACCTACTCCTTTAAAGTAACATCACCTGAAGTAATGTTGCATTGGATGCGAAGGCATTCAGAAGGTAGAATTTCATTGAAGCAACCTCCTTGTCTTGTTTTCCCCAAGTAACCTCTCTTTGGAAAGCTTGAGACTCCTCTGAGCATGCTCTGAAAATGGTTGACTTGAGCCAACTCAGAATCCTGAAGACTCACTTACCTGGCCTCAAGAAACTCACCCTGGCAGTTTTGTCTGATAGACTAGAAAAGGATACTGGAGACTCCACGCTTAGATGTGCTTGGTGGTTTTTGGTTTTTGTTTCTATTTCATTTATTTTTTATTAAATATTTTCTTTATTTACATTTCAAATGTTGTCCCCTTTCCTGGTTTCCCCTCTGAAAATCCCCTATCCCCTCCCCCTCTCCCTCCCCCTGCTCACCAACCCACCGGCTCCTGCTTCCTGGCCCTGGCATTCTCCTACACTGAGCATTCTCCTACTTATAGAGCCTTTACAGGACCAAGGACCTCTCCTCCCATTGATGACCAACTAGGCCATCCTTTGCTACATATGCAGCTGGAGCCATGAGTCCCACCATGTGTACTCTTTGATTGGTGGTTTAGTCCCTGGGAGCTCTGGGGGTATTGGTTAGTTCATATTGTTGTTCCTCCTATGGGGCTGCTAACCTCTTCAGCTCCTTGGGTCCTTTCTTAGCTCCTTCACTGGGAACCCTGTGCTCAGATGTTTTATAGTATAGATTCTCCTAAAAGAGTAAAATGTCCTGTTTATATATGGCAATCACTAGCAATGCACACATATTTCCAAACATGGGAAGGAAAAGTATGCATACACATATGCGTATGTTTACAGGATCCCAGGGATGCTTATGCAAAGCTAGGAGATGTTTATGCTGTGTTTAGAAAGAACTTCTTGAGATACAATGTTCTCCCCACAGGCACTGTTGTGGGCAGAGAAGCTCCCACTATGCTCTCCTTTGGATAATAGCAATTTCTCACACCCCTCCACTAACAGCAGCATGGGATGCACTGTGTGTTACCCTCATTGGGTGACAGATAGAAGAGAAATGGCAAGGAAGCAGATGCATGCAGAAGTTGTGTTGAGGATATTATTTAGGCATGGTTTTAAAGAGAGAGGTTCTGGCCAAGTGGATTGTTTCATAAGCTAATCTAGAGTACTCATTGATTTAAAAATCAAAACCAAAGTCAGCCTTATTGGTGCCTAGCTGCAGCTCCAGCAATTTGGGAGGGAAAAAGCAGAAGTCAATCAAGTTCAAGTTAGCCTGGCAACCTGGTGAGGTGCTGCCTCAAAGCCAAGCCAACCAAAGTCAGAGTGATCCAGGACAATAAGATACTAAGTTACTTTTCAAAATTTTAAAGGAACATTGGAGATTTTTGTGAGTATTGTCTGTATACAAAATAAGTAACAAGTTTATATCTGTACTTTTATGAGTATTGTCTGTATACAAAATAAGTAACAAGTTTATATCTGTACTTTAAAGACAGTGACTTGATGGGTTCAGACAGAGTAAAAATTTTCCTGTAATTCTGACCTGATTGCCCCTGAATTACTTTATTTTCAACCCCTTTCCTTATTATTGAAATTTATAGATTCACTTTAGTAAAAGTCAACTTTAGAAAAGTATTCCTAAAATAATAGACAGTTTTGCTGTGCCTAAATTTGTGTGGAAATGATCGCTCCCTGGATAGACACTAGGGCATGTGGTGAAGGATAGAGTGTGGTGGGCGTACAGATCATCGGTCCCTCTGGGTACACTCAGCAGGGACAAAAGGAGAATGTCCGTTGGAGATCTGTTCTGCGCTCGGTTAACTCTCGCAGAACCAACCTTGAGGACACTTCACTGAAAGATAAACAAAGTTTCCAGGCTCTCACCTGCACATTTAAAAGTGTGGATCATACATAAGGATTCAGAAGAGGTGAAGAACAAATATAAATAAATAAATAAATAAATAAAGGCAGATGAGAAAGACGGCTAAAATGATAAATTGCGAAGTTTTAAATGGCCATTAAACTTGAGTAAGTCAAATGGCTACAAATGGAGTCCCATTTCTCATTTTATTTATAAACATACATATAAAATTGCAAAGAAGGGGGGAAAAGGAAAAAATCCTTGAACTCCCGTGAAAGGCATTTGATGTCTTGTATGTTGAATTACTATTAAGTATTCACCTGTCTTAAATGGGCTCTTTCTCCAGCCTCTGTATCATACATCTTTATGTCAGCAGCATCTGCAACTGAATGGTAATGCAGGTCCATGAAGATAATCACCACTTAATAAGAGCCTCCATCCTGCTTGGGCTGGGGCACACCCTATAATGTATTTCTTCGGATAATTTATCAGTTCAGTTTTATTAAATGATTATGTTCAATAAAAAAAAAAGGGAAGGGGTTGTGCACTAAATTAACTGTGAATCTGAATGTTTAGATAATGCCAACAGAGGAGTTACTTTCCTCTAAGCAGTCGTTTCTTTCTTTTGAGCTTAGATCATGAGAGTCAGCATCTGAAAATTGTTCTTGATTTCAATTTGAGGACATCTGTGATGAAGGTTTAACCTTGCGCCATCATCTGAGCCACACAGATGAAAATTGGAAGAGCCCCATGTTTTCTCCTTCACTGATAAATCTCAAGCATGTTGGGCCTGGTCCGGACACTTTAACCTTTCAGTCTTTCTGGTTTTGTTGCCTCCCCCTCCCCCCCTGCAGATTGTGATTGGTCCTGAAAGATAAGCCAGGGGCAATGCAGTGGGTAGTGGAGTGACAGAGGAGGAGCAGGCTGGTTTTGATTAGTTAATTCAGATTAAGGAGTACATTTTGATTTCCCAGCTGCTGTTCAGGTTCAACGGCACTACCAAGGTCTCCATTTCAGCTTCTCATATATAAGGCTGGCAGTTTTCTCGGCTAGAACCCTTTTTAATGTTCCTCTCTGGCAGAGACCCTACCAGCCACACGATCTCCAGTAGCCTTCCTCCCCCACGAAGCTTTACCAGCTAGTGAGCCTCAAATCTCCTGTAATTTCAGCCCTCACAGACCCTTAAAAATGTAGCAATGCACAAATGTGCAGTGAAAATTTTAAAATGCACACTTTCTTTTAGGAACACTGGCTATCACATAAACCTCTGATGTTCCCCTTGCCACCGCGAGAGTGTCGCTAACCCGTCCTTGTGTGTTTATATTCCTGGCTCTTAGGTACATGTTCGGCCTAACCTTTCAATTCTTGCATTTCCCCATCTCTTTTCTTCTGTGCCAAATAGCTTACTGGTTTTATGATGTGGGCAGAAGCTGACTGGGGAATAGTTTGAGTCCACAGGCTCCATTTCCAGCCATGGCCGGGCTGCATTTTAATACAGGCTTTAGCGAGAGACAAAGCCGCGTTCTCTACAAAGCTCCTTTTACAGTTTAAATAAAGAAATGATAAACACCAAAAGATCAACAGCTTTCCAAAGAAGCCAGTATATAATAGGCATGCCCAGGAGCAGAGTTAGAACTGAAAACCTTAAAATGAGTATGAATTGTAGGCTTGTTCCCATCTTCCCTTCCCTGTAATAAGGTCCCTTAAAAGAGAAAGGCATCAGAGGAGGGAGGGAACTTTGAGAATTGAGGCTGAAATGAGTCTGATCATTTCGATGTAATGAGGCAAAGAAACAATTTTCAGTTCTAGAGACTTTTGTTGTTGTTGTTGTTAGTGGGGGTAGGGGTGGGAACCGAGAAAAATTGGTCCTTGCTATCTGGTTGCAAAGTAAGCCCTATACCATGTGAGCCAGCAGGACTAATCTAACCAGATGAAGTATATTGTAGCCACAGGCATGGTGGGCCAATGGACATCCTCTTGGGGGTGGAGGGTGGGGGGTGGGAATTCTACTACCTTTGGAATCACACAAAGTAGTATGATTCTACTATTTTGTTCTTAAGTCAAAAGTGTGTTCTCTCTCTCTCTCTCTCTCTCTCTCTCTCTCTCTCTCTCTCTCTCTCTCTCTCTCTGTGTGTGTGTGTGTGTACATGTCTTCCTCATTATAGAGGATGAACATGACGTTCCCTAATTTGAACATGAGCAATAACTCTTTTTTTTTTTTTTCCCTTCGAGACAGGGTGACTCTGTATAGCCCTGGCTATCCTGGAACTCACTTTGTAGACCAGGCTGGCCTTGAACTCAGAAATCTGTCTGTCTCTGCCTCCCGAGTGCTGGGATTAAAGGCGTGCGCCACCATGCCCGGCTTGCAATAACTCTTAAAACCACAGAATGAAATCTCCATGTCTTTCGGAGTAGTCGCGCCCTCGAGCTGACTTCTCTTTAGGAGCTTCGATCAAGCCAGGCATTCAGAGATACTGATTTAAATCACACGCTGGCCTCAGTCAGGTCAACATGCCCAGCACATAGCCCAGAGTGCTTGCGTTGCTCTCAGCCTGGTGCCTTGAGGAACACAGGAAAGACCGTTTGCATCCAGATGAGCCGGGCGGTCTGCGTGTTCCCAGTCAGGTCACTCCTTCTAGCTTAGTGTGCTTGTGAGTGGGCTTTGTCGTCTTTATGACCTTGTGAACTGGTGCCTGTGTGAGGTGCAGAGTTAACCTGATGGAGCTTTGAAGATTTGAAGAGTTGAAGATAGGGTAGAGACACTTCAGTGTCAGCACAAGCAGGTTAGGATGTGGATCGCTAATGCAGCCAAGTCAGGTCAACGCCTTCCCGTTAGTACAAAGTTAAACAAGCAGGCAATGCAAACGGGGACAGACTGGCCTTCTGTGCCATCACATCCTATGGAGAGTGGCAAGAGGGACTCAGAGCTTGGCACTTGGAACTGCAGATGCAGCGATGAAGTTCTAGTTTCTGCCATAGCACTGACCTCTTCGTACAAGTCTCATTCTATTCCAAGGGTCAGGGGCCAACAGGAATGCACACCGTCTATCTGTGAAACGGGATGGCTCCATACATGTGCCTCACCGGACTTCCTCGGCAGTAAGATGCCTTGGAATCCAAGGTTTAGCATACTGTGTTACGACATCTCTCAAGAGATTTCACACACATTCCAATGGAGCCTCCGTTAGCCGCCCTCCCCCCCCCCCAGCACTCAGCACCATTGTGGAGACTGGCTTTAAGTATCAACACCTAGATGTAAGACCCACTTAAGTGCAAAGTGAAAAAACAGCCCCTCTGCCACACATCCTAAGTCCTTAGTTCGTTCAAATGAAAATAAGGGGATTTATGAAACGGCAGTGCAAATCTTCATGCTAATCAACAGAGCTTAGAAAAAAAAAAATCTAGCCAGAAGCCCTGAACACGCCAACAGTGAGTGTACTGCTTCAGCCTGTTAGAGATAAAGCACGCTGGCGCATATCGGTCGGTCTAATTCATTCAGTTATTGCCACATCGCAACCTTGTGTTTGATTTTCTTATAAACTAATAATTTCTTGAATGAACTAATACTGCCCTAGCCACTCGTACCTCTACCTTGTAGAAGTTTTTTATTGTTGTGTATGCAACTAAATTGAAATATCTTTCACTTGAAATATTGACTTTAATATCTCATTTGAAAAATTCATGAAGCCTTTGATGTTAAATCCATACTCAATTTAGCCAAATGCCATTAGAATATGCAATACGCCTGAATACAGAAAGCATTATTGTCTGTGTTTCTGCAGAAGAATTACACTTTATGACTGTAACGTCAGGATCTTTTTTGGATTTGTGCAGGAGGAAAAGAAAGGGAAGGAGAGCACATTAGATGCAAAATGAAAAGTGGTATTGATTAGTCTCTCATTTACCCAGTCTCTCCCTCATTCCCTAAATGCATAGAAATAAGGGTTGCGCCACAACAGCTAACAATGTTCTATAATGAATGGAACAATCTTTAGAAAATTAGTGTGAACACGGATGATAGTGCACAGATGTTGCTCCGAGTGACTGTCATACATTTCTTTTACATCTCCATTTACATAAGTCTCCTTATTTCCTAATAGTATCATAATAGAAACACGACAATAGTTAATGATTTCATAAAACACGTAATGTAAAGGCTGTCAGAAAGAGGGGAACGTTAATTGAAACCTATGCTATAGCACATTAGAATTACATTTCCTGAATGAGTCGTGTTAAAAATATCCTGGTTGAAATGAGACAAAGACAGGTACTTTTGTTGAGAGAGAGAATCTTATGCTTTCCACGAATTAAAAAATGCCACCCCCCCCAGTAAAATACAGATTATCAAATACTTCAGAACCCACCATGTGTTAATAGAATGTGTTTTGCCTTTAGTAATTTATAGGTAGGCACCCTACATCTATCGATCACATTTTGAAAAGTAAACTACATTAACATTTTAGAATATAATGACTCCTGCAAATGTTTGATTTTTAATCACTACTAAACCTAGCCAGAGCTGTGCCTTTTGCAACTCGTAGAGAAACAGGATGCTTCTATTTGAGTAAAAGGCTTACCCGCACAGGGTCTATGTTTACATCTGTATTCCATGATACCCTACCTGGAGAAGCAGCCTGAACCACGCTGCTGGGGACCGCCTGTGTTATTTTGAAAAGTATGAGGTTTGCGTTTATGGAACCTAGAAGAGAGGAAATGGGGCGGAGGCAAGTCGGTGAGATAACCGACTAACCAGAAGTGTTTGATGCAGGCCTTCCCAGCTCCAGCAGAAACCCCATGTTGCTGCCTGCTCTGGAGCACCATCTGCTGGTCAAGACACACCCTCTGCCATCCTGGTCGCGAAGTGAAGGGCTTTGCTAGACAAAGGTCACCTCGGACTTAAACAGAGATGCAGAGCAAACTGGGCAGAGACAGGCCTGGCAGTCGTGTTAGAGAAGACTAATTGGAAGCAGGCCAGCTCTGCAGAATCGATCAAAGTGGTAATTCACAATATATTTTTTAAAGATGAAAAGAATGCAAAGCCCTTTTATTTTTCAATTTTTCCCCCTCATGAAATGGGAAGTAAGAATCACGCAGGTTTTAGAATAAGACGAAGCCATCTGTGCCAGACAATTTATTCTCACCTTGATCCTTCAACATCCTGTGCATCTTCTATTCTATTAAATTAAGGCATTACTGAAATATGTTTAAAATTGAGTACCATCCATCACAGAGATGGAGTTAGAATATCTACATAATATTTACACATCTCAACAGGAAAAGTAATTTTTCTTTTCGGTAGTTATCATTTTTGAAAACCCAGGTTGACTTGTAAGCTGCCGTCTGTCTCGTCCCTTCCTGAGCATTTCCTCGGCTGATGCATTTCACTGATTTGATCTCACTGATACGGTAATAAAATCATTGGTCACTCAGACACATGGAGCTGATCGCCATGTGTTAAATCACCTGCTGTGAATTCAGATAGAGGTATACAGATGGGATTCAGGGACCCAAATGTGTTAATCTGAAAAATCCCTGGACAATATCCCATGGATTACAATACTGCTGAAATATCCAGTATATTACTGCTAGCTAAATACTTCTGGAATTAATTATTAAAAGTGTATTTACCAAGGTTTAGCAACTATTTAATATGTGTTGCTTCCCATTGGGAGATTGGCCTGTCTAAGGGCTGTGGAATCCTGGGGCCTTTGGAATTTATTTAACAAATGATAAGCACCTGATTAAAAATAAATTAAATGCTAGTTAAAAGTATTTAAGAAGCTCATTTAGATTGTTTCATTAGGCAAGAGTTTCTCCAGCCCATCTTTATTGTTCTAGAATTACTAACTTGGCATACTGGGGCAAGAAACAAGATGGCCGCCAGAGATGAGCTGTGTGAAGTGCAGTATTTCTTAATTAGCTTTTTTTTCTCTTTTTCTCTTGCGAGAGTTTCATTTTTAAGGCAGTTTTCATTCTTTTCCAAACTCCACGAAAAGCAAGATCTGTACCATGCCAGTTTGAGTCAGAGCTGAGAGCAATGCTGTCCTTTTCTCTCATAGAAAACATGATTCCTTTATTTTTCTCTTTGTGGTTGTTTGTGTGAGTGTGAGTGTGCAGGCAGGCATGTGCCACGCGTGAGTGCAGAAGTCAGAGCACAACTTTGATGTGGAGCCTTGTCTTCCACCTTGTTTGAGAAAGACGAGATCTCTGTTGCTTTGTGGGTTTGTATGCCAGGCTAGTTGGCCCACATACCCCTGTCTCCTTCCTTGTTTTTCTGCAAGAGCACTTGAATTACAGACCAGTGTGAGGTACGGCATCTGGTTTTTACCCTGTAGTTTCTGGGATCCAAACTCAGGTCATTGGACTTGTGCAGTAAACATTTACCTGCTGAGCCATGTCTCTAGACTGCAAACAGGGATCCTTCTGAGGCAAAAGACTAAAGACTTGTTGAAAGATGGAATGCATGTTTTGTTTCTATTATGTCCCACATGTCTGGAATGGATATCATCGCATCTGAGCTGCTTCTGTCTCTGTTTTGTATTTTATTTTTGTCATTTTAAAAAAGCATAAATTTCTTCAGATTAGGGAAACCCTGCTTTCTTCCCTCCTTAGAAGGGCTTCCTAATTGTTTGTTCCTTAGCTAATTTACTGTCAGTGTCTGAGAGTAAAGGTGATGTATGTGTGTTGCAGATTTGGGGAACAGATCTGTTAAGATGATCTGGAGCAGAAGTGACTTAGGGCAGAGTACACAGGTCATGCTCCGGGGAAGTGATGTACTGGCTTTCTCCAGGAGTGCTGGATCCTTCTTGTTATTCACAGCCACCACTGAAGCAGAGAGGATCTCTGGGGTGAACATTTGAGGAGCCCTTACAAAACAATCTAGACAGATTAATAAAATGTAAGGCAGATAGATGAGATTTATCCAGACAAGGCATTCCTGTTAGTGGTCAAATATCTGAAGAGGAAGTAGCAATCTGAAATCACAGCCTGCACTTCCATCACAGCAAAGGCGCAGTAGAACCCCATCCTAGATTGATAAAGTGCCAGTAAATAAGAGACCCTGATCACGGTCCAGAGTCTGAGATTGACTTGTGTGGTTGTGGCTAAGAGCTGAAAGTCAATGATAATAATTGAGTCAGTTTATCTTAAAGATTGGGGATAATCAACCTAAAAGACAAAGGGAGTTGTGGTTTTCGCTGATGAAGCAGATCTTGGAATGTAATGATGGAGCTCTGTATAGCTCCAGCCTGAGTCATCTCCAGGAGGAAAGTCCATCTGGACATACAAACATCCAGCGGGTAAAGGCATGGAAAAGGAAACTCCCAGTTAATAAGAGTAGATTCAGCACTCCATGAGGAGTGAATATGAGATAGATGAGTTAGGGAAACAGAATGAGCCTTGGAGTTCTTGGCCATGATCACTGGTCAGGAAGCAGCTGGGGTCTTTCTGTCACCAGCACAGGCTCTGAAACCTCACCTGGATCAATTCCATCCTCATGGCTTCATGAGCAATGCTGATAATACTCTCCAAGGGAGTTATGGTACCACTGGAATGACCTCTTTGGTCTTACACAGAGCCATCTATCCTTGGAGCACAGCCAGAGTGTGAGCAGAAGTGGCAAGGTGAAGGTCCTGAGTACATCTCATTGTACCCAATTTTGTATCATTCCGCTGGAGATCTTTGAAGATGGAGAATATTGGCTGATAATTTATGGTGCCAGGTAGTATTGGTAAATGGTGAGTAATTTGAGTACATGAAGTGGGATTCTTAGAAGTCCATCTTGAATGAAAGTTGAAGACACTCTTATAAAATATTATGGTTACTCTGCATTTCCACATATCTCCCATGCAGAATGGAATGAGGCTTACATTTGATATTTTACCAATAGTGGAAAATAAACCATTTTCTGGGGTGTATTAGTACCAAAACCAATACTGCAAGAAAAAGGGAACAAACTGACTAATTTCTGAAACAAAAGACCCTTGTGTTAAAACATTAGGGGATGTGGAGCTGGGCTCAGAGGTGGTGGCTTTCTTGGTGAATAGTCACTTCTTTGATAATAATGAGAAAGGTTGGCATGTTTTCCTGTGCTTTCTTGACTTACAGATTTCACCCTAAAGCAATGTACTATTCTGTGCACCACCAGCTCCTTCAGAAAGAAAAGAAGCAAAATTATGTTTAGCGAAGGCAGCCCACAGTTCAAAGAGAGTCAGGCATGACACTGAGAAGTCAGAAAATAATATCTGATGATAGCTAATGTTGATTGAACAGTTATGTGCTAAGGGTGTGCTGTGGTTTGACTGAGAATGGCCTCTTAGGCTCATCTATTTAAATGTTTAGTTGACAATTGGTAGAACTGTTTGAGAAGGATTAGGAGGTGTGTCCATGTTAGGGTAGATGCTGCTGTGTTGGAGGAGGTGCGTCACTGGGCGCAGGCTTCAGGGTTTCACAAGCCTGTGCCAGGCCCAGCTTCTCTTTCTGCAGCCTGGGAAGCAGGATGGAGAGCTCTCAGTTACTGCTTCAGTGCCATGCCTGTCTGCTTCCTACCATGATGATCATGGACTGAACTTTGAGAATAGCAAGCAAAACCCCAATTAAATGCTTTCTTTTATAGGAGTTTCCTTGGTTATGGTGTCTCTTCACAGCTACAGAAAGCAACTAAGACAGCATGCTACTGTCTTCCTGCTTACACCATCCAATTTCGTTACTCACAGCCATCTTTCAAGGGCCTGCTAACATGGTTCTGTAGTTCTCAGCTGAGTAAAATCATCAGCTCTTAGAGGGAAACTGCCTGTAACTTCTGTCTTAGTCACTGTTCCATTGCTGTTAAGAGACACCATGACCAAGGCCAACTCTTATACTATAAAGCTTTTAATTAGAGCTTGCTTGCAGTTTCAGAGGGTTAATCCTTTATTGTCAAGATATGGAATGTAGCAGCAAGCATAGCACTTAAGGCAAAGAGAGAGAGAGAGAGAGAGAGAGAGAGAGAGAGAGAGAGAGAGAGAGAATGTGCCTAGCCTGGCATGAGATTAAACCCCAAAGCCCACCCCAATGACACACATTCTCCAACAAAGCCATACCTTCTAATCCTTCTTGTCCTTCTAAAACAGTGCCACTCTCTGATGACTAAGGATTCCAGGGTATGGGCCCATTTGGGCCATACTTTTTCAAACCCCCATAGCTTCTCAGCTAGCAAGTTACTGAGCCTGCTGATTGTGAGTTTTTGTAGTTCTGAGCCATACTTCTTTACTTTGAATGCTTAGATTGTGAGGGGATCATCCCACTGAAGTATACAACTATGGGAAATAGGGAGCTAGTGAAAAATGTTGCAAACTAAATTTAAAAGCTTCCAACGGTATAATGATGAAAATCCATCATATGCTACCAATATCCCCATCTTAAGATACAGTCCATACCAACCAATGGGTGGACCTTGGTTCTCAAGGTTCTTGTCTGCTTTCCTTCTGTGAGGCCAGGATAATAATGAGAAAGGTTGGCATGTTTTCCTGTGCTTTCTTGACTTACAGATTTCACCCTAAAGCAATGTACTATAATCCATCAGTTTCTATGGAGCGCTATAGGAGAATTGCTTTGGAAGATGGAGAGGAGTAGACTGGGGGAAAGGTGGAAACTCAAGACTTCTCCTGTGGGAATGCCTTGGCACTCTGGAGCTTGCCCAGAGATTTCTAGGACTTTCTCAGGGTGGTTTGGAAGATGTGAATGACTTTGCCTCCACATCTGCAGAGAGCATGTTCTTGAACTACAAGCCCTCAAAAAAGATCTTAAATCACTCACCCTTTCTTGTAAATAGAGGCAGATGTGATCCTGCTCTCCCTTCTGCACCGTGATTGTCAGAGGGCTCATTTCCTTTGGTTCTCTGCTTTTCTGGCGTTTGGAAAACATCCCTCATGACGTTTCTGAAATCATCGTCTTTGCTTGGTGCCTGGTGGCAGCTGCTTGCCTGGTGGCTTCTGGTGGCGCTGTGAAATGTGTGGGCAGAGGACCAGAAGGACTGAGGAGGAAATAGCGTAGCTGGAATAGCAATTGCCTGCATGATGCCTGCCGCTGTTGCTGGAGCATCTTCTTAAGATATACTGACTGATATTTTAAAATCACAGGTGAATTTTGCCTTGAAGTTTAAAGGAATGGGGCAGGGACATTTCGTGAAACTCTTCCACAAAGTGGCTGCTGGTGGTTTCTTTCTAAACTTGGTTCCTATAAATTCTTTGCAGGTAGAGGTGAGATGAGCTAGGGCTACTTTCCTGAGCATCTGGGATGGATCCTATAGGACCTCAAGAAAAGCATTGGACAAAAAGAAATGTTTGCTCACTAGTGGGCTGAACAAGGGGTGCGCTGACTTTTACTTTGGTCTGTGAAAGTCACACACTCCCTTGGTTTAGTTCTGAGGTGGAATATGATGCTTCATATATTCATAGACTCAAAAACACTTTTAGAATTGAAAGGAAAGAGTTTCCTGTGGCCAGGCTTTCCCCCAATTCACAAAAGTCTGAAATGACAACCAATAGAGCTTATTTAATGAAACAGAATACGCATGTTAAAGAGAACCCCCCCAAAAGTGGTCCAAAATTTTCAAGTCAAACAATACACCATGTTCTTTTTTGAGCACTTATCCCCAAATATGTATGTGTGTCCTTATACATTATATATGTACTATTGCATGTATATGTTGATAAATAGAAGAATATGTGTAAGTAGTTCGACTGTCAAGAACAAATTAAGATAAAATATTTTAAATAATAACGTAAGGTTTTCTTTCCTCTCACACAAATTATTATTATGGCCAGGATTTGCTCTCATTTGAATTTTTTTAACCATCTTGCTTTAATACTTTGTGATACAACATCTGGTTCTACATTCTTATTTTAAATTTTAGTTTAAATTGGAGTTATAAAAAGAACACTTTATCAAAGTATAGGTATGAGTCAGTGACTCGTCTTATTGCTCTGACAAAATATCTCAACAAAAGCAACTTAAGGAAGGAAGGTTTATTGGGCTCAGAGTTTGAAGGGAAGTCATTGTCGCAGGGGAGCTGTGGTGGTGGGAGTGGAAGGTAGACACTTAGGTCTCTCTGAATCCATAGTCAGGAAGCAGAGAGCAGTGACTGTCCACTGAGAGCAATGACTCCACTCTCTCCTTTTGATTAAGGCCGAGTCTCCAGCCAATGGAGCTCAGGGATGCACAGCTTTGGTGTGTCTTCTCACCTAAATTAAAAGAATCTAGACGACCCCTCACAGGCATGACTGGAAGCTTGTCTCATAGGTGACTCTAGGTCTTACCCAGTTAACAATCAACATTGGCCATCACAAAGTACAAACAAAAAATATCCTGGTGGCTGCATGTACTATTTGTGGTCTCCAGATTTTAATTTGTCCCTATCATTAGAAAGACATTTGTGCTGTTTCTAACAAGCAAATATTCACCTTCTGATGTCAGTTGTCTTATAAACTAATTAGGATCTATATATTCTTACATTTTTTTAAGCATATGAATTTAAACTCCTCTGAGAGTTTTGATCTGCAGCATTGAAACAAGTTATAAGATTCTGTTTTCAAGTTGTTAAGAAGTGTGAGGAAACTGAAGCTTTTTATAGGTGGCAAACATATCATTCTCTGTGGTAAAATTATATTACAATGGCAATGATTCTTAGTATCAGTTCTTAAAGCTCTTTCCCAAGTCTCAGTCCTTTGAAGAAATACCACGTTTTTCATCCACAACTAAAATAATGAGTAAAACCTTAAGGACCAAGTTAAGTATATTTTCTTCCAGGAAAAGACACAAATTTATACCTCTTACCTTTATAAAAAGAAGAATACTGACTTACATTGAAATGTCATAAGATTTTTACATTTTTTGTTCATGGTACAAACAGCTAACCTCTGTATGGTATAAAAGATGCATGCTGGTCCTTCGTATCTCATTATCAAGAGTTATAAATAGTTTACTACATTTTAAAGGTTTTGTGTTTGACATGATTGCTGTTAATGCTACAAGACTTAGACACTTTAGCTTCTGAATAATGCCAGTAAAAAGGTATTTTGGGACATAAATGTCTAACTCTTTTCATCCATTTGTGAGAGTTTACTTCCTGCCTGGTAAAACAGCACACCCATATCCTTAAGGAACCCTTAGCAGACTGTTTAACATCACAACAGAACATCAGTCTGGTGATCTGAAAAGACTTCCTTCAATGTTGCTCCTACAGTGTCTACTTCCTGTTCTTATCTCCAGTCATTTCCTATACCTTATTTGACATATGACCATTTGCAAGACAGACTAAATAAGAACATCTTAGTAGATTAAGTAATATGGGAACTTTTCAGTTTTGTACAGAAAAGATACACCAGTGTTAAAGGCTTAATAAATTTCCTTGGCTACCTAATTGTGTTGTCTTCTGTATTTAAGATTTGAAACTACCTACATGGCATTGATTCCTGTCATAATGTGAACCACACTGGCTGATGGAAGTACTGGGAATAATTATGACACTCAAGACTAATTAATTCAACCTTTTTAACAACTAGGTTTTTATAAGGACAAGATCATGGGTGAAGTAAGTAGCCCTGACACTTAAGAGCGGTGGAGGCCTATTAGAATTTAGAGGCACAAAAGATAATGTTCAAATCTTGTAAGTAAGGAGAGCAACACAGATTCATTCTGAGGTTTTCTCACAGTAACCTTGTATACTGAGTCACCAAGATATGGTCAACTTTAACATGAGAGAGGACATGGCTTGCAGCTGTGGGGACCAGGTTGGTGAAAGTACATAGTGTCACCCCAAGAATAGGCGGTTGATTGCTTCCCCTGGATTATGAATCCAACCTAGCATTCATTCTGGAGTCTAATATATAAGGGATAAGACAGTATTTCTAGCAGCCGTTCTCCAGTGGAGAAGACTGAGACAGATGTTCAGTTTAAATGCTCTCTAGTTGGGCTCCAATCCAGGTGAATGACACAAGCAATATTTTCAGGTTCCATAAATCTTTTTATAAAAGTTCCCCAGAATTGTGAGCTTTCTTTCTCTTATTTTGCCTTGAGCCTGGCGTCAGGAGTGGATTTTCTTTTATACACTCAGGTGTTTTAATTTTTAACACAATGTTATCACCTTATGCTTCAGTTTATTTCCATCGTGCTGTCACGCCCACCATTTCCTGCAGCATGCCACCTAGATAACATGAGAAATCACTACCAGCATTTGACAGTGTTGTCATATTCACCACCATGAACAGTCACATTTGGATCATGCGATTAGATGATCCCTTTAAATCTGATGTGTAGAGAAATGCGATGGGCATTTCATAATATGATATTCTAGAACATGTGTCTTTTTATGTCAGTTTATTCTTCTCTAGAAAAATGTGTTCTTAATTTATATATATATGTATATATATAAATACACACACACACACACACACACACATATATATATATATATATATATATATATATATATATATATATATTTCATGAATTCTGAGTACCACACCAGCTTATGTTATATGCCATGAGATCACAAACACCACATGCAAAATAGTTTGTACTCCATTTGTGTTGAACCTCATGCTGATGGGTGGAAACTCATTAGAGGGCCCCACTCACCATGCTTGAAGGCTTTACTGCCCACAAATCTTTTTATATGATTTAGATGATGAAGGACTAAGGAATGAATTTTTCCCAAATCCTTCCAAACTTTTCTTTTAGATGGATATAACTCATAGGTGTAAGTGGGTGGTGGAGAGAGAGAGAATACATTAGCAGTTACTTACCACCTTCTATGGAACATAAATACATCATTCTGATTATTATGGTCTTCTTGCAATTAAAAGGAGTCCATGATTCATTGAAATAAATTATGTAAAAAAAAAACCCTGATGGACAGCATCAGTGAAAATTCAGTCATAGAACTTAAAATAAATAATTATTAAGTAAATAGCCAAGCCTTTTAAATATGGTGCAGAGCTCATGGGTGTTTATTACATAATATCTGGTCTGGTTATTCAAAAAACTCAAGTATAAAGATCATACTCTTGAATTCAGTAAAACGAAGAAAAATTCTCATTAGCAAGGAGGAAAGCAGCATCCAGAAGGCACACAGTACACTTTGTGGTGAGCCCATATACCCTGCAGAACCTTGCCCACATCACTCTGCATAAAATCTCACTTTATTGAAACATTAGGGATATTCTTCCAGCAGAAAAAGAGAGGAGGTGGGAGGAAGTCTGACAATTTTATATATTTACTAAAACAGAATAGAAAGTTATCTTCATGATGTTGATTTTGAAGATATGAACGCGTTGGGTGTTGTCTTAGATAGGAAAGACGATTGTGCAGTGTGTTTTTCTATTTTTCTTTTTAAGCTCTTGTGTGTGTTGGCAGTGTGAATGTGGCCACACACATCCCATGATACATTGCTTTGACTATTGTTTCTCCCGTTCCACTCTCTTTCAATCAGCGTCTCTCCTAGTGTTTGCTGTGTATGTTAGGTCAGCTGGCCTGCTTTAGGAGCTTCTCCAATCTCTTCTATAGCAACCTTCCATCTTGCTCTGGAAGCCTTGGGATAGAAGACACATGTCTGGCTTTCCATGGGTTCTGGGCCTCTGAGTTCAGATTCTCATACTTGAGTACCAAATGACTACACACTGCGCAGTCTCTCCAGTCCACAATCTTTTTGTAATGTCTTGGGAAGTGTTAAATAATAATAATCTATGCTCGTTGCGTAGTTACTTTGACACAAGCATTGGCTGAAAGCTTTAAGAATTGCATTATATCATAACACTCTCAGGACCTCATCATCCAGCAGGACTGTTACCATTCCCACTTCACAGATGGAGACTCTGGTGGAGAACAAACACACGAAAAACAAAATAAAACAAAACCACATTACTTTGCCCAAGGTACAGAAATCAGCTCAGCTTCAACATTCATGTTTAATCACGGTGCCACACCTCCCTAATTAAAATAAATAAGCATTGCTTCTTAAAATAAATATCTCAGTTGTCTGAAATTTTACTTGTATGAATTCCCGATGATGTGGTATAAATGAGACATTTATGCATATATTAAAATAGCTTTAATTACAACCCGGCTCCAATTATGTTACCTAGTAAAGTCTTTACTGAGATTTCTTTGGTGATAGATAAGAATGTTTTACAATTAAACCTTGGAATATTTCCTGTAGGCGGAGGTTTGCGTGCAGCATGGTGGCTGACAACAGTTTGTCAGGACTCTTAGGGACACATCGCATCTATCCTAGAACTTTAGACTTAGAAGGATCATTACGACTTGTTTTTGTTATTCTTTTACTTCACAAAAACACTTTTTTAAAAACAGACAGTACAAAGGTAAACTTTGCTTTGCTCCTGTCAGTATTATCTAATTTTTAATTAGGAGAGCCTGACTTAATGAGGTTTTCCTAAGTCGGGTGGAAAAGGCTTGGATGACTAACTTAAAGTAAGTGATGGCTTTTTTTTTCTTTTTAAGCAAGTTAATCATTTGTTGCTTTCTTAATTGATCAGTCCAGCAACTCTGCCAGAACTGGGTAATTAGGCACTTGCTACAGACACTATGCAACTATGATATGAGAGATGAGAAAGGAAAGCCAGTCTAAATGGGATTAAATAAGGTACTGTGGTTCCTTATCCACACCCAGGCAGACTGCAAGGAGCAAGGTTGTCATAGTAACCAGAGTGTGAGTTTCACCTATGACCATGACCTATGAGGGGAGGGACCTCAACAGCCAGTCCTTGTTCACACAGTGCCATCACTTCGGTAAAGTTGGTGCTAGCACTAACTGACCATATAACTGTATTTCCCCAGGATCTCTTTCCATGGCCATGGGGACCATCGAAAACCACTAAAGTCAGGCTAATGACTGCATTTTAAAAACACCTTGTTCAACATGCCATTTTATGATGATAAAGGGAAGCACACTGCAGAGCAGGTTAGATCGTCTGAATAGCCCCAGACCTAGTAAGAACTAGCTCCAAACTAACCAGTTTGGTGAGATTCTCAGAAAGTGAAACTAGAACTAGCAACAAAAAGCAATGTCAGTGAAGAAGTTCATTAGATTATAGTTATATCACTCTATTATTTATCCTCATTAATTGTAGTAAAAAGTATCTCTAGAAAGTGCACATACCATGGCTAGACTCACTACCTGTCTACAAAGTACCTACAACTTCAAAAGCAATACCTGCTGAGGATGTACAGCTCAGCGATCGAGCATCTGCTTAGTATGTACGAGCTGCTGGATTCTGTCCCTCAGATCATAAAAGGAAACAAAGGGGACCAGCCCTTAGTGGGACTGGTTCAGCAGCTTGGAGACTTCATTTCACACAGACAAAGGCCAGACTAGTCCTCACCCTTCCACACACATACTCCCATAACCCACTTCTTTTAATGAGTGATGAATTACCTCCCTTGCTTCCCTGAACTCCAGCCTTTTTCCAAAGGGCTACATGGAAACGTGCATTGATGTGGAACAACTGGGTAAGATGAGCCGGTCTGTTCAACCCATGTTATTAAAGAAATTGGTTCACCTTTTTGAATCTGTGTCATTGTACTTTCAGACATTCATTTGTTCAATAAGCAGTGTGGTATGTTCTGGGAAATAATGAATATTGATCATAAAATCGATCACTTATTAAGAAACAGACTAAGGGAAATTGTTTATCCAATCAATTGTAATTTTTGATTTGTTATTTATATTTTCCAATTTCTGCCACCCCTCCCTGAGGCTCTCCTGCTCTCAGAAGCACCAAGGCAAAGGCACAGAAGCACTGGGTGAAATTTCTGAAGCAATATACAATTCGCTACATGCCTTATGGATCACCCTGGTGGACTAGGTTACAATGCAATAGAATGTGATTGATAAATCAGACACAGCCTCCTGCACTTGTGGTTATTTAGCTCCAAGTTTATATAGTAATAGGGTCAGCTAAATAGTGTAGGTGCTCACTGTTCACAATGTGTAAGTTAGATGGGTGGCACTTTACAAACAAAATGGTAGCACATAATGAACATGTACGGGGAGTCATGGTGGGAGAGAGTCTAATGTATACAATATTCTAGTTACTTAAGAACATCTCTTCCTCTTCATCCTCCTCCTCCTCCTCCTCCTCCTCTTCCTTCTTCTTCTTCTTCTTCTTCTTCTTCTTCTTCTTCTTCTTCTTCTTCTTCTTCTTCTTCTTCTTCTTCTTCTTCTTCTTCTTCTT
>NC_034593.1:130910829-130913337 GCF_900095145.1 Mus pahari
CTCCTTCTTCTTCTTCTTCTTCTTCTTCTTCTTCTTCTTCTTCTTCTTCTTCTTCTTCTTCTTCTTCTTCTTCATTAAGGCTCTGGAACAATAGTAATATATCTTCTTTATGTTTTTCTAAAGCTACAACAATGAAAATTGGTTCTGTAGAAGCAAAATTTGAAGTGACTGAGTGGTGCATTGTACTGTATGATTGATCTTCCAGGGATGGAAGAGGGGACAGAAAGCATATATGTATCTCAGATGACCCTTGGCAAAGGGATCTCTATGCTCTTGAGCAAGACACTGAACTGCAGAAACTTCTGAAGCAACACTATGTCTTTCTAAACTACAGTGAACCTGCTCACTCTTCTAGTGTCTTTTTAAAATTAGGGGTGGAGTTAAATGCTATATTTATATCTGTCTATACCTATATCTGAACCATACTTATATCATAGGATATATGGTTATAGTCTGAGCTTAGTGCAAATAAATCTCATTCCTCACGAAAGTGAATCTAGTATTTCACCCACTTTCCATAGGAACCTATGCTATAGAGGATGAACTGCAACCCCAAGCAGCTAGTTAAATTACTAGGCATTGCTGAGCATCAGGTTAACACAATGCTCTTGCCCTCTAGTTGGCTGCAGATACATAGAATCCATCCATCCATCCATCCATCCATCCATCCATCCATCCATCCATCCATCCATCCATCCATCCATCTAGCTGCATAACTGTTACATACATGTAGATAGCAGTTCAGTCTCTATGAGCCCCTATTGGTCCAGGTTAGAAGATTCTGTAGGCCTTCTCATGGTCTCCTTGACCCTTCTGGTTCCTTTCACCCTTCTCCTTCTGATTCCACAGGATTCCCCAAGCTCCACTTAATTCTTGGCATCAGTTTCCATCAGTGGCTGGGTGAAACCAATTTGATGACAGTTATTCTAGCCTTCTATTGGCAAGTGTAGCAGAATGTCATTAATAGTGTCAGGGTTGGGCTCCCTCTGATGGCATGAGTCTCAAGCTGGACCAGACAACTATATGGAACTAGAAAAGATGATCCTGAATGGTGTAACCCACACCCAGAAATACAAATATGGCATGCACTCACTTACAAGTGGATGTAAGTCATAAAGTACAGAACAAACATGCTGGAAACTATAGACCCACAGAAGTTAAGTAAACAAGAGGACCCAATGAGGGATGCTTGAGCTCACTGAGAAGGGGAAATCAATTAGAGATTGAAGGTGTATGGAAGAAGGGGATTCGATAGAAGGGGGTAGGAATAGAAACAGGAAGAATACGTGTGGGAAGGACAGAGGGAGTGAGTACTAGGAGAGACAACTGGATTAGGACAATGGGGGATGTCTCTGGTACAAGCTATAAACCTACAACAATGGAAATTCTCAGGAATATATGAGGATGACCATAACTAACACTTCTAGCAATAGGTATGTCGAGCTTGAACCCACTATTTCTCTTCCATTAGAAAATATGCTGATCTACGAAGTCATTCCCTTGCCACTTGACCAAATTCTTTATAAACCTTCAGACCAACTGTCTAAAACGCATTGGTGATCAATCAGCAGAAATAGGCAGGCAACAAAGTCATTTTTTTTTTTATCCCGAGTGATAGGTATTAGTCACAGCTAACATGCTTTGTCTTCAATTCACTGAATGCTTTCCTATCTCCTGCATTTACCATGGCTCCCTCGGTCCTCCTTCAGTCACAGGTCTCATTTATATGCTTGTGAGGGCCTTAGACTCTCCACTCTTCCTTGGTAGGAACATTGGCATCAAAGTTTGACACACATGGATGTGAATCCAACACAACCCCTTGCTCTGAAATCTGGAGAGACTTTGGGCTAAGCTCCCCGAGTCTTAGTTTTCTCCTAAGTTTAATGAGAATTAAAATAGTTTCATCATGGATTTGTGATTGTTCTTTGAAATTATTCTAGCACAGACTCTCCAAATGACAGTAATGAATTTTTCTGTCAGTCCTCTGCACTGCAGCCTTTACAGTTACAGCCTTATCCTCTTGCACAGATGGCCCTGATCTGACCCAGTGTGAATGTTCCAGTCTTGTTTTGCTTTGTACCCTATTCACATTGAGCCTATCAAACTTTTGGTGCCTCCAAAGAGGACTTATTTCCATCTAATCCTCTGGGTCTCCTCTCCCCTTCTGTACTCATTTATTTCCTCTCTTAGGGATACCCACCTGCCTTACATCTGCCCATTTCCTAGGATCCACTTAGAACATTCCATCCTCCTCCATGGCAGACCATATCCTCATTACTTGCCAATATTTCAGGGGAGTCCTCAAGGCAGAAGCACCTGTGTGATCTTTCTTAGCTGTAGTTTCTTTATGCCTAGATTTGTGGAAAGAGACCATTTGTCCTATCCTTACAGCCATGACGATGCTTGGAAGTCAATACCTAAATTGAATTTCAAAAACCATATCTATCTCTATCTCTATCTCTATCTCTATCTCTATCTCTATCTCTATCTCTATCTCTATCTCTATCT
>NC_034593.1:130913367-130921698 GCF_900095145.1 Mus pahari
TCTATCTATCTATCTATCTATCTATCTATCTATCTATCTATCTATCTATCTATCTATCTATATCTATATCTATATCTATATATGGTGTTAGAAAGAGCATTATAAGCTTTTGAAATTTATGGTGCACTAATTTTTTTTTTCTTTTTACTGAAGTTTAGCAATGGAGTCAGACCAGCAATCTGAAAATCTAAGGTACTCCATTCTTTAGAAAACCATACAGGAAGGCCTATGGAATTTTGGGTCTGTTTAATTCATCTTAACCTCTGATCTCAGTGTATGATGATTTTTGTGTTAGGCTACTGTTCTTAGCTTACGTTTCTTGCAGCTTCTCAAAGAATACCACTCTGGTGAATTTTTATGACCCTTGCCCTTTACTACATCTGTCCCAATACTTCTGCTTCTGCTTTTGAAATGACTCTCCCCCTGCCTCTGAGATGGTCAGTTTCTTCCATTTCCTGTGGTTAGACAGCAGTGTGTGTGTGTGTGTGTGTGTGTGTGTGTGTGTGTGTGTGTGTGTGTTTAAATATAAAGAGACCATTAGCTCTCAAAGAAGAGTTGGACATGTGTGTATGCAATATACAAGCTGAAGTCATGTCTATGTACATGTAACTGTTGTGGGTGTGCCTGCTCTCTCTGCATGTCCTGCCCTCTTGCTTGTTTCTTTGAGTTTTATTTTCTTAGTAGATCCCCTAGCAGTATGGCACTGTTAGGCTTTTATGCCCTGCTATTGATCATGTACCCAGACATACAAAAATGGGCACTGATTCTAGCATGTGGGCAGGAGACACTTGACTCCCTGAGATTCTGAGCAGGCTGGGGATGACTCTAGCAGGAGGTTATTCTAGTATGGTGGTTTTAATGTGCCATGTGTCCTTGTTCTTGGTCTTCCTCTCTCTGACCACACACTGTATTTACTAATGACTTTCTCCCTCTGTTTTATTCTCCTTTTTATACCTCCTGCCATGTTACTATTTAGGTACCTATATATATGTGATGATTTGAATAGGAATAACCCCTATAGGCTTATATGTTTGAACATTTGGCACCTAGATGACAGAACTGTTTGGGGGAGAGTTAGAAGGTATGGTCTTGTTAGATAAAGTATTTAACTAGTTTCAAAAAAACTCTAAAGGTTTCAAAAGACTCTTCCCATCCCCAGTATTCTCTCAGGGTCCTGTTTGAAGTTTAAGATGTGAGCTCCCATCTGTCTCTGCTGTCATGCCTTCACTCCACCATTATGCCCTCTAACCCTCTGAAACTGTAAGCCCAATTAAACACTATCTCTTATAAGTTTCCTTGGTCCTGATGTTCTATCACTGCAATAGAGAAGTAACTAAGACAATGTGTTACAGTCAAATTCCTATAGGGAAAGATTAAATAGTGTAGATTTATCTTCAGCATAGAATGACCAGATTTCTTTCCCAGAGTCAAGGTATGGGCTCGGTATCCATTCTGCAAGTGTTGTGTTTTAAATGGGGGTGGGGGTGGGGGGGAGGGCTAAATCCTGCTCTAAGCATTTGGAATAAATATTTCAAGAAAGGGGAGCTCAAAATGCAGAGTAATCTAGGTGTGAATAACTAGATGTATATTCTTGATGCAAAAGTTTGTGTCCTAATAACTTCATTGGAAAGGCAATCAATTATTTACTTTGTTGTATAATTTTAAAATAATCTCAATTATTTATTTATAGGTGGTATCTATATAAGCCAAAATAAACAGGAAGGTTTAGTTGTCTGAAAAGTTGCTGTTTTAGGCAATAACATTCAGTGTATTATGGGATGTCAAAGAATCAGAGCCGAAACGAATCTCAGAGTCATCGTGCCCCACAAGTCGTTGATCTCAGACAGGTACTTTAACAATACAGAGAACAACCAAGATTTACAGTTTATATGATTAGTATCTATCAATATTCATTATGTTAAAATAACCTTTTAAGAGTAAATTTCCAGATATTTATTAATTCATGAACAGTTGTAAGAATGGTATTGTCCTGTCTCTTTGATAAAATCTTTCTGAAATCTGGTCTAATGGTACATATATGGATTTTAATGTTAGCTTCTCCAGTCAATGTGCTTTGTATCCTATTTCACATTGCTTCTAGAAAACTGCACTGTATACTGTAGACACATGGGGGAATAGGTAAGGGATACCTATGTACCACTGGGGTAAGAATTTTGATCTAAGAGGAACTAAGAGGTTTTGGATGTCTTAAAACCACCTCCATTTCATAGAATAACAAACGCCCAGGGAAGTGATATCCATTCTCTGGGCCAATCTAAATTGGTGGCAGAAGTGGGGTCACAACTCACATATCCCCTGTCTTTATTAAGTCACAGCTCAAGAGGCAAAGAGGGATTCATGCGCATATTAATGAGAGGAGGACCTGACAAAGCGCCACTCAGCACCTGTTTGAGAAATTGTGGCCTCAGTTGAGTTAGCCAGACTCTGGGAACTGAGCAGATGGGTGGTATCCGGAACTGGCATCAGCTACTTGGTCCAGGGGTGCTCATTAGCTCACTAATCTGTCTGAGCCACAGTTTCACTCTGGAGTTCTCATGCTGAGGGTTGTTTTTACACAGAAAGAAACCAACAAGTCAGGACTCAAGAGAACGCGACTGGTGGGCACTGGGTCCCTCTCAGCATTTCCTAGGTTGACTGAGAAGAACAACTCCGAAGGCCTGGGTCTCTATTATTACCTTTAATTTCCCCATGGCCCAAGACTCATGTTATCCCTTCATTTTGTTAAGCTTCTGCCAGAAAGCCATTCCCGAGTGATCAGACTTAATTGGAATCCAAGCCAAAGAGAGATGGGACAAGCTGCCATTTTGAGACATTTTGCTGAGCCAGTTCTTTGGGGGTAATATCCACATTAGCTTGATGTAATGAGGTAATAACAAAGATTATTATACAGCATCTAACATAAAGGTTGGATAAAATTTCAAAAATCAATGAAGGTATGATTTAGATGGGATGTATTTTATTCTAAGTGTTATCTATATATGTAATATGCATATATGATTATGTGTGAATACAGTATGCATGTATACATATACACTTCCATCTCTATATAAGCACATATATGTCTTTCATTATGAGCTTAAATGGCCTCAAGCTGATATTACTAGTAAGCACCTTTTTTATTCCTCCTTAGAAGAGGTGTATATACTTTTATGGAAATATCTGAAAATATTAAGATCATCCATTGTTGAACTTGGAATTTGGAAGGAGGTATTTCTTTTACTTATAAGTTTTCATTATAAGCATTTCAACACATAAAATAATAAGATTATTTTTGTAAATGCTTAATTTCTAAAAAGTTTCCAAGAATCACACCTAAAATGCTGTTAATGCATTAAATAGACTTTTCAGCTTTTGAATGTAGAGATTTGAAGTTCTGTAACCTTATATTTCATTTCATGACTTAATGTTCTTGGGTACATTTTCCCCTACTCTATTAACACCATTGAAAACTTAGCTCTATAGTGCTTTGGCTCTGAGGTACAGCTATGGCCTGTAGAAAGGGAAATAGAAAGGGTGGGTAGCAGTCATAGAGAGGGTGGGTAGCAGTCATAGAGAGGGGTGGGTAGCAGTCATAGAGAGGGGTGGGTAGCAGTCATAGAGAGGGTGGGTAAGATTTTCACAACACAGTCTTGCTTTCTCGGGTTTCATCAATCTCTAAATGAATGGGATTGATGCTCTTTTTATTTTCTTCAAAAGCCAGAGAGAAGCAGCAAACTGCACAAGACATTGAGTGAGTGCCAGTTTACCCCTCTGTCAAAATTCTGGACTATTTCAGACAAACATTAGGAAATTCTCTCATGTGGATCTCCTGTATCTTCATAATATTGGGGCTGATATTTCAAATTGATCTAGGACACCAGAACACTGTTTTTTCCAAGTTCAAAAAATTCATAAAACTTTCTTAGCAAACTAATTAGGAAGGAACAAGGCTTTGCTTGCTGGCATTTCAGACCCATTTGTGGGACTGAGTTCCACTTTCCACAGGAAATCCCTTTAGATCTCATTCTCTGTCTTACCCACCAGGTAACCACTGACCTGAAGTTCAGTCAACCATTCATTTCTTTTTCTATTTGCCTATTTTTAACATTTGATGAATGGGTGAATCATGGATGTTCTCTGACTTCCCACTCTGAGAGGTTACGCTTTTTCATTTCATTTATTACAGTAAATCCTTAGTCAAAAAAAAAAAAAAGGAAAGAAGGAAGGGAGGGAGGGAGGGAAGGATGGAGAGAGAGAGAGAGAGAGAGAGAGAGAGAGAGAGAGAGAGAGAGAGAGAGAGAGAGAGAGAGAGAGAGAAATAAAAAAATGTAAGAAAACGATGCTTAGCTGACTAAGGAAAGGGTCAGTTTTTCTGCCGCCTTTCTTAGAAGGTCTCTTCAACTTTCATGTGGCTGCTTATTGTCAAGTAGTACATGCTCCATGGTCTATTTTTCTTCTACAGAAGCCATTTTTTTTTTAACTCGTGATTAATTGAGAGACATTCAAGTGCCATCCTTATCAACTGCATGCAGTCAAACTCTAAAATGCCATGTTTAGTCACGATTCAAGTGTGTGCCCTATGATAGGCTTGTTTAAAAATTGTGTGACTTTATTTTCAGGTATCTACAAAAACAAGATTATGAAATAATGGAACCATGTATGTATATTCCAACCAACAGCAATGAGGAAAAGCATCTTCCAGGTTACAAGTTTGGAGACTAGAGAAATCCTAATTTTGATGAGTCAGTTAATGACAATTATGAATGATGGAATAGTTATTTTAAAGCAATGAGAAGTAAGGTAGATAATAGCAAAGATTGAAGTCAGGTCTCTGTAAATCGTCACCTAAGAATAATTGTCATTGTAAGAGTAGGGACAACTTGGCTAAAGACCATGAATCCAGGGCACTCTAGAAATATTGCAATTATTTTCATCTGAAGTTTCCTAATCACTTTAAACTATGTACTATATTTAAATATTAAATATATTTAGTGTAAAGTTCAATATGCCTTTTTCTTAAACTAGCATTGCTACCATTATGCCTAAAGTGTTCATGATTATATGTGAGGTGTTTGGCCGCTTTAAAATTAGGGTATATATTTGAAATCTTAAATGGAATTGACCTTTCCTGTAGTTTTGAATAGGTGCGACCTGACTACTGTGCTACTCTCCAGAATCTTTTCAGTGATTATATAATTCTTCCAATATGGTATTATTAAAGTTGCAGGAGGTAGCAGCCATTACAAAAAGCCCATTCAAATTTTGTTAAAACTCTTATGAAAATGATTTATTTAATTTATATATAAATAATATAACTAAAGAAGCAGGAAGCAAGTTACTAAAACACAATTTCTTGCTAAATTAAAACAGTATTTTCCTTTTGCCTTACTTATTATGACAGTTGAATAATATGTGTCGTACTAAATGGATGTTTGGTATAAAGAGCAAAGATCAAGAAATGAGTGTTTAGAACAGCAAATTATATGTTAAAAATCTATAAATAGCTTAATAAATATATTCTTGCATGTAAGAAGCAGAAAATTGTAGGCTACAAAGTAGATTATCCAAATGGCCTGTTTCGAAATCACCTTCAGAACAGCACACATTGTCCCTCTGGGTTTTATAGCTTCTGCATATAAAACTTTCATTCTGCAGAGAGGGGTCCTTTAGAACATGTATTTATTTATTTTATGGTCTCTCTAGCTCTATCTCTTTGTTTATGGCTTGTATAATCAAAAATGGCTTAAAATGATGCATGATTACCCAGTGCCATTCAGGAGGTCAGAGTTCATGCATGAGATAATTAGTGAAGAGAAATTAAGAACAAATGAAGTCAAGACAAGAAATCTTAGAGTATCTGTTCACAGTCCTGCATAGCTGCTAATGTATTATCTAGTTCTCCATTGTAAACATAGCTCTGGGATTTCTAGGAACCATAGAACGACTAGAGTAAGTTTGTTTATAACAATAAGGAAGAGGAGAAAGAGGATGGAAAGGAGGAAAAAAAGAAGAAACACACACATGCACACACACACATGCATACACACACACACACACACACATGCACACACACACATATACACACACACATGGACACTTTTATAGATTTTTAAAATTTGAGATTATAATTACAACAGCTCCATTTCTTCCTTCCAAGCACACACACATGCATGTGCATCCGACCTCTTTGTGCCTAGGACCAACAAATGCATCATTATTCTGAAAGCCAGGGAAAGGTTTTTCAAACGTATTTTGCCAACATGATCAGCAATGGTGCACCCTACCCTATTGTTCCCTGAGTTATTTCATGTCCTCTTGATGAGTGTAGGGTACACAGGCCACTGGTGCTCTCCTTTGTCTCTGGATCAAGATGACTCTCTTGACTTTTTAACACAAGGGCCACAAACAAAAAGAAAGGAGGATTTTTGCTGGTGGTAAGGAAATGATTGAGTGAGGAGACCAATTACCAGTCTGTGACCTGACAAAAGGAAGTGTATTTCCTTTGATGTAACAACCCACAGGAGTGAGGGGCATTCCCAGTGAGGAAGCCTTTCCAGGGAGTGCTTGGCTCCTCTGCACACTGGAAGATCCTGCTTACATATCAGTTGGCTCTATCCCTACCTTGTTATTATAGATGAAGTAATAGACACCCCTCTCCATTTCCACTTACACAATTTTAGCTATGATAACCCCAGTCTGGGGAATTCCAGAAATAATTACCTTATGTTGTGCACCATTCTGAGCAGAATGATGAAACCTCATGGCGCACCCACCTCACCCTAGGATGTGAGTTGGCCCTTTGCCTGCTGTATCTACACTGCAGGCACTTGAGAGCAGTGAGTCACTGAGTAGCCATCTTGGTTAGTAGGTCTGCCACCACATTGTTGCAGTGTTGGTGTTCAAGTATGCCAATATTATGTTTGATACCCAAGGTGCTACGGCAGGGATGTTGAAGAGAAGAAAGGAGAATGAGAAGGAATGTTCCTGTGGATGTTCAGTAGATGGCAAAGAAAAATATGTATTGAGTTTGGACAGATTTACAGCAAAATTGAAACTTCTATCCTTGAAACTACAAAGGTAGGAGGAAAAAGCATAGGCTAATTTTACTGTTCCATCTTAAACTGTAAACTTGGTATAATCCATGTTAAAAGCCCAATGAAGATGGAGAAAGGAGTACATTTGAGGCTTGGTTTTCCGTGGTTTTGGCATCCACTGGGTTCTGGAGATTTCTTTCACGTGGATAAGGTTCAGCAAGGTGCTTTGTGACCCAATCAGTGGCAAGAGGATGAACACGGGGAAGTCGCACTGGGAGTGTGGACACGGAGAAGTTAGGCCCATCTGAAGGTGTAGTAGGGCTGGGAGGGAGGTGCTTCTTAGTGCATTGTCAGGGACCCACATAGCTGCCTCACTGTGCAGAGAGTATACATGAACTAAGTTTTCAGGAAACACAGAACCAGAGAATCAGAAGTAAGCTTTTTTTTTTCTTTTAGAAGTGTTTTCAGGGAAATACTCTGCCAACAAGTCCATCAGTTACATGTCTAGCATAACATGGTATTCGACTCTGATGATATAACTTATTAATTCATTTATTCTTGTTCCCAGTTCCATCTTGACTGCTGTCTCCTAACTCGATACTTCGCACAGTTGATTTAGTTGTCATCCTTTCTAGTCTCTTCTCTCCCGTGCATCACAATCCCTTCCTCACATGGAAGGTATCTCCTGAAACTATTTACTTATTCCTCTGTGCTGAGGGAGCAAAGACTTCCCTTAAATCATTGCTTTTGAGTAGCTTTCCTAGGTCCCATCTCCCTGTCTCTCAACCCATTGTTTATCTGGCTTCCATCTACTCCTTTATTATAGACAGAGAATCTCTCATGCCCAGGAATAAACAAAGGTTAAAATCCAAAGACAAAAATGAAGTAAAAGATAAACATACACAAAAATCTTGCTGTAAGCAACTATGAAATGCTGACAGGAGGAGAAACAGTCTTCCCCCAGGAAGAGCTGCCAAACTGGTTATACAATACCAAATATATTTAGGAATATATATATATATATATATATATATATATATATATATATATATATAACATCAATTAATGAAAACTGAGGCCATGAACTTGAAAGAGAACAAGGAAGGGTATATTTCATCTGGATGAAGGGGGAAGGGAAAAATGTAATTATAAGCTCAAAAGTAAATAATTAAAAAGCTTGTAGTTTAAGAAAAATACAAGGCTTATATACCTTTATACACAAACACACACACACAACCAAACATACACAACCACAACCACACACACAACCACACACACATACAACCACACACACACA
>NC_034593.1:130921753-130944056 GCF_900095145.1 Mus pahari
ACACACACACACACACACACACACACACACACACACACACACACACACACACACACACACACCAGCACTATAATGCAAAAGAGCAAAGTTGAAGGTCGATGTTTTGATCACAGAGTTCTCAGTAGATTGCCCATCACAGGACCATAAAAGGCTCTGAGTTATATTCCTTTGATAATATAAGGAAAGTGGTTTGGGCCCTGATTCTTTCAAAGTGAGGAAAAATAAGACAGCTATTTAATTTTGTGTTTGTGATACACAAGATGATGTCTGATCTGGGGCTGTTTTGGTATTTTACTACCTTCTGGTCTAGTTCCTGAGGACTTGGCCTGTGTTTCTCAACAGGGAAAGTAGTGAATTTAAAATGCTAAATATTGGATAGACAAGGTAGTTATTAGTCTTTTTTTTTGTATGCTAAAACATCTAAAGTTTCACCTCCCCATAAAACTCCATATATAAAGAAAATTGTCTGTCACAGAGCTCCAAGAAGACTAAATCAAGGTATCGAAATCACAGTGGGTGTCAGGTGGACCACTGAGAGTTCTCTGAAACTTTACACACACTATAGAATCCCTAGGATACTATACAGACGCACTAATCCCAGCAGATAAGCTACATTTTTAAAGAAGATATATTTGTTTACAATTACTTTCCTCTATGGGACAATGCTATGTTGTGAGCTCATTAGGAAAGTGGCCACAATGTGGTGATGCATGCCCTCGAGTACTAATAATGAAAAATGCCACCTAAGCTGGCTAAAACCCATGGATGCAGTTCAAATACAAGGAACTGCTAAAGAAGGCTGGGTGGCTTTTGGGTTGGTTTCTTCAAGGCCATCAATGTCACCAAAGACCTGTTTTTGTTTTTTTTTTTGTTTGTTTGTTTGTTTTGTATTGTTTTGTTTTGACCCTGACTTTTCTTAGTGCCTTCTACCACAAGTCCATTTGATAACACAGTTGAAAGAAGCAATGATAGAAAGATCAGACCGTGGCTGCTCAATTGTATGGACCATGGCACAGAATTGGCAGAGCTTCTGCAGAAAATCAGTTGAAGTTTACTAAAGCATAAATAATGACACTCACATTAGAAAAGATTTTGTAGGTATTCTAGAGGCCTGAATCTGAAATTAAGATACAGGCTATATTTTAGTCAGGACATTTGTAGTGACAAAGAATGGTGGAAAGATGAACCCAGCCAGTCAATAGGGTATAATGATGATCTAAGCTAGGGAGAAATTCAAAACAATAGTTCAAGAAAGTAACTAATGAAGATCTGAAGCAGAACTGAGGGAAAAAAATGCGTGATCCCAAGAACTGATAGTGAGAAATGAACAACAGGGTATGTACCCGTTAGTTGGTTAGGGTAAAGTTAAGTGAGACATTGAAGTCAATCAATGTCATTACTAAATACACATAGGAAACACAGGAAGCATCAAGATCATGTGGTCCATTCCAGGCTTAGACATTTCATCAGAGCACATCAGTTCATTTTCATGACACATCCCATCGTACAGGTAAACCTGGGCCTTGGGGTTGTGGGAGAGGTTTAAGAGATGTTCACACAATTAAGCTCTCAGAAGGTTGAACGGCCAGAATTTAACCGAGTAATCCTAATTTCACAGCTCATTCTTTATCCATTCTACCTTGAGGAGACAAGAAGACTAATTTGTTTTCATCTTTATTGATTCTGCTTTTCCACTGCCAGGTCCTCAGCGTGGCTCACATTGCCCCAGAGGACGGTCTAACCATGACTGCATGGCATGCAAGGGCCTTCGACCCTTGACTCCAATTTGTTTCTGTTCCATTCCTGTTCTTACTTCCATTAGGATCATTTAGTGCCCTCTACATCCATGCAATGACCATCATTACTGAGAATTCCCAAAGCATATGGGATACTTCTGTAAAAACGCTCCATTTCGTGTGTATGCAGCTTCTTTTTCTGAATGTATTTTTCCCAATCCCTCCTCCCATAGAAATCACTTCTACCCATCTTCTCCATTAATCCTTTCCTGATTACTCATTTCTATTCCTTCTGTACTTCAAGGCACTTTATTTGTGACTTGCTTGGTAACACATTATTTATACTATATCCCTGGCAAAAACGGTAAGTTCTTCAAGGGCAGAGATACCCTGTGAAAAATCATTATAAAGCACACCAAGAAGTGAGTGGGGGAGAGAGAAAGGAATGAAACAAAGGAGAAAATAAAAGAAAACAATGATACAAATAATCAAAATGTATTATTTTAAAATTATTTTTAACTATTTAAAGTACTTTTAACTATTCTGGCAAAAGTACACTTTATGCGTATTAAACAGTCATATTTGTATTTTTATTAGAGAGTTAAGAATACTATTTTCTATCCTTTGAGAATAGGTATAGAAAGAAGAAACCCAAAGTTTATATAAGAATATGTATACAAAGTAAGACTATTTGTTTTCTGCAATCTATAAAAGTTTAACAGTTGGAAGTACATTTAGAGTAGAATTTATTCCAGCTTGACTTAGGAAAAACATACAGCCAAGAGTTTAGAAGTGAAAAGACCCTGAACAGCCTTCTAGAATAGTGTTACAGAATGGGACAGAGCTAGAATATAGAACTAAACACAAATTTCTTTAAATATCCCTGGAGATCTTTATGAGAAATGGCAACAATGTATTCTGAGAGATTCTATCCCCTTCCGTGATGCTTCTCATAGCATATTCAATTTATCTGTCTTTCTCTCTCACTTGCTAAGGGCAGCGGTGGGGTCTTAGTAATCTTTATCTTTGCAGAGCTCAGCGCAGTGCCAAGTACATGGAAGTTTAGAGTCAGTTTGCTAAATGAAATTGTATAATGCACAGCCATGACACAAGCTAAGGGGTCCGCAGGCCTAGCCATATTGACAACTGTTACACGGTGCAGCAGATTCGGGTAACTGAGCTCTGTTTAGCCAATGAGTCAAATAATGCTTCTATATCAACTTTCTGCTCTTACATCGGAGCACTATTTGACTATGACAAGGAAATAAGTGTGATCAGCATGGATGCTAACTCTGACGAAGGCATTCTCCCTAACAAAACTTAACTGGGGAGATGTGGCCAAATTACAAGAATTAAAATAATTCTTCTTGTTTAAGAAATCCACTGAGCATACTTTTATCACACAGTATGCATGGCATAGAAAAAGGAGCATTCACCCTTTGGCCTCTGTGCACCCCTACCTGTAGCCATCTGGTTGGAGTCTCATGCAACTGTGAGGTACATGTGTTGACTGTTGATTCTGATGTCAATGAGTCTTACCCTCCCAGACGTTTGCCTTCTAGCAATTTAAATTTTAAGCTTTAATTAATGAAAAGCTCTGCCTTCTATTAAGGGAGCTTCATGAACTAGCAAAAGGTATATACATTTACATAAATGCATATCTATTTCTGTCTGGCTGTCTATTTATCTATTGGGTATCTATATTTGGCTTGCTGGGTGGCAAGGCCATTGGGATTCCACCCATGGTGTCTCCTGCAGGATAGCACTCTTTTCCCTGTATAGAGGAACATGATTCTTTAACAGGAAGGTATGGTCTGGGAAATTTCTTAGGGAATGCTAATCCTGTATATTCCTCTGGTCTGCCAAGTGTGTGTGCTTGATGCTGTTTGATTCCAGACACAAAAATATGTTGGTGTTTTCCTGGTCTTTTTGCTATTTATCCATTTCTTTTTTTCCTACTCTAAATGTATATCAAATAAAATAGGCAATCCTCCTAATCCTTGCAGGTCATTCCCTCCCTTTTCCTTACCTTATAATATACATTGTATGTTCTCTACTAACCCTGTCATTCTTTCAGGCCAGTGTGATGGTGCACAATCGTCCTGCCTATTTAACATTTTGTCATGTATATACATGCCTCTAAGTTTTATTTCTATTTTTGGAAATCTATTAAAGCACATAAAAATATTTAACAGAAAAGATGTGGATCTCAACCTTCTGGTTTTGAAAATATGGGGGAAAGTTTTTAACAATGAAATGTATTATCAAGTTTAGATGCCCTAAATTAGGGAATAAATTATTATTGTAGTAATAAGAACTGAATGTGCATTTCACATGCTCAGGGCTGCTAACATGCTGGAAAGTAGAGTCTAGTAAGTGTTTGCTTAATGTCTGAATGCCCCATTCCAATAGGAGAACTTTGATGGTAAAAAAACCACCCAAATCAGAGGCTATGAGGCATCATGGGTGTAACTGTTGTCACCAGTAGTCTCTCAAAAAATCCCCTAATGTGGGAATAATCTTCCAAATAGGAAGGGGCATAGTTAGGTCCCTGAAGTGTAGGTAGATTGCGTCTTATCTACATGTCCAATCAACCATATATTCAAAGCACGCTTGAATTACATCTTAAGTAGATAGAATGAATACACCAATTATATTCCTTTTTGTAAAGTAAATTAATACAGATTTATTATTTATATTAAAAATACCTTCTTTGGGGGAAGAGAATCCAATCAACTGAGACTTTCCTTTTTAGAAAGCTCTGCTTCATGTAATGCAGCTATGAAAAGAGAGGAAAAAAAATGGGAAGGATGTACTGGCCGTGGTTTGGAAGAGAAATCGAGTGAGCGAAGCTGAGGGTACATGGAGAACAGTCAATATCCAGCAACGGCAGCAAAACACTTTCAATTTTCTGGATTATTAATTCAAATTCACACGCACACGCCAGTTAAAATTAAAGGGCTCTTTTTACTGCACTAGTTTAAATTAAAGATTATATTCTGCTCCACAAGTCTGAATTAAATAGCTTATTTTGCACACCAAGCTCTCATTTTAAAGCTAATAAAGAAAAGACATAGCATGTACGTGCAAGCTTGAGACAGGAAGGGTCTAAATTACTACACCTGTTTCACTTGGGAGCCACTTTATTAGTGTTACAAAACTTGGCTTTCAATTTGGCACCCAGAAGCACATTTAGAACAAGCATTTCTTTGTTTTGACAGAGAGGCTGGGGTAAATGAATGACGTTTGAGCTAGGTGTGAAATGTGAAGGTACGAAATTAACTGGTAAGGTAATTACTGTTCTAATTCTGCATAAACAAGCGTTTTGAAAATCATTAATAGTTCAGGGAAATAATGTTAGTGATTAAATAAGGTGGCTTGCATCACTGAGCACAACTAAGCTCCTTTAATTACATCTGAAAGCAAGGGAAAGCAGCTAATTAAAATTAGCACGAGGTTCCTGAATGACCAGCACTGCATTGTTGCCCTAACCTGTATAATTGTGTGTTTATTAATATGTCTTCATTTTCCCTCTCGAGCGTTTAACAAAATTATTTAAAATAACTAATAACCTTGAAGGAGTAAGTGTGACGGAATCTAGTTATCAGAATGAATACTGCAGACCTTGTTCATCCTGCCATTAATCCCTTCCCTGGTACCTCTAACCCTGCTGAGAGTAAATGTAAGTCAATGCCCTTTGCTTTGTGCTGTTGAAAGGCTGACATCCCTTTCAGCAAGACCTTGCTGGCATATGCAATAGTGTCTGCATTTGGTGGCTGATTCTGGGATGGACCCCCCCCCCGGGTGGGGCAGTCTCTGGATGGTCCATCCTTTCCTCTTAGCTCCAAACTTTGTCTCCGCCACTTCTTTCATGGGTTTTTTATTCCCTATTTTAGGGAGGAATGAAGTATCCACGTGTTAGTCTTCCTTATTCTTGATTTTCTTGTNTTTTGGAGATTGTATCTTGGATATGACACTGATATAGCTATCTCTTTGAGGCTATGCCAATGCCTGGCAAATATAGAAGTGGATGCCCACAGTCATCTATAGGATAGAACACAGAGACCCCAATGGAGGAGCTAGAGAAATTACCCAAGGAACTGAAGGGGTCTGAAACCCTATAGGTGAAACAACAATATGAACTAATCAGTACTCCCAGAGCTTGTGTCTCTAGCTGCATATATAGCAGAAGATGGCCTAGTCAGCCATCATTGGGAAGAGATGCCCCTTGGTCTTGCAAACTTTATATGCTCCATACAGGGGAATGCCAGGGCCAAGAAGTGGGAGTGGGTGGGCAGGGGAGCAGGGTAGGGGGAGGGTATAGGGGACATTCCGGATAGCATTTGAAATGTAAATGAAGAAAATATCTAATAAAATAAAGTTTAAAAAAAAAAGGCTGACATCCCAAGTAATACTAAGACATTGAAGGCCAACATGGCTCCTCATCGTCCCTTTATAGAAAAAAAAAAATATTGGATTTAAAAGTCTCATTTGTTGGCTATGTTTAGTATCATTCACTTATTTCATTAATTATTATTCCATAAGAAACAGTGACAGAACTTTTTTAGCACTGTTTTCAGGGTTGTAAAATTTAAAACACAAGATCCCAGAAATTACCAGCAATCTAATTTGTGCGGGTCAGTGCAAAATGAAAGTACAGGTTTGTTATATAGTATGTGAAGGGCATCTTGAGAGATGCCAGGAGAGCAGTCAGCTTCTAGCTATGGAGCCCATGCTAATGCGCCAATTCTATGCCCATAAATGCCAGTTCAACGAACTGATCCAACTGTAAGGAGGATACATATGTGAAAAATGAAAAGAAAACATGCTTATATGATGCTGGGGGTGTAGGAAGAAAAATGAATGACTGAACCCTGAAGAGGCTCTCCCCTGGGCTGGGTCATCCTGATGAAGATGTGATCAGATCACAAGTCACAGTTTGCTCCTGCTGAGAACTCACATTGCCAGATGCATATCTAGTCCTTAACCATGGACTTGACAAAGACAACTTGGGACTTTTTTTTTTTTTTTTTTTTTTTTAAATCTGGGAGTAGTAATTCCAAAAAAGAATTTTAAAGCATACAGATTGTTAGATAAACAACCAAATTAATAATCTATTCTGATATCAACTAAATTTTTGAAGGTTTGTTTTGGACCAGTCTCTTCTCTAAGCACTGTGCATGAATATTTCGGGCACTCTATGAGGTAGGTTCAACCATTACCCACATTTTTCAGATGATTTCCTCATGAGTGAAGTCAAAGGATAGAACTGTCTTAAACAGAGTTTAAGTCGGATGGTCTGACTCAAAAGCATGTGTTCTCAAGCACTATGCTAGAAGATGATTATTCTAGTTGTGCTCCCCTTTCTGCATTTCAATTTGTATGTGTCAACAGATTTGCATCCTTTGATAATAAAATGTGGTTGTTGCATGTCAAACAAATAATTCTGGACATATGGAATGTAGAAGGGAAAATATCAATTATTTTTCAACTTAGGGAAAGAGCTATTGCATTAGTGTTTGAAGGAGAAGTTGCGCATCATATGTGATAGTGCTTTTCCATTCCCTAGGAAGTGGTCCAGTGGACGCTGTAACTACCTCATCTGACAACCGTAGGGTAACCCCTGTGCTCCTTAGACTTCCTCTGCTGACCAAATGTCTACCTTCAGACATAGTCACACCTGATTAGAGGCTGTAGAAAGCTTGAAAATTTCTTTTGTGTGCTCTTGTTGAGTTTGCATGAAGGTTACTGTAGTGATCGGATGTGAAGAATCCTTACTGTCATTTAACTTCTAGAAATTTCCTTTTGAGAATAAGTGGCTACAAGATTGGACATGCTCTATGATCACAAGGCCAGTCAGCGTCTGAATAATAATCTGCCTGTGCCTTATAGGAACACTTATCCATGCAAGTCTCGAGGTCTTTCATTGTCCCCTTTCTTGCTGGTACTATATAAAGGGGGTGGTGTGGACACTGTGGTTCTTAACTGTTTGCCTGTCGGCTTTCCTTCTGTACCTCCCCTCTCCTTTCTTCCCTTTCCTTCATCTCTCCTCACATTTTCTCTTCACTCCTTTTCACTTCTTCCCTCTCTTCTCCTCCTTCCCTTCCCTTTCCCTCATATGTGAGGATTAAATTGAATAATCTAGCACTCTGAAAATATTTTTTCTTTTGTTTTTTTTTTAAATTTCTTATTATTGATGTTTTTTTTTTAATCCTTTATTATAGTCCAGGCTTTACCCCCTCCCAGTTTACCCACCCCTTCATGACTATTCCCCATACCTCCCACTGCCCCTGTCTCCTAGACACACCCCTATATGTGTGAACACACTATGTTTCCACCCCTACCCCACCCCACCAGGCCTCCCCACTCCCTGGGGTATCAAATCTTTCAAAGGTTAGGTGCATCTTCTCTCACTGAGGCCAGACCCAGCAGTCCTCTGCTGTATAGGTGTCAGGGACCTCATATCAGCTGGTGTGTGCTGCCTGGTTGGTGTCTTAGTGTCTGAGAGATCTTGGGGGTCCAGGTTAGTTGAGACTGCTGGTCTTCCCATGGGGCCAACCTCCTCTTAAGCTTCTTCCAGCTTTCCCCCAATTCAAACACAGAGGGCCATGTCTTCAGTCCATTAGTTTGGCACTAGTATCTGCATCTGACTCTTTCAGATGGTTGTTGGGCCTCTCAGAGGACAGTCATACTAGGCTCCTGTCTGCAAGCACACCACAGTACCAATAGCAGTCTCAAAGCCCCAGGCCTCCCCTTGAGCTGGATCCCAATTTGGTCCTGTTACTGGACCTCCTTTCTCTCATGCTCTTCTCCATTTTTGTCCCTGCAGTTCCTTCAGACAGGAACAATTCTGGGTCAGAGCTTTTGACTGTGGTATGGCAACTCCATCCCTCCACTTGATGTCCCGTCCCTATTTCAGAATTGATCCTCTTCGAACCATCACTCACATAGCTCTTAGTGTAGAACCACCCAACCATGGCTCAGACATGGTGGTGTTCTCTATCCCTGCCATGCCGATCCTTTTGATCTACATGACTGTAGGTTTATACAATAGACATAATTTCAATGGGAAGAACCAAAGAAGATGGGGATCTCATGGCTGTCTGACAGATTTCTCAGCAATGTTTCATCTTAGTGTAGAAGAATTTCATTTTGTAGTGACAATTACTTTCTACCAGTTCTCTGATAGCATGACTGTATCATTTAACATGAGATGTTTTACAGGCTGCTAGGCCTGAAACACTTTGTTTCTACATCATGTCTGTCTCATTTCTGAAGCTGTTTAAAGCTACCACACCAGATAATAGACCCCCCTCATCTAGTTTACTTACAACTCTTTAACTATCTACTTAACTGAGAATTAAATCATCTTCCCCAGCCTCACCCAGTGGGGAGGGTTAAACAGTTAAAAATCACATACATGGGGAGGGGGGGAGGAACCCCAGTTGCAAAGAGAGGTAGATAGTTTTAAGTTAAATGAAACACTTGAAGTGTTCATTGATAATCAAGTCAGCTTCTACTTTTATATACTATACAAGCTTTTGAAAAATATGTCCCTTGGAGGGTAAGGGAGGACAAATAAAAGCCAAATCCAATTATACATATATGCACAATAAAATGTTATTTTGTATACTAACTAAAAATTTAATTGAAATGCAATTTTAAAATGTGTTTTTCAGATGCCCGTAGCACCCCCGCCCCCTTCTCATTTATTAATTTGGCTGACTTTTTTAGGTCAGACTTCTCCAGTAGTGTGGCTCTGGGCATCAGGCCTCCGCGCCAGTCCATTAAGATTGCCATAATTCTTTGACTACTAATTGTTTCTCCTCAGAAGTCCTTCCAAAGATGCTCAGTCGCTCCTCAACTGCTGAGCCCAATATTCTCTGTTCTCTTTTCCCGGCCTTTCTGCATCAGTCAACACTGCAGAAAACTCTGTTTTCACAAAAGACTCCCCTGTATAGTTTTTATGGTATCCTGTGCCCTTGCTTCACATCAGGTGCTCGTGTACTTTCTCCTCTGACTTATACCCATTTGTCTTAAGGCATGGGCTCTGTTAAATTTTCCAATTGTTCCAAGGCAAGGACTGTCTCAGTGCCAAGTTATACACATTGTTCACATTTAGGACAGATGTCTTAACCATGCAGATAGAAGATTCAAGTGTGATTTGCCCATAGTGGTGTGTCTGCTTGTCACTTAAAGTTTGCAGCTGATTGGGTAGTCATTATCACTGGAGTGCTTGCTATGTGACCACAGTATCTGTGGCCAATTTTTCCTCAGCATCCAGAACAGTGGCTGAAAATCAGACAACACTCTACAAACACTAATTGAATAGATATATAAATTAACAAATGAACCCATTCTGTATTTCTAAATTGTTATCTATCCTGTCTTTTGATTGAAGGTGGTCAGCTGCCATTAAATACCTGCACATTAAGGTTTCCTGTCAGTTGGAATTCAATATTTCCAAATCAAGGTTTTACCCCTTCAAACTGGAGTATGTATTGTTCCAAGTTTGTCAGAAATCTCATTAATTTCCAAACTATGAAGTTTCTAAATCATGAAGTCACTTTTGACTATTTTTAATGCCTTTATTTTTAATTTTAAATGTCTTTTGTGTCTGACATGCATTTAATGCCATATATATATATATATATATATATATATATATATATATATTCAAGATGTTACTAAACACACTTCCTTGAACTCTCTACATTACTTATCTTAATCTCAACATATGTATATATATACCTTTCATAAGCTGTAATACATGCACACACATGAGTGCATGTACATGCACACACAAGATAGACCGGAAGAGTGTCAGAATGTTAGGAACTGGGTTCAAATGGCATAGCTAAAACTATGTGACTGGGTGCTTACGACTGATAATGGTGAATCTGAGAGATGCTGCTGCTTGGGAAAGGAGGAACAAAGAAACAAGCTTGGAGTCAGCTGTAAGTTTGGTGAATAAAGGTTGAGAATTCAGACAAAGACTATCATGATGAGAAGCTGAGATCCAGGTAAATTCGAGGAATAAGCTACTTAGATCCCAAAGATGCCACATCAATAGTAGAGCATTGTCCCCACGAAGTGTAATGGTGGACTTACAGATCCACCCGTGGCCCTCCCCATTATTTCTGCTTCTATGTTCAAGAATACCCAATATGTTCTAAGAGGTGATTAAAATTGGACAGATTACAAAGATATAGGATAGAAAATAACATTCAGTGGACCTAAATAAGATTAAGCCTGAGCCTTTTTTGTCATTATTCTCTGTGATTTAACCAACTCCACAATGGAACAAAAGGAGCCAATAGAATGAGTTATAGGGTACCCCAGTTATAGGGTACCCCAGTTATAGGGTCCCCCAGTTATAGGGTCTCCCAGTTATAGGGTACCCCGGTTATAGGGTACCTCAGTTATAGGGTACCCCCAGTTATAGGGTCTCCCAGTTATAGGGTACCCCGGTTATAGGGTACCTCAGTTATAGGGTACCCCCAGTTATAGGGTACCCCAGTTATAGGGTACCTCAGTTATAGGGTACTCCAGTTATAGGGTACCCCTAGCTATAGAGTACCCCAGTTATAGGGTACCCCAGTTATAGGGTACCCCCAGTGGTACATGGATTGTGCTTTGAAGACTTCTGTGTCTCAGGTTTGTGGCTAAGTCGTATTTCACCAAATGAAACTTCTTTGATTATTCATGGTCAGTCATGTGGCCATAATTTTCATTGTGTGACAACTGTGGGAGGTTCCCATTCCGGGAACCAGGAATGGGGGTGGTAAGGAATGCAGAAGAGTGGGAATCTGAGAACCAAGTATGATTTGGTGTTGTGCCTTCCTGACACTCTTCACCCCAAATTACTTATTTTATTTTAAACCTCAATATCTCATTCCATTAGTGTTTTGATTTTTTAAAAAAGTACAGACTTCTTAACCTGTTCTCCATTTCAACCATGTTCTTTTTGAGAACACAGAGCCAGCAAATTACTTAAAACAGCAAAGTGTCATGATTCAATAGTCATAACTTTCCTTCCTATTAATAATGGCTTCCCCTTGAATCATACCTACATGTCAATCAAATCAATAGATTAGAAAAATGATGTTTGGCAACGTTACAAACACAGACATCTTGGAACTTGGTTATTTGATACTTTTAGAGCCTTAATACAGAGATAAAATTGATAATAAATCCAAAAAATAATCAATAAGAATATGCCACGTTCTGTTAAAAATTAAGTATAAATCTCTCAATCTTTACACATTTTGACCTTATGATGGTATATTCAGGTGAATTGTAAATTAGGTGTTTCTAAAACACATATACTTTTAATTAATGCATGATATAATACATCAATAAATACAACCAAGAATAGAATGCTAATTTATATTTTATATTTAGGTATAATCAAATCGGGTTTAAGCAGATACTTGATGCTTCCCACATTGATTCAGCATTTATATCTTGCATGTGAAAGGATCCAACGAGTAATAATTTACATATATATACATTTTAAACAGTGAAAATACATGGAATCATACATCAGTTTGCATTCAAGGTCTTTAGCGAAATGCCAGAAAGGATTGCAATCGTGAGAGGTGAAACCTTAGAAAACTTATATGCAGTTTAAGAATTATATAAATTACAACTCCAGTTAAAATGAAGAATAAATGTTTGAGTCTCTATGAGTACATTTATATGAGTCCTGTGTACCTCTGTAAACTTGATGTATTTCACCATTCATAGGTACTTTAAAATTTTACACTAGCTGAAAGCACTATAGCTCTGATTGTTAGTGGAGCTTCTGGAGGAGTGACTGGCCTGGCTGACATAGTGAGTGTGTTCTGGTCAATGATAATTTGAGTGTGCTTGAATTTCCCCTTTCTGTTGATTCCCTGGCTTCTTAGATAGGAACAGGGCTGATAAGTAATTCTCTTTGGGGGTGCATAGGCCCTGTCTCAATGTGTAGGCCAGACCAACTTGAGCTAACCTCAAACTTGAGATGATCTATCTTAGCCTCTAAGTTCTGAGATTATAGGCCTGTACTATGGCCACCTAGCCAGATGGTTAAACTTAAGATTACGTATGGCAGCATGATTATGAGTAAAGGCAGTGGCATTGTATCAACTGTGTAACTTTAGACAAGCAACTTAACCTTGTTTTATCTTGTTCTAATCTGTAAATCATTGGAGTTAACCGACATATATGTGAAGACAAAATAACTTCACGCCTGCCACTTAGCTCCCAAACCACGCTAGCTATTATTGTCACCGTATGCCTGCATCCCATGTCCTTTTCACTTTGACATGGCCTTGGGTTTCATCCTGATTTTGAGACTCTACTTCTGGGTTTGCTTTCTTTCGGCGAAATCTGTTTTATCTATGTTTCCCTTTTTTTTTTTTTTTTTTTTTCTTTTTAAAATTCTGACTTGGTTAGCTTACATGGTTGTCTCATTATTCCCTCTGCTGTGCCATTTGGGCAAAGAGTGTTGGCTCAAGATGCGGATGGATTCTGCCTTGCAGGAATGTAGAACTGTCTTCTTGCAGTTGGCCCATTGGCCTTGCTATCTTCCAGTTTGTAGTCACTCCAAATCCTATAGTTATCTTGGACTCCTTACCTTCTTTCCCTTCTCATGTCAGACTCATCCTCAAGTTCAAAAATGTCTTCCTTTGTAAGAACTCTGGTACCTCTCACCCCCTTTCTGGTCTGTTGCCACCATTCCTTTTCAGGTTTCTGTTTCTCTATAGGGTAGTCCCTTTCTGTTCCCACCATGCCTCTACAGAAACACCGCCTTAGTCTCTCCAAAATGGTGTTTTTTCACTCCTTATTTTGCCACATCTACCTTTTAACAACAACTACCACCACCACCACAACAACAGCAACAACAACTGCGCACTAAAGCATTACTGAATGCCGTTTCCTGATGATTTCTCATCACTACCCTACTTTCATTTCTTCACCAGCTGACATGTCTCAGATTCCACAACAGGCAATGGTGTAGGTTAGATGATAAATTATTAGCAGAGATCTCTGTCCTGGGGAGATTTTTGTCTAGTGCACAGGTGTGAAGCCATCTTCCTCTTGATATCACACACATGTCTTTTTGTGTGCACAAAAGACATCTTTCTCCCATTGATCTAATCCTTGCTTAGGATGAGCATCTTGTGAAAGTTTTCTTGCCTTCCAGGAGCCTCTTTGATGTGGACTCAGACCCTTTAGCTGATGGTTGCATCCTCCACAATTCATCTTTCAGGCTCTTCTCCATGATACCTGGAAGAGGGACCAGGCACCTCCCCTCTGATGCTGAATCTATTACATTTTGCAGGAATCTATTTTGTGTTTGTTTTTGTTTTGTTTTGTTTTTGCTGAATCTATTACATTTTGCAGGAATCTCCTGGGGGAAGGGGGAAGGCACAGCCCATGACTTGGTTTCTCCATGTCCTTTCTGCTTGATTTCTGTGGACTTTGAATGATTTTAGGTCCTAAACACTGGGTTAAAGCTCTTTATGATTCTCTGATATTCAGCTTAAGATTCATGTAGGAATAAAACAAAAAGTTTAAAGAGTAATTGCACCCTGGAACATTTATGGATAATACAGTTTTCATGAGCCTTGCTGGGTGTTTTGGGAGGAATATGGAGGTAACAAGGCAGAGCTTCTGAGACCCTTTTACAGGTGAGGCAAAGCAGAGCTATTACTAATTTTATGGACAAAAAGGCTTGAAGACAACACAGACCAGTTTCTAGTCTTTGCATTCTGTCCCCTGAACATGACTTAAAACACATTGATTTAATTTACAAACCACAGTCATTATTATCTATCCTCTGATTCATTATTTATTGGTGTTATTAACTGGTCTCTTTCTGTTTTTTTCTGCTCCAACCAAAGTTATTTTCATAAAATAAAATCATGTCAGCTGGACATGAGTGGGGTACGACTTGTCATCCCAGCACTCAGAAGGCAGAGGCAGGAGGATAAAAAGCCATTTTTAGCATAATATTTAAATGTGTTACCTAGATTTAATAGATATTTCAAATATTTGTTCTTTCAATAGTTACTTATATCAATAAAAATCAGGATATAGTCTGAGTTCTAAGCATGTGGTGGTATATACCTATAGCTAAAAATTCCACTTCTAGGAGGAATCAACACTATAAATTATTTAACAGCAAATTATAATAATTTCAGAAGGAATAATTTGTTACATTTGAACAAATACAATAAAATTGCCAACATTTAATTCAAATAAAATATCAACCAGGCAAGTATAAAACCTTGGGGTAAATGCTGTTTTTTTCTGCAGAATTTTAAATTCTTTTAAGTTCTGTAAGGCATTTATGCCTCACAAAATCTCTGAACTAGAAATTTTTGGTGTTGTTTGTGCAACAAAGGAAAAGTAAGGGCTCCATCCAGAAAGAAAACCTTCACCTTGTGTCAAATAATTGGCACCCATTTATGTGTGGGATCAAATAAAAAAAGCTTGCAGTCCTTAAAAATCATGGTGCTTTCTCTGCACTTAGATGCCATATTTACTACACTTATCTAATTGGGCATCCAACCTTTGTGGGATAAGGATCTTTCATAGCAGTAACATGAGCTATGAGAAAAAGGACAAGACCTAGCAGCATGGAAAGCATCAGGAGCCAGATTTAAGACCAGGGTCATCTCTGGGAGCCAGTGAAAGCCTTTGCTGGCCTAACACCCCCTCACATCCCACCCACCCACCCCCACTTCCAGAGGGTGTCTCAGTAAGATGCTCTCCATACCTTTTCAGCACAGAATCTCCTCTTCCTGACTCATGTAATTCTGCATCACCTCCACCAAGTCAAACTGATGTGTCTTTTGTCCTTGAGTATTGCACTCAGTTTTGTGAGGCCCAGAGTCTAGAGTGCTTTGCCAGTGGCTAACACAGGTGTAGGCAGTGCAATGTTTATTGATGCTGTACTTTTTAAAAGACTGCACGTCATTACATTTGAGCATGCTTAAGAGGAAAGAAAGAAAGAAAGAGCAAGCGTTTTTCATGAGCAGTAGAAGCAACTGTCAAGATACCTGAACTTCGCATGGCATTGCATAGTGCCACAGAGAAGTATCGAATACTTTCAAAGAGTCATCATACATGTGATAACATTTGTTATCATATGAGGTCAGGTCATATGTTATTATTTGAGGTGAGGTTGACAACAGCCAGATGGAGTGATAATGGAGATGACCTTATAGAGTGTTTGCAATTAATCACCAGTTAAAAAGCTTGCTACCATTACTAATTTGTCTCTTAAGACATTTAAATTTTTCATTCAAAATAAAATATTAAAGATTAAGATTGTGTGTGTGTGTGTGTGTGTGTGTGTGTGTGTGTGTGTGTACTTGAAAGCATTTTTAGATAAAGCAATCTATTTAGAAGGAGCAGGTTACATAGTGTCAAGATTTCAGATTTTAATGTTTGATTTTTAAGATTTTAATTTTAATTAACATATATGTGTTTGTGTGTAGGTTTGTTCAGGTGGGTATAGCATCTGCAGAGGTCAGAGGATGGCATCAAATTGCTGGAGTTTCAGGCTGCTGTGAGGGGCCCAGTGTGGGTGCTGGGAACTGAACCCCAGTCTTCTGAAAGAGCAGTATGTGCTCCTAACCACTTAACTCTCTGAAGCCCCAGATTTTAATGTTTTATACTTGGTTATTGTTAGCTCTGATCAACTGACTTCCCTCTGTCAACTCCAGGCATATCAGAAAAGATTGTTTAAAAAGTGAATATGTGCTTATGTGGAAAAACATAAGCCATTAATAACCAAATAAGGAGGGATACTGAAAAATTACCCCCCCCCCAAATCATTCGTTCTGCCTTAGAATATTCTATAAGATGAGTTCCTCTGGACCTTCTGTCTGATTCATGTGGTGAATTCACATAGAAAAGTGACACAGGTTTAGAAGGAGCATTTGAAGAATCCTCTCTCCCTGGCAGGGGTCCTCGCAGGGAGCAGCACCAAAGATCCCTGGGCTTTATCTACAATTCACTTAGACCACTTACAAATGCATCACATTGCGCCTCTGCATCCCTTGTGAAGCACATGTAAAAGGCAGCTTTCTCCTTTATCCTCTAATACTGCAGGAAACTGGATATTTCCAAGCCAGTAAGACTCCCTGGGATGTGATACGTGCGCGCTAAAAGTGGATGTTTTCTTGCTGGGATGTTCTTAATTTGGTTCACAGACAGATTATAAAGCTCTCATGTGTGTGTCAGTGGATGTGGACACAAAAGCAGACATTTTTTTTCAGGCCTCTAAAGTACTTGGGTTTTCTTGTAAAGAAACAAATCCTACAAGCATGTATGTTCTATTATTTGAAGATATGATTTCGCAGGTTTCAAAGTATATCTGTTTCTTTCCCCCCAGACTATAGAAGAAGGCTTAAGGGATGTACTGTCAGCTGAGATTGGGAGGAATTCAGTGAAATCAGGCACATTTTTAATGTCTCTCTTCCTACTAGAGCCCTGATGTTGGAGGGCACTGACTAGTGACAAACAGTGCTTTCTTTTTTTTCTTCCTTCCTTCCTTTTCTTTTTTAAAAAAATGGGAACTAGAGCATTTCTACTAAAAGCTTAAAGGAACTTCCAGGTAAGATGTCTCAGTGAAAGGCTCTCCTTGAAAGAATACAACTTAGTACATGCAGAGGCTCTGTTTGGACCCCTACCTGTCTGGAAATACAAAATGACCTTTGTCTGCTTGCTGCCTCCCCTCTTGCCTTGTGCACACTCAAGCTGCCCCTCTATGGGGTTGGCTGGAGTGTATTTCATTAGAACCTCTTTGTGGCATGGTGAACCTGATTGTAATGAATAGGCTGAACTCTGAAAGCACTAGGCACTGACCTCCCATCTGCTGATATCCTAAATCAGGCCATTAGAGGATTCCACAAGAGAGAGCATGCTGTTTATAGGTTAATTTATCTCTCATTTGGTTCAACTAGATGTGTGCTTATACAGGTCCTTTAATCGAATCTTACAGATGCCACAAAGAGCTTTCCATTTTAAGGAAGCCTTTGGAAACGCAGTCAGTTATCAGTTATCTAGAAAGATGCACACTGTCTGGCACAGCTGAGTATGGCACAGAAGTAGTCCCCTCTCCCTCTTTGCATGATTACTTTGAAATTTCTCTATCTACTCAGTATTCAACCTGAACTGTGGCAGTGACTGATCTTTGTTATTTCTTTGTTTATCTGGGCTGAGGGTCCATCCAACCAAAGTGCTGTAAACAAACAAAGAGGGCTGATGACTCCTGATGTCCACGGGGTCTCTATAAAAACATCCAGGAGTAGAGATATCAGCTGCATCAGCTCTTTTTCTCATTGCTGTGACCAAGTTACCCAATAAGTAGCAACTCATGGGAGGAAGGGTTTATTTGGCCCACACAATTAGGAGGTATATTCCACCGGAGTGATGGGCAGATCATATAGTAATAAGAATATTCTGCTGGGCTGCCTCTCTTTCTCACTGCTTGGCAGAATGGAAGCAGAATGAGGAAAGGGAATGGGGCACAGGCTGTAAACCTCACAGCCTGCCCCCACAGTGATCTACTTCCCTAGGCTAGAATCTACCTTCCAAAGGGTCTTCTCCCTTCCAAGACAGTACTACCAGATGGGACCAAGTGTTCAAATTTGTGAACATCTGGGGGGCCATTTCACATCCAAAACAAGATTTGGAAATTCATGTGGTATCATTATAAGGTTGAGGCATGCCTAGCTGTATTCAGCACACATAGATCACGGTTGCCTGAGGCCCAATTATAACCACAGTGATTGTGTCTGTTCCATGAGCACTTGCTCTGTGCCATGAGCCGAACTAACCATTAAATTTAACTGTTTAATTTTACAACCAGACAAATTCCCTATTTGAAATTGGGTTAAACAAGCTCTACGGAGATTAAAAACTCAACTTGTACACTTTTCTATGGAGAACCCAGGGTAGGAGATAAGAGCCAGGCTTGTCCTCTAGCTCTGGCCTCAGAACTTATTTCTACCCTGGATTTCTAAGCACATGAAGCTGTCAAGTGTCACTCATGGTGATGATGCTTCTGGCGATGTTCATGGTATCTATTGTTTGATGTCTTTTCACTTCTCTGCCCATATTTGGATTCCCCATTGGTTGAAGCTTGCTAGCCTTTCTCCTTAAGATGTTCATACTGAAATATCTCGACAGGTGTTGGTGAATGGCCAATTAAAGACATGACCAGTCATACCCTGTTGCTTAGAGAAACTATGTTTAAATCGGTGTGCCTGCAAACTTTCTGTGTGATGTTGTCCCTACCCCTGCTGCCTTTACCAGAGCCAACACATAAATTCTTAATGTCCTCTCTTTCAGAGTGCTGCAGCTACATGAAGCATTTGTATGAGTGCTTCCTAAATGCCTAGAATGCTTAAGAACCGAAGAATCACCCCAAATGGTGACGTTTTGCCCTGACACTGCTCCTGCACACCCAGTGGCAGTCAATATCTAAATATTGAAGGTTTGTGCCTCCAGTACTTAGTTAATTCATTTATCACCTACCTTTAAGGGATAATTGTAGGTGCATAATTTTAGAAACATCATTATGCCTGTTGATATAATCCAGAGCCGCCACAGCGTTGCATCCCTGATTATATGTTCAATTAACTACCACATGTTGCCGGCACCTCTCACCCTCCAGGTTTCTCTTCTGTTGGATATTTGTAATAACATAACAAAAATAGCCCTGTCTGGAATTGCCCAAGCATCTCTATGTCCTCTCAAGTTCACAAACGAAAGGAACACACAGCTTTTAAATTTCAGTTTCCTCCCTCCCTTCCTCTCTTTCTCCCTCCTTCCCTTCCTCCCTTTCTTCATTTTTTTTTTTTTTATTTTGTACTTTAGGAAAAGAGAACATGGTTGTGATTCAGATGGTCTGATATCCACTCTGGGTTGTAAGCGACTTTAGATGAATCACTGATTTTCACTAGGATCTAATTCATTTACGCATAGAATACACTTATAAGTGTGTGCATTGCCTAAATACACAAGATTACCTTGAGGTTCCATTGGAATAATATATTGAATGCATATTACATGTACTGTATGTAAATTCCCTAAAGGCAGTGACACACTCTTAAGTGTCTGTTTCCTGTATAAAGCCTAAACTTAGGGGCTGGCTTTAACAAAACTGCCTCAACTCGGTTGCCTGAACTCCACCATGTCTGTAGTCTTCAAGTGTTGAGGTTGGGGGAAGGAGCTGACCTGAAAGAAGCTATGTCAGAGCAATGGCTTCCCCACAGGGGCGTTAGAGAGGATCAGGTTATCTCCTTGCAGAGGGCCACAGAATCCTTTGTTCTGGTCACGTCATCTCTGTCCCGAGAATAGCTATGAGACTTTCCCATTGCAGTGATGAGGTCACTCGGTCTAGATAGTTTCCACTTGTTTGAGTGAACACTTTAGTGTAAATACGGAACTGGTATTTCTGCAACTCTCATTCTAGAGAGCAAAGAAATGCAGAGATGGGGGGGGGGGAGCTGGTTCACACAGTGCTTGAAATGAAATAATAAGAGGCAGAATCTGTGGATCAATGGATCAAGAAGAGATGCTATCTCTCAGAGGAGACAGCACCACACTAGAACATTTTACTCGCAGTGGGAATCTGGTCTGGTCTCAGTCCTCACACCGTGTTTGGTTGTGGCATTGTACGGGGTGTGTAAGACAAGCTAACTGCATGGTGATATGAGAGCAAGGCAGCATGTACCCCTATTAAGAGAAACAAGCCATAATGCCCTACAATTGCATACTTGGTGCCAGGTGGCCCTCAGGAGGGCCAACAGGTGGTCCTCTCTTCTGTAGCTGGATTCTCTGTTGATCATTTGTGGTGTTTCTCTTTGACTCCCAATTTGGTATTTCCATCCTTATTTTCTCTGTGTGGGATCATCAGTAGGAAAAGGAGCTGGTGTGAGCCTTGTCCAAGGGACCATCAATTTCTAGGGAATGTCTCTGTTTATGGGAGGATAACAACTTCCAGGAACAGAACAGCATCCATCCTTTGCGTAAATATTTATTGTGTGTCTACAACAGTCTGGGTTCCATAATACCACTGATAAATTGTACAGGCTGAATTTTCCCCTGCCATGATTAGCCCCATTCTACCTCCTTCTCCCTTCAGGTCTCAGTAAAAATCTTCCCCCTTTCACCCAACAACTCAAACTCTATTTTCATTTCTGTGATCTTCTATACCTCATTTACATTCTCACATTTCTGGTTACTATCTTGTTCCCTGACAGACTGTGTTGTACAGGAGGTCAGAGCTCAAGCATGCAGTGCTCAAAAGTCTGTCTGGGTATCTAGCACTTACAGACACCCAATAAGTACTGATTTAATAAATGGGTAAATGAATGAATGAATGAATGAATGAGTGGATGACTACCTAGCATAGGGCCCAATTAATTCACCCTTTCCTAAGTCTTTGTGGAAATGCTATTATACATCTGAATGGGAGGTATATATCCATCCTTGAAATCTAATGAGCTTTGAAATAATCACTAAAGTTTCCTGCCTAGAGTTTTCCCTATAATCTCTGCATAAAAGATCTTTTTAACTAAGAGGGATTTTAATCAGAATATCAGAAAATGTCTTTTCATCAGTTTAACAATAACGTGGGCATCTTATTTGACAGAAAGGGAACTTCAGAATTTAGTTCATCAGGGTGATTTATACTATTAATTGTAGCCCACTGCTGCAATATGCAATAGTAATAAATAACAATGTGTTTGGGTATTTTAATTGTAAAGCAGCTACTTCTCTGGCCTTTGATTGATCATGGCCATGGTAATCATGATGGAAACCTTTCATTAACCTTTTTATATTTAATTTCTTCTTTTGAGTTAACATCATTATAAATCCTATTTCCATGAACAATGCAACATGCTCCCTTTGAAGAGCCACGTAAGCTTCCTGTCACTGTGTGGCTGTCAAATAAGAAGGAGAAAATCCCAAGTGAGTCTGAGCAAGAAAGGGTTTCAGAAAGCCTTCTCATTCTGTCCTCCCTCCTCTGGAGGTCTCCTCATGGGGTGGAGACACCCAGTGAGTCTAATGTCCTAAAGACCCATAAAACAGTATTTCACATGAAAATGTGGTCTTGCCTATGAACTGTCACTAATGAATTACATATGATGCAAGAAGCAGCATGGCTGAAATACTTTTATTAATACTAATAATATTTTTTTTTGCTTATACAGCACCTTTCATTGCAGAAAACTGAGTTGCGAAGGGAGCTTTAGAGACAGACTCAGGGTGAAGTTACTGGCTCATGACTTTTTACCCTCACTGTTTCTCCTTCATTTGTACAGAGAGTATTTCTATGTCTGACATTGTCTTAAGTGTTTATATTATATATTTAATCTCTGTGACATCTTTGTGAAATGGATATCATTGCATTTGGTTTATAAAGAGGTGATGGAGGTGCAGAGATGGAAATAAGCCTTCCTATTCTCTCAGACCAGGCTAGATAGTTCTTAATAAAGATTGCTAGGGTTTTATCCTAAAGAGGATGGGACAACATGACTAGCAATGGCACATGCCCC
>NC_034593.1:130945114-130952527 GCF_900095145.1 Mus pahari
ATATAGCCCAGGCTGACATAGAACTCGAGATCTTCTGCCTCTGACTCCTTCAGCAAATCCTACCAGCATGGGCCATCACAACCGGAAGGCCCAAGTAAGGATGCCTCAATCCCTCTTAGAAGGGGAGACAAAATAATCACAGGGATGGGGGAATTGCCTGAGAGAGGAGAAAGGGGGGCAAGAAAGGAGAGAACCAGGGGGCCAGGAGAATGAACAGAAATAAGCTGCTTTAGGGGGTCAGAGTTGAGGGAACCTCTAGAAAGTTCCACAGACCTGGGATGTAAGAGGCTCATATTCATTTGGGATGACCTTAGCTGAAATGCTCAATAGTGGGGAGATGAAACCTGAAAAGACCACCTCCAGGAGATAGACAGAGCCCACAGTTTACTAATTCACCAACCTTCCATCGAATTTTTTGACCCAGAATTGTAGCTGTCTTAAAGAAATGCAGGGACAAAAATCGAGAAGAGAGCGAAGGAAATGCTACCCATTGACTGGCTCAACCTGGGATCCAACCCATGGGCAGGCACCAAACCTTGACACTATTACTGATGCCATGTTGTAGTTAAAGACAGAAGTCTAGCATGGCTGGTAGAGAGGCTCTACTAGCAGCTGACTGAAACAGATGCAGGTACTTACAGCCAACCATTGGATTGTAAGACCCTGATAGAAGAGTTAGGGGGAGGATTGAAGGAGTCAATGAGTATGACAACCCCATAGGAAGAGTATCAACTAACCAGGACTCCTCAGAAGCTCCCAGAGACTAAGCCACTAAGGAGAGAGCTACATGGGCTGGTCCATGGCCCCTGACACATATATAGCAGAGGACTGTCTTTCTTTGACTCAGTGGGAGAGGATGCACCTAATACTGAAGAAACCTGATGCCTCAGGAAAGGGGATGTGGGGGGCTGCGGTGAGGTACAAGTGGGTGGGTGGGTGGCAGAGCACTCTCTCAAAGACAAAGAGGAGCAGGGAGGGAGTGAAGAACTCTTGAAGGGGGGGACTGGAAAGGAGGACGACATTTGGAATGTAAACAAATAAAACAATTAGAAAAAATGGACAAAGTCCTTAGTCATCAGGGAAATGCAAATCAAAACAACTCTGGGATTCTATCATACACTGGTCAGAATGGCTAAGTTCAAAACTAGAAAGAATAGGGAGCAAAGGAAACACTCCCCTCATTGCTTGTACAACCACTTTGGAAATCAATTTGCTGGTTTCTGAAAAAAAACTTGGAAGAGTTAGACCCAGCTATACCACTCCTGGGCATATGCCCAAAAGATGCTCCACCATCCCACAAAGACACCTGTTCAACTCTGTTCATAGCATCTTCTTTCATAATATCCAGAAACTGTAAACAACCTAGATATCCCTCAACTGAAGAATGGATAAAGAAAATGTGGTACTTTTTTCTTCTTTAAGTGCTCTCTGATGTTCTCTTGTGCTTTACATGGCCCAATAGTCTTGGGAACACATCTGAATTTCCCAAGCAGCGTGAGGCAAATCATTCTGAGTACATCAATTCTAGGACAAGGACCTTCCAATGGCAATCCATCTCCATTTACACTTTTTCAACTCCAATATGTATCTATATGTCCATGTTGTCAGCTAGGTGTGGCACTAGAATAGTGCAAGGAATGAAAATGAGTCTTGCACATCTGGGTCTGAAAGTTCCTCTCTGCCACCTTGACCTTGGACAGCTACTTAGCTTCTGTTAATTTTAGTTTCCTTTCAGTGGCAATAATCTGGAGTGAAGAAGATATTGACTATGCAAATGCCTGAGGACTACATAGTCGTTTATACAAGGGAACTTATTAGCTAAAGCATAGTCATACTGCTGCAATCCAGAAGACACATCTGTAAAAACCAGTCAGTGTGGTGAAGGCAAAGAGTATAGTAGCTACCTCACTAACACTGTTCAACAGAAACATATTGCTACCCACAGATGCGAGACATGTATAGAATGTAAGATTTTCTGATAAAGAAATACAGTAAATGAATTTGAAAATATATTTGATTTAACCATACATCCTAAATAACATTGTTTTAGTAATCAATATAAAATATCATCCTTTTGATTATTGATAACAAAAAAGGAATATATAAGAAAATTTACGCTGGACAGTGGTGGCTCATGCCTTTAATCCCAGCACTTGGGAGGCAGAGGCAGGTAGATTTCTGAGTTCAAGGCCAGCCTGGTCTACAAAGTGAGTTCCAGGATAGCCAGGGCTACACAGAAAAACCCTGTCTTGAAAAAATACAAAACAAAACAAATAAACAAAAAAAAAAAAGAAAAGAAAAGAAAAGAAAATTTACTTGTATCTCTCAATTTGAAGCCCCATCTCATTATCTATAAGTTGTTTGTCACTACTCTATTGAACAATGAAGGTCTAAGACTAGCCTACATACCACCTTGTGACTTTGTGAAACAGGATTCCTGTTTAATCCTTATACTACACAAAAATAAGTGTTGGGGAACAAATGAATGAAAATTAGCAACTGTTACTTGGATGAAAGAGAATGACATTTGTAAAGTAGAAATCAACTTCACCACCACCACCACCACCACCACCACCACCACCACCACCACCACCACCACCATTATGATCCTGAATACCTCCATAGAATCTCTTAATGTTTAGGAAGCTAAAGTCCCTCATCTCCAGGCCATTTATGTTAAAATCCGTTGAAATCAATTCTATGGTCCAGTGAGTTAGTAGCTGTTGTAGAGACACAGTGTTTGTTTGGGATGTAAGATCCCGGTTCTGTTATCAGCTAGATGAGCTGGAGGTTGAAGTTTCATGGTCTTCGCATTCTTTGCTTAAACAATAAAAAGTTTAAAACACACATTTCCAACTTAATATTTTAATATAACTTGATTGATGTGTAATGTAAATAAAGCAAATATTTGTATTCTGGTGTCTACTCTGACAACTTTGGATACATTTTACAGCCTTGTGACTGTACAGAAAGTTGGCTTATACAAATATTTCTACTTCCCTAACATGTTGTCTTCTGAATCTTCCTGACCATCTACCAATGAACACTTGGTTTAGAATTATTCTTTTACATCTCTCTATCTATCTATCTATCTATCTATCTATCTATCTATCTATCTATCTATCTATCTATCTATCTATCTATCATCTACCCAGCTATCTATCATCACAGTCATCATAATCCACTTCTGTATGGGCATGAGTGTCTGCCACAGCACAGTTGTAGAGGTCGGAGAACAAATAATGGGAGACTCCATCTCCCACCACGTTGGCTCCTAGGATCCAACTCAGATTCTTAAGTTTGGCTGCAAGTTCCTTACCTACTGAGGCCTATCTTAGGCCCTTGATTCTACTGTAGAATTGCAGCAATTTCTAGGAATGGCGGGGTTCATAGTTGAAGTGGAATTGAGTGGATGTTATGGGTCCTTTCCCAAGAAAGTATATCACTAACTTAAAAGGAAATTATATTCTACGGAAGTTGTGTTGTTGTGTGGCAGAGATGGATGAAAACATTGGTTGCATTATATGCCTGCCAATCCTTGATGTCCTAAATCTTTAACTTTAGTCATTCTAGTACTTATGCTTCTATCCCACCATAGTTTGAGCTTGTATGATAAAAATGAGAAAAAAAGCTATGTTAACTTAATGACCTACTGTCTTCCATGCACTTAGGAGTAATTTGCCTATCATAGTTTAGGAAATATTTTTTCCAAATACTTTGCTCTTTTACAAACTGGGTTTTATTTTGTGGGTAGAGTTACAACAAAGGTGCATGTGTATGTGCATGTGCGTGTGCGTGCGCGTGCGTGTGCGTGTGTGTGTGTGTGTGTGTGTGTGTGTGTGTGTTTAAATGAGTTCTATTGTTTTTTCTCTTAATAATACCTCTAAGAGTAAAGATGTTTAATTTGAGGTCATTGTATTGCCTTTTGGGATTCTCGTTTGTGTCTTAATCTAAGGAGTCTGCTTTCTTGAAGATTATGAAAAATGTATCCTACTTCTGTCTAGGTACATTATAATTTCACATTTTTATTTAGATATATTATCCATTTTATGTTAATTCTGTGAAGGGTGTATTTCTGTCAGAGACAAAATTCCATGAAAAAAAAATCAATGTAAAAGAAGACATTGAGATTTGTTTGTGTTCATGGGTCAGTCTGTCATGGCTACTTTGGGGTCACCCATACTCCTGTGAGTAGCCAATCACTTACCCATGCTCTGTAAACTCAAAAACATCACTAGGTATCCAAGTGGGAGTTTTTGTAGAATTCTACTTGGCACTTGGGGTCTGAAATGAGTGGGTAGATACTTGTTTGCAGGTCCCCAAGAAAAGAGGTTTTGCAGTAATGCCTTTTGTTTAAGTAACTCAAAAATGTCAGATTTAAATATGAACTCCTTTTTGAACAATTTGAAGATACTCCTGTGAATGTAATGATGAGCAAATAGAAGAACAGTCACATGACCACATGAGGATGGTCTGACAGTGTGACAGTCATACCTTCTCTCAGGAGGTAGCCATGACAGGGTTGTACTCTCTGTCTGTCTTAGAGTAAGGCAACTCACAGTGATGTAGGGACTTCTTTCTCTCTTCCCTTCAGTATACTCTCATTTAAAGCATCCAGCTCATGTGACCACCATAACAATTTCAAAATCTTTTACTTTTGTATTTACTTGGATCTATACTAACATCTGTCATCCTTTAATATAACTAGACAATTTACAGACAAAAAGATTCAAAAGGCATGTGTTGGACCCGTGAGGGGTACAATTTTTCTACCTTTAGTAATTTTTGAAACTAACTTCTCTGGGGGCTATAGACTCTGGGAGTAAGGGTATTTCTTCCTTTGGAATTTCCTTAGCAGAGAAAATACTTAGTGACCCTCCCATTCAGAGGCTTCCTTGATGTTTCTGAAGTCTGGTTTGCCGACACAGTAAGCTCCTGCATTGCCTGAGAACAGGGAAAATTTTACTTGTGGGGTTTTGCTATTCTATGTTTGCTTCTCTCATCCCTTCCAGTACTCTGTCCTTCACTTCAGAGTACTGGAAAAGCTCTGCTTGCAAATCTGCTTTTGGCAGAATTAGATATCTTCCTTCCTCTCTAGGTCACGTCTCAGGCTTTTGTTCAGTCCCAAGTTCTGTGTGGATTTATCCTCGGTGCGTCTACTTGAATATTCAAAAAGTCATCAGCTAGTCTAATTTGTTTTTTTTTTAGCCATGTAAAAGACTGATTTGCTTTGACAGGTGGATCAGAAACAGAATTGGAGCTATTTTATCTGGACCTAATTAAACAACCTTCATTACCGGCAGATATATGTTTGTGACTTAAAATTAGCATGATTGGAATTAAAACTCAAAATATAAGGCATTGAATTCAGATATGGCTGGTTTAAAAATAAATTCCATACATTTTAAATGCAGCAAGTCTGGATTTTAAATATTCTATAGTGACAAATTCCATTTAAAGGTAGGTGTGTGTGTGTGTGTGTGTGTGTGTGTGTGTGTGTGTGTGTTTACATGCAAATCCAGCCATGGTCATAGATAGTAGCAGAGAGAGAGATCCTCACATTTTGAACTTTTCAAGAACAGCTTTCTGAATTATAAAACATTAATGAAATATTTGTAAAATCAAATTTCTCCTCCTTTTACCCTTAAGCACTGAATTCATCTTTGAGAACTCTGTAAAGCTTTCGTTGGCTTCAAAGGTTACACTCTCTAATCAAATTATTTCTCTTCATTATTGCCCAGCCACTGAGGGTTTGTCATTGCTTCTTATCACATGCACTGTGACTATATATATAGAATAGATGGATAGAGATGGAGGGAAATCTGTTTAAAACATCCTCTGATTCAACCTTAGAAACCACATGATTTCTTTAATGGCATTTTACTCCCTAACCTTTTGAAAAATATTTGAAAGACTTTCAATATATTTTTATATAAATATTTCCACACACACACACACAAATTGCTATATTTAAGGGCACATTCTTGGTACTAATTGAAAGTTAGCAATTATAAAATGTTTATTAAAGACACACACACACACACACACACACACACAAACACACACAATTTTAGACTTACAAAGCTTGTCATGGACTGATATTTCTGAGCCAGATTTTACCTTATGAGGGAAACTAAAAGGTTGAATAAAACATATTGACATTTCTGTTCAACATTAAGGCAGTAGGAATTAGGGCGGATTCCTTTCCTAACAAACATTAATATGAGATTCCTGGTGTGATGAGAACTGGATATCAAGAATCTAATCCCTGCCCCCGCCTTGTGTTTCAAAATCTCTCTCCAAATTATTAAAATTCCAGGTCTTTTCTGCTACTTTTTGATGCATCTCTAATTTTTTAACTACTTTAAATGCAAGCAAGAGCCTGTTCCTTGTGTTTATAGCCTCTCTGTAAACCAATCACATTTTATAAAATATGAAATAAAGCATTTGTGTTTCTCCACATCCATTTAACAATGAGAATTTCCAGATGGTCCTTGAGTTGTATTTTTCCGAGAATTGAAACAACAGTTCCCGCTGGAGATCCCCCCCTCTGCTGTGTTTGCTCAGCCCTTCCTGCCCCTGATGATGATGGGTCTTGCATAGCCACTGAGCCTCCCCCTCATCTCTGCCCAGTAGTTCATTTCTGATTTCAAAGTGACACCCATGAAATCTAGCTTAGTGTAGGCTTTCTTTTATGCACTACTCAGAGTTAATTTCGACACGCACATTGTCACTTCTTTGGATCCTCCTTGAATCCCAGCCTCAACACAACACAACTCCCTGTGACTAGAATCTGATTTGGGATGGAGGAGTGATATGAACTAGTTAGCCGAAGGTTGACATTTAAATTCATGATTTTTATTTTCCTCATTCCACAACGGTAATGCCTCACACAGGGTGTCTCCCACTCTTCCCATTTACTTTTTTCTCCTAATGCAGTTGTATAATGGCTGTATCATTGCCTGGGCTCTTTGATGCTGTCTCCTTGATCCCTGAATCTTGAAATAACTTCTAGAGAACTGCTTATGTAAGGGAGAAGTTGGGTTGAACTTCCTACCACTTTGTTGGCCTCATTTGAGAATGTAGCTTCAAGATCTTCTGCTCACAGATGAATGAGGACTAAAATGAAAAGCACTTTCAATATTTTTGTGACTATACCTGAAATGTGGGAGACAGAACCAGGAAAAGGTCCTAATGAGCAGATATGTGGCAAGGCCTTTGGCAGAAAAGAGGATAAGGACAGTGGCCACAGGGGTGCTGTTGTGTTCAGATTGAAAGTTGGTTCAGTAGGAAGAAAGCAAGTGAGCAAACACCTGAAGAAGTAGACTCCGAGGGAATAGAAGGTGCCATTACAACTCTCTTTCTCTCTCTCTCTCTCTCTCTCTCTCTCTCTCTCTCTCTCTCTCTCTCTCT
>NC_034593.1:130952584-130954222 GCF_900095145.1 Mus pahari
TGTGTGTGTGTGTGTGTGTGAATCTCATACAATGTTTTTAGATCATATTCATTCCCAATGCTTTTCTTTACTTCCTTCCAGATCCACACCATCTATCTTTCCCCCAACTTCTAATTTTTCTGTTTTGTTAACTAACCCATCAACCCCAATTTTCACTGACCATATTACAAGTGTGGGATCATCCCCTGGAGAGCAAGGTCAAAATGTCAGAAAAAAACACCCTTAAAACCAACTCTCCACTGGGCGGTGGTGGCACATGCCTTTAATCCCAGCACTTGGGAGGCAGAGGCAGGCAGATTTCTGAGTTCGAGGCCAGCCTGGTCTACAAAAGTGAGTTCTAGGACAGCCAGGGCTATACAGAGAAACCCTGTCTTGAAAAACCAACCAACCAACCAACCAACCAACCAACCAACCAACCAACCAACCAACAAAAACAAAAAATGAAACCACTCTCCTTCTCCATAAAGCCATCAATTGTCCACAGAGCCTTAGTTAGGGATAGGGCTTACAAGCCACTTCCCACTCCATGCTAGATGCTTCCTGGCTTGATCTTGTGTAGGACTTGTACATGCAATCACATCTGTTGTAAGTTCATGAATGCAGCAGCGTCATCATATCCAGAAGGCAACAGTGCACTTTTTTTCTGAGTAAAGAAAGCCATTAAAGGGTTTTAGATAAAAAATGATGTAGAGGTTTTCCGGGCACCTTCCTCACCAGAAGAGAGGTGTCTGCCAGGGAGGGTTCTCACTGCCTGAGCTGATAAGGGAGACATCTATGCTCCTGGTCACCCAGGCTCCAGTCTGAGGAGGTGAGAGTGCAAACCACAGAAGCGACACAGCTTCTGGGACAGACCCCATTTTCCAGGCACCTTCTCTGCCAGAGGAGAGGTGGCTGCCCAGGAGGGCTCTTACTGCCTGAGCTGGTGAGGGAGCCATCTTTGCTCTGGGTCGCACAGGCTCCTGTCTGCACTGGTGAGAGTGTGGACTGCAGAAGTGACACAGCTTCTGAGACTGACCCCATTTTTGGCTCCAGACATCCAGGCTCCTTCCCTGCCAGAAGAGAGGTGACCAGCCTGGAGGGCTCTGTCTGCCAGAGCGGGTGAGAAAGCCATATTGTGCCCAGGGTCCCTCAGAGACTAGTGTGCAAACTGCAGAGGCGACACATCTTCTGGGACAGGCCCCATTTCGGGACTACATCTTCAGCCAGGAGGCAGGTCTGAACGCCAGAACTCTGTGCATCTTCCCTGCAAGAGGAGAGCTTGCCTGCGGAGAGTACTCTGACCAAGGAGACTCAGGAAGGAACTGGACTCCCAGAACTGCTGACAGAGGCTAACAGAATCACAGGAGGAACAAGCTCCAACCAGAGACAACTATAACAACTAACTCCAGAGATTACCAAAAGGCAGACGTAAGAATCTTACTAACAGAAACCAAGACCACCCACCATCATCAGAACCCAGCACTCCAAATTCAGCCAGTCCTGGATACCCCAACATACCCGAAAAGCAAGACTCGGATTTAAAGACATATCTCATGACGGTAGTAGAAGATTTTAAGAAAGACATTAATAACTCACTTAAAGAAATATAGGAGAACACTGCTAAAGAGGTAGAAGCCCTTAAAGAGTCACAGGAGAACA
>NC_034593.1:130954233-130955411 GCF_900095145.1 Mus pahari
TAACAGCAAACCAGTAGCCAACATCAAAGTAAATGGAGAGGAACTCAAAGCAATCCCACTAAAATCAGGGAGTAGACAAGGCTGCCCACTTTCTCCCTACCTATTCAATATAGTACTTGAAGTCCTAGCCAGAGCAATTCCACAACAACAGGAGATCAAGGGGATACAAATTGGAAAGGAGGAAGTCAAAATATCATTATTTGCAGATGATGTGATGGTATATATAAGTGACCCTAAAAAGTCCACCAGAGATCTCCTAAACCTGATAAACAGCTTCAGTGCAGTAGCTAGATATAAAATTAACTCAAACAAATCAGTGGCCTTCCTCTACACAAAGGATAAACGGTCTGAGAAAGAAGTTAGGGAAACAACACCCTTCACAATAGTCACAAATAATATAACATACCTTGGTGTGACTCTAAGGAAGTGAAAGATCTGTATGATAGGAACTTCAAGTCTCTGAAGAAAGAAATTGAAGAGGATCTCAGAAGATGGAAAGATCTCCCATGCTCATGGATTGGCAGGATTAACATAGTCAAAGTGGCCATCGTATCAAAAGCAATCTACAGATTCAATGCAATCCCCATCAAAATTCCAACCCAATTCTTCACTGAGTTAGAAAGGGAAATTTGAAAATTCATCTGGAACAATAAAAACCTAGGATAGCAAAAACTATCCTAAACAATAAAAGAACCTCTGGTGGAATCACCATGCCTGACCTTAAGCTGTTCTACAGAGCAATTGTGATTAAAAAAACAAAACAAAACTGTATGTTACTAGTACAGCGACAGACAGGTATATCAATGGAATAGAATTGAAGACCCAGAAATGAACCCACACACCTATGGACACTTGATCTTTGACAAGGGAGCTAAAACCATCCAGTGGAAAAATGACAGCATTTTCAACAAAAGGTGCTGGCATAACTGGTGATTATCATGTAGAAGAATGAGAATTGATCCATTCTTATCTCCTTGTACAAAGCTCAAGTCTAAGTAGATCAAAGACTCCACATAAAACCAGAGACACTGAAATTTATAGAGGAGAAAGTGGGGGAAAGCCTCGAAGATATTGGTACAGGGAAAAAAATTCCCGAACAGAACAGCGATGGCTTGTGCTGTAAAATCAAGAATTGAGAAATGGGACCTCATAAAATTTCAAAGCTTCTGTAAGGCAAA
>NC_034593.1:130956650-131034996 GCF_900095145.1 Mus pahari
ATAAAATAAAATAAAATGATATGGGACAACTGGGGATTGAAAAACATTATATATTAATAAAAAAATAAAATATTATCCCCTAAAAAATGCACAAAACAAATAAAAGTCATACCAGGAAAAAAAATGATGTAGACTGGTACACATCGTAAGGAGTATCTAGCAGTTGAGGATTAACCAGAAGGGAAGAGGTAAAAACTTAGAGGTGAGGTAGGCGCTCTAAGATGCTGCTGATTGAGATGGCAGGACTCAGAATGTGCATCTTGGCTTGAGGTGGGGCTGTTAGCATTTACGTTCCTCATTATTAAACAAGAGAACCTGTGATCACTTAGGACATTGACACATAATGTAAGTGGTAGGTTAATTTTTTTAGTGAGTAACCTGCCTTGGTTTGACTATCTATCTATCTATCTATCTATCTATCTATCTATCTATCTATCTATCTATCTATCATCTATCTATCGATTGATCATGTATCTATCTACCTATCAATAAGTCTTGAGAGAATCTGAGTCTTCCTAATTACCTCACAAGGACTTTGGTGTGATGTCAGGAGGATCTTTGCCCTTATACATAAAGAGCACCTTGGAAAGCATCAGATTAAGGAAAGAATTTGAACTTTTTTTTTTTTTTTTTACACTTGGGAAACCGCTCCTAAAAAGATGTCTTAATTGAAGTGTGGCTTTAAATGAACACATGAATGTGACTCAAAAATTATACACAGATTTATTGTTCAGGTCATACTTATGAAAGTGTATGATGCTTAGTACAGAATGGCTGTCTTAATTACTTTTCAATTGCTGTGATAAAACATCATGACCAAGACAATTTATAGAAGAAAGCATTTATGTGGGGCTTACAGTTCCACATGGCTTGTGTCCATGGCTGTCTTGTCAGGAAGTATGTCAGCAGACAAGCAGGCATGTTACTGGAGTAGTAGCTGAGGACTTTACATCTTCATCTGCAAGGACTAGACAAAGTGAAAGAACTGAGACTGGTGTGGGCTTTTGAAATCTCAAAGCCCATCCTCAGTGACATACCTTGTTGGACAAGGCCACACCTCCTAATCTTTCTCAAATAATTCTTCCTACTGTGGACTAAGCATTCAAATAGGTGACCCTATGGAAGACATTCTTATCCAAATCACCACAATGGAAATATGCAAAATATTCTAATATAGATTGATGGCTCATTTTAGAAGGCGTCTGGAGTTCTAGGCATCATTATATTTATACCTCTTATCAGTAGTTTGCTATGGTCTAGACAGTCATGCTAATGACATAATGTAGCTTGTTCAAGGTTAGCAGTAATCATTGGGGAAAGTAATAGTTATTTTCTTATACAGATAAGTAATCTATATTAGAGCATGGGCCAATGGACTCATCAGTTGCAATGTTGGTCATCAGCACAAAGTCAGGAAACAGGTTGTATGGAGTGGATATTTAGGTTCTATACTATTTGTCTCTATGCTTCTATCCAGACGGCTTCTGTAGATTCTCTCTCTGTGTGTAAGGAGGTGGGGATTATTTTCTCCTTCAATTCCTAAACTTGAATTTGACCTTCTGTGGTCATCCTGGAACATCAGTCATCCTCCTCCCCATCTGCTGTTTAAGCTGAAGTGTACACTGATACTATTCTGCAGCTGGTGGGAGAGGAATTGCCATGTCTCTGATTTTGTCTGTTCATTAAGTTGAAAAAAATAACAGAGAAGTCAATACGATCTTGTGGCTTTTCTTATAAGTGTGAAGTTCCGTGGATAACAAAAAGTTGATTTTCAGATACTTAGCTGAGTTGCTTTTAAATGGAAACATTTCAGGATTGGGCTGTTAAAACCAGGTATCATTTTCCTCTAAACAGGCCATTTTAGAATAAAACTGTATCTGTCAGAAATAAAAAATGGTGTATTTATGCTTCATTGTAATCTGCTCATTGCTTTAAGGACTTCAGAGTCCCAAAGGAGTGTTAGCAAACAAGACAATGTCCCTGTATGCTTGATTTTCCATGGGATCTTTGCTTTTGATTACACGTGAGAATCAAGAGTGTCTGACAGTCACCTATTATCAACAGGTTTAGAAAGTAAAAGCCTAACTTATTTTGGTTTTATCCACAGTCATTTTGCATCTGCTTTTTCCTCCATTCCCCCATCTCATAAACTATTTTAGGTGACAACATGCAAATAAGCACATTTTCCGGCTAATTTCATCCAGTTTGGATTACCTGCCACACTGAAGATGCAGCTGCCACGGACTGAAGTTACAAGAGACAAAGATTCAGCTGCAAAAAATCTTTTTTCATCCTGCACATGATGCCAGAACCATTGTGCATCTAGGGGCAGAGCCCATAAGTGTGGCCACCAGGTTTCATATTGCTGAAACTTGCAATTCTCCAATACGAGATCCATTTCCTAGTCAATAATATATATTTCTTAAATCTTATCCAGAGACCGTGCAACTTCAATTGGTCTTAAAAGGGGAATTAACATGACTTGAACTAACACATCAAAGACAATCAGAGGTTCTAGTGTTCTCATAATTTAAGGGAAGGTTTAGGAGAATAACTTCATGAGAATTTGTTTACAAGAGAAGCAGCAGTTTTATAGTATACAGGTAGGGATGATATTATAGTTTTATTTTTCTTGTTTTCTCCCCTTCTTCTTTGCCTTTCTCTTTTCTTTGACTACTAAAACATTATCACAGAATGTCGGCTATAGCAAGTTCTGTGTTATTCCTCCAAATACATAATTCTAAACAAGATCAATAGAGGTAATGATTTTTGTGGAATTTATTGAAAGAGAAAGAAATATAAAAAAGAAATTATGCCAAATGTTCAGCAGTGTCACTGGGTAAATTCTGAAAGGCAGACCAATAGAACAAAATGTGTGAGAATAATGAGGACCATGCTGGGTAGTCTTTTGTCAACTTGACACAAACTAGAATTATCAGAGAGGAGAGAACCTCAATTGAGAAAATGCCCCCAGAAGATCTGGCTGCAGGCAAGCCTATAGAGCATTTTTTAATTAGTGATAGATAGCAGAGAGTCTACCCCATTGGGGGTGGAGCCATTCTTGGGCTGGTGGTCCTGGATTCTATTAGAAAGGAGGCTGAGAAAGCCATGAGGAGCAAGCCAGTAAGCAGCACTCCTCAGTGGCCTCTTCATATGCTCCTGACTTTAGGTTCCTGCTCTTTTTGAGCTCCTGTCTTGAGTTTCTTTGATTATGAGTAATTATTTAGAAGCTTACCCCCCCAAAAATAAACAAAAGAAAAACAAAAAAAGCAAACAACACCCCCCCCCAAAAAAAAAAAACTTACCACCTTTCCTTCTTCTGGTGGTTTGAAAGAAATGACCCCCTTAGATCTATAGGGAGTAACACTCTTAGGAAGTGTGGCCTTTGAGTATGCATGGCTTTGATGGAAGAGGTGCATGACTAGGGGATTGGTTTTCATGTCTCAGAAGCTCAAGCCAGTGCTCTTCTTGCTGCCTATGAGTCAAGATACAGAACTCTCAGCTCCTTCTCTAGCATCATGTCTTCCTGCATGCTACCATGTTTCCCTCCATGGTGATAATGGACTAACTTCTGACCTACAAGCCAGCCCCAATAAACCAGCTCCAATGAAGTGTTTTCCTTTATAAGAGTTGCAGAGATCAAGGTCTCTTCATAGCAATAAAACTAAGGGACACGTCTCACATTCCTTTTGGTCATGCTATTGATCACAGCAATAGAAAGCCTAACTAAGAGAGAAACTGATGCCGAGAGTGGGATGTAGCTGTGACAGAGATGCTTATAGGAGAATTACAGAAAAAAGTTTGGGATTTTGGGCTGGAAAAGCCAACAAGTGTTCAAAGCTTGATGTTCTGTGGGATCTGGAAAGATAAGAATGTTCAGAGGAACGCAGATGATAGAGGCCTGGCTTGGGACACTTTAGAGGGAAGTTTGAGAGTCCTTTGACTCTATTAGGGCAGTTTTCTATTTTGAGTTAAGAACTGTTGGTTCTGGTTAGCTGAGGCTGAAGAATCAGCTGTTGTTGAACAAGATACAAGAACTACTGAAGCAGTCCTTTTGCTTTACTGAGACAATTGATACTGGTTCAGCGGAGTTAAAAAAATTAGCAGTGATTAAGAAGCCAGCATCATTGAGGTGGAATCTTTGAGTCAGCACATAAAAGACGCATCCCCCAAATCCACTAAATGCTGGCATAAGAACTTAGTTTGGAAGAGTCACTCGGGTGGTGTTGGTTTTAAGGGCATGAAGGAGTCATGGAGACTAGCTGAGGCTCAGCACTGTGTTGCAAGGTTGGAGTCCCTGAAGAAAATCCTGGAGAGGCTACTGGCAAAAGTACATTGCGGTTGAAGCCAAAGACCTCCGTGTTTTGGAGTACCATGGTATATCTGCTAAGCACAGCAGCCAGTATGAAATATAGCCGACCGGAGCCTAGGAGACAATCTGTGTGCTACAAAAGGCAGAGACAGAGGAGCCTGCCCTGTGGAGCCCAGACTCTGACCACAGACTTACTTCCATTAGAGGGCTTTGTTGTGTTTTGTTCACATTGGCACTATGCCCTGGTTCTTCCCTCTTGAAGAAAGAAAGGAATTTGCCTTTTTACTTGACAGGAGTCCAGGGTTGAAAAACTATAAATTTTTAAGGATTTTGGAATTTTTACAAAGAATTTGGATTTTTAAAGCAGAGTTTGAATACTTTGAAGATATTTCAAACTTTTAATTGTTTGAAATTTTAAAGACTGTGGGACTTTAAACTGGAAATATTTTATATGGTGAGGTTCATATTTAATGTGTGATATTGGGGATGGACAAGAAAGGAAAGGTTATGGCTTAACAGTGATGTGTTTGTGTATCAGGTTGACAAGGAGCTGTTTATGCCGGATAGTTTTATGTAAAATTTGACACAAGGTAGAGTAACTTGAGAGATGGACAATTTAATTAAGACAGAAAATCTGGCTGCAGGCAAGCCTGTAGAGCATTTTCCTAATTAGTGATTGATGGGAGATGAGTTAGCTCATTGTGGATGGATATTCTCCTGAGTTGGTGGCTCTGAGTGAGTTCTACAACAAAGAAGGTTCAGCAAGCCATGAAGAGCAAGCTAATAACTGGTGTTCTTCCATGGCCTCTGCATCAGCTTCTCTTCAGTTCCTGTACTGTTTGAATTCATAGCCTTGGATGATGAATAGCAATGTAGAAGCATGTGCCAAATAAACTCTTTCCTCCCCAAATTGATTTTGGTTATGATGTTTATCACAGCAATAGAAACCCTAAGACAGAAACATTAGTGTGATATAAGGAGAGCCTCGCTACCACCCTGCGCCCCAAGAAAGGGCAGTGGAAAATAGCATTTTGTAAACAAAATAACATGAAACAACAGAAGAGGAGAAGGGAGGAGGGAGGAAGGAGAAGAAGAGGAGGAGGGATGATGGAGGAAGGAGGAGGAGGAGAAGAAGAAGAAAGAGGAGGAGGAGGAGGAGGAGGAGGAAAGGAAGAAGAGAATTGGTCCACTCAGAGGATATAGAAAACAAGATTGAGGCAAGGAGATTTTGGAAGATAAGAGATAGGATCAATGTACCGAAAGGTGGACAGAAGAGCTAGAGTACACCACCTGAGGGCAGAGGGTGTGGGCTGAGTTCAGCACATCAGTCAAGGGTGTTAACCTGCATTGACTGAGAATTTCTGAGTCTGTATTTTATCCTAAGAGCAACAAGAGGCAATGGATCTCTCTCTCTCTCTCTCTCTCTCTCTCTCTCTCTCTCTCTCTGTGTGTGTGTCAGGCATTGGAGTTGCCCGTGGAGGACAGAATAGGGTATTGGATTCCGTGAAACTGGAATGATTAACGGCTGGAAATTGAACCTGAGTCCTCTTCAAGACCAGCCAGCTCTTTTAACCACGGAGTCTTATCTTTAGCCTCCAACTACAATATTTTCCAGATCTAATCTATCAGTCTAAAATACTTACAGAGAATTCTGTAATTGTTCATAATAATTCCCACTTGAAGTTTTTTTTTTTTTTAATGTGTGTAGTACCATTTAATTAAGAAAAGAACTGAAGATATTTTCCACCTCTAATTTCTTCAAAGTTCTGGTGGCCTGTAATTTTTTTAACAAAATATTAAACATTCAATTTTACCAATAATGACTCGGGAGCCAGACACTGGGGTGAGAGGCTACTAACTCAGAGAGACAGCGAGCACCCAGCTGACCTTCCTTCTCAGCCAATGTCACAAAAGGAAACTTTCCTTCTCCACTCCATCTTCAAAGCCCCCAAACTGTATGTCCCTCAATTCTACTTCCTGTGTGTCTCCGTCTGTCCTTCTGACTTCCTCTGACTCTCCATGCTTTCTTCTGGTGTACACACCATGTCACCTGGTTGCTTGCTCTGATTCTTGACCTATTGTTGACTTTATTTAGTTTTGTTTACAACAAATGGATATCTCGTGGATTGAAGGTGTATGCTAGGGTTGAGCCATACCACCACCACCACCACCACCACCACCACCACCACCACCACAACAACAACAACAACAAAAACAACAACAAAAACAAAAATCTGGGATTCCCCCCCCCCCATAAACAACACAAGCTTGGGGTTTCACAGTGTGATCAAATTTCCTGCAACAGTGGCCCATAATCATTAATATCTGAGAGTGCATCAACTAGCCCTGGAGTCTGAGGGTGCAGTGATTGGTCAGGGCAAAGCTCACAGTTCCTAGTTGCCCTGAGTTGGAGGAATTTGTGGAATTAGACTTACAAAACGTCTTAGAGGCTAGCTCCCTCTTTTATTTTGTTGTATTATTTTACCAGTATATTTGAGAATAACATAGTTTACTATCACTGTCCTTTAAACACAATTTAAGTTGTATTTTTACTTCCTTTAATCTATATTATAGCTTGTCACTCTTGGCAACTCACTGCCATTTCCTGTCACATCTCGACAGCAGGAACTTAGAGAATGAGAACTGAATTTCTTATCGTTTCTGCCAGCAGCCTTCTAGCTTGGAATCTACTAATGAAGACATTTGTGCAAAGGTTGAAAACCAGAATCAGGAGGTGGTTTTTCTGTGGGACAATGCTAGGAAGATGTCTGGCTGGCAAAGGAGAGAAGCAAGATTCTTCTAGATTCTTCTTGGTAACACTTAGATATGGAAGATGGCTGAAACCAGAGGCAGTATCTTTTGATTTTTCCATTTCCTGATTTCCTTAACACGTTGAGGCTTCCTTGCCCTTTCTCTACCAGTTTCCTCACAGATCTAATCTCACATATTGAATTCACTCCAGGGTAAACTGTCCAGAGAAGCTTCTGTTTTTCCAACTGAGATCTGAACAGTAGATGCTGTTATTAGCCAATCTGTATTTATAAACCTGAATTCAATGTGTTTAATGAATCAGTAACTATTCTCCCTGAATAATAGCTAACTAGATGCATGATTTTCTTGGTCTATATTTTTAAATTCTGATGTTAATCATGACCTCTGCATCGCTATTATAATGCTGATGAGTTAAAAACTTCAGATTTTATAAATTATAATGCAACTTTTACAAGTTATTTTTATGTATTCTAATTAGCTTTTAATATTTTTTACAGTATTTATTTTTATTTTGTGTGTCTGAGTATTCTGCCCACATGTATGCCTGTATACCATGTGCATGCAGCACTCACAGAAGCCAGAAGAGGATGACAGATCCCCTTAGAACTGGAGCTAGAGACTGTTGTCAGCTGCCATATCAGTGCTGGGAATCAAATCTGCCTCCTCTGGCAAGCCACTAAGTGCTCTTGACCGCTAAGCCATCTCTCTAGCTCATATGTTGAAATTTTAATGACTGCCCCCCCCACCCAGGTTCATGGATTGAAGACTTGGTCCCCAACTCATTTTTCTTTGCCAAAGGCATCTCCGGAATGGCCAGCAGAATTCTAAAAGGGCATGCTTTTTGAAGGGAATGACTGGCCACTGCTTTCTTTCATGTTCCAGGTGCCATTCAGGAAGCTACCTCCAATACCTCATCACAACCTCCCGGATAATTAGCCAATGGACTGAGACTATTGAAGAAATATTCCAAAATGAGAACCAAAATACATCATTCCTCCTTTTAAAGTAATCAGCACAAGTATTTTGCTGTAGTCATGCAGATCTGAGTAGGACAGAAGAGCATGAAGCATCCCCCCCCAAACATACAACCAGATATTGTCTCTTCTTAGTCTTACCCTCTTAGAATCTTCATGCCATGGGTCTTGTATAATTAATGATTCTTGGACTGGGATCATGTACCCTGTCTGTATAGGTTTCTACTTCTTATTCTTTTAAACTCATAAGTATTTTTGATGCTTCAACTCAAATGTCTTTTTCTTCTTTTTTCCCTTTATTCTTACTCCCAAGAGCTCCCACTAAACTTAAAACTTCTTTAAGCTGGATTTAAAACTGTATTATTTTTTAGGTATTTGCTTTGTTCCACACTGTCACTAGAAAGAAAATTCTTTGAAAAATGCAAAGAACTCAATAGATAGTCATGGACTTGAAAGATTGTCCTGAAATAGGCTCTCTATGTACCATATACAAAAGAAGGAAATGGAAAAAGAAAAAAGAAACTCAGAGAAGACCAAAAGCTATTTTTTTTCTTAAAGCAAAAATAAAAAATATCTTCAAATTGATCTAATGCATTATTAAGTAGCCTAGGGAAATTTTGACTATACTCTTGTTTTATAAAAGGAGAAAAACTACTCAAGAAATGTTCTTGTTTTTTGAAAACTGATGTCTTGAATATGTACTATTTTCAAGCTACAAAAATGTAACTCATGCTAAATCCTTTAGGGATATGTACACTTATAAATATAACATTAATACACAAATATACAACATAATGTAACTGTGCCATGCACCATACGGAAGGACTGACAGCGAGAACGAGTGTAAGGCTTGCAGAGAAGAGCTCTCCTGGAAGCCAGTGGATAAAAGAGAAGGAGACCACCTAGAAGGCAAGTGGGAAACTGTTTCATTAACCAGAACTGTCGTGGAGAATCACAATGTGGACACAAACAACCACACCCAAACCCAAGCAGCCATTGATAAACTAGGAGACATGTTTTATAGACAGTTTAAATGAGGATATGAGGGAATAATTAACACTAAAGACCATCAATGACACCACATGGAAATCTAGTACTACCAGATGATTCCTGGAGCATTTAGTAAACATGTAAACATGAGTGTAAATGGGGTTGCCCTATAAAGAGGTGGTAGGAGCAAGGACATTGCTTTCCACCAGCCACATGGGTTATCAAATAGAAAGCTCTGTGCCAGGGCATGGGTTACCTCTTTTCCACTGGGTTGGTAGTGGGGTCCTGTGATCCTCCCAAATGTTACAGGCAGTTGCCGTTGCATCTGATTGCTATCCAGAACCGGATGACAAATTTCTACTGCTGAAATCACCACACCCTTGAATCTTAGCACATGGATAAACACAGCTGGTATTGACCTGGAAGCTCCATCCATACTCTGTAGCTAATATGAAGGTGCTATTCATGCTCCTGGAGAAAAAAAAAATCAACAACTTATCCTTGCTTCTTGCATTCTTTTCTTGACAAAAAATGCTATCATATCATTTTTATTTCTTTCTATGCAATGTATAAATTTTAGGGTGGTCATTATAAAGATATATTGGTATATTGTGTATAACCTTTTTCTTTGAAGTTATTTTGATTTACAGGAAATTTGAAAAGGATACAGAAATTTCTTAATTTTTTTCCACTGAGCTTCCCTTGGTATCAACACTTTATGTCACCATAGTACATTTTACAGAGGTAAGAAGCCTGAATTTAAACCATACTACTGCTAAAACTCCTCAGTTTTTTTTAGATTTCACTAATGTTTTCATTCTATGCAGAAAGATCATTGCATAGAAATATCATCTCTTTTGTGATCAGTAATGGTTTCTCATGTCTTCTTTATTATCCTGACTGTGACAGTTTTGAACACTAGCCAGTTATTCTGTAGATACCTCTCCCTTTGGGATGTTATACCTTTTTTTCCTGTGAGATCAGTGCCTGTATATGTGACAAGGCTACCATTCCTGTTATAAATTTTCAAGGACTATAGTCAGTGTGACTCATCACTAAAGGTTTTGATTTTGATTTCCAAGTCCAAGTAATGTTCAACAGATTTCTCTTTTCATTTCTCTATGTGCCTACCATATTCTCTTCTTGGCAAACAAGTCACTAAGTATGCTCAAGGGCACCGAAGACTAGTGAGGAGTACCAAGGACCATCTCCTGGAGAGGAGACCTTCTCCAAAAATTATTTTGAATTCCTCTGGAGGGAAAATATTTCTCTTATTATTTTTCTTTCATCTATTTATGGTATTATAAACTCACATATTTATCTTGCATTTTGGGTTATTATAATTTTGGTTGTTGTTGTGGCTCAAATTTTTCAAGCTTTGTTGCTTTTATCTTATGACTTCTCCTTACAGGACCACTTTCTTATCGAAATGGACTCTGTCCCATTAACATAACACTATCAACTCTGGCTAGGGACTTTGTGCCATAACCTCAAACACTCCAGTCACAGAGGTCATAGATTTTCCTCTTCATGCTTAAAAAGTCACTCTAGTCAAGCTCATATCGCTCCTCAAAACCAGGAATGGTGGCCTCAGAACTTTGATAGCAGGCTTCATAAGGCTCTTTCTAAAAAGGAACAATTTATTGGAAGACATAAGGGGCTAAGTTCTCTATGGGTCAACACTTGAGAATGATCTTGGGAACCCAAGGAGGAAGCAGGGAGACTGAGTCCCAAGGTCATCTTGTCACTGCCCCTTTGGGCTCTTTGGTTTCAGCAACAGTCTCAGACTGAAGACAGGTGATGAATTTGGGTTCATAGTGAAGTTAGTTGAGAAGGAAATGAAGACAGGTTTAACAGGAAAGATTAGTGGGCTTTCTACCTCTGGGCACTAAACGTCTGCTTTGGTCCCCACTAATCAGTTTCCCACGTGCCTCTTGCCATTTGCTTTATTAGGATGAGTTCCTAGAGCTCAAATGGCTGCTCCGTGCTGGCCGTCTTTTCTCTCTCTCTCTCTCACTGCCCTCCATTTAACCCACTTCTTTTTTCCTAAGTGCCTGTGCATAGAGGGCTGGTCAAGGGGGAAATTATGTTGATTAGGAAGCATGGTCCAATTAAGTCAGACATGATGGGAAAATTGCTTTAGAGTCCAAATATATACCTGCAGGATAGAGGGCCTCTGTAACACCTGCATAAAGAGTGTACAAATTTCAGAGCGTATAGCTGAGGGCAAAGAAAATGGAAGGCTGATAAATTTGCATATAAAAGTGATTAGGGACAGCTAAACAATAATATGTATCTTGGAGGGAAGGGGAAATGGTGTAGATTTTTCTCTAGACCTGTGATATTTAGAAAACATCTGCTTTTTAAAATAACAGAGTTAGAGATACAAGGCAGGTTAAGCTATCAGCAGTCTTCAGCTCTTGCCTTTCATGTTTATTTCCCCATTTACTCCAGTTCACGCCCACTCAAATCTTCACATGCAGTCCTGCTCATAGCAATTTCTGATCAGAGTTTCCATCTGAGGAAGAAGACTTGAGTAGTGTTGTAAGTCTGAAATGACTTGAACTGTAGGAGCTGGGACAGCAGAGGCCAGAGGACATCACAGAGAGACCACTTACTGAGAAGTAGCTTTTGAAATGCTCTATCTACCTCCTCTGACTGCTTTGGTAAGGGTTTCAGAGTGGTTGACAGATTATGTAATCTACCCACCCAATGATAATGCTTTTTTCTTTGGTGTAGAGAAATTGTTAGGGCACTTCTATTTCAGCTAGTCTCTAGTTAATAATCAATAGTCTTGTTGTCTAATGAAGTGATGGCCTTGACACCGGCCTTTGTGCAGTGTTAAAATAACATTGATCGTTATCATTATCATATGCCCTTGATATACTGAATAAGGACATGGATATCAATCTTAGAGCAGAATAACATTTCATAAATCTTAGAGAAATATCTGGGATTGTCCAAACCAGCATATACTTCTTGACAGCAAAGTGACAGAGGAGCCCAAGACACAGATCATTTATAATTTATCTCTAAGCCTAGACTGAAGAAAAAGTCAAAAGTCGCATTTAGTATAGAAAGTGTCACAGAACTCACAGGAGCACCCCATTTTCAGTGGTTTTTGAAGAAACTTTTGGGATAGAAGAAGGAGGAGATGGTTGTTTTTTCTTTTTTTCTTTTAGCCATTCCCTTGCTAAAGAGTGTTTTGGGTTTTATGCTAATTTTCAATCACTTGCTAATAAAAGGCATGGAACAGGGTGGGCCAGGCTAACATTCAACATGGCTGAGGAGCTGCCAGAGCAGAAGATCCCTTGTCCAATATGCCATCTTTAAGCTAGTCCTAGATTCCAACCTTTCTGTTTAAATGAATTCAGAATGGCGTCGATACTAAAGTTAAGTGTGCTGACAGAAAACTATAATTCTACCTGTGGGAATCAGAAGCAGGAGGACTGTAAATTTGAGGTCAGCAAGGGCACACAGTAACTTTGAGGACAGCCTGAACTACAGTATGCAACCCAGCCATTTCCCAGTCTGAAAATTTTCTTTTTAACCAATAAAACTGAAAACTAGACTCTCATTGAGAAACACTTGTTATTCATGAGGTTATTTTATTAAGTGGGTGTTGAGGGGTTAAAGTTGGTCTATATTGCCAGATAATAAATAATTCAGAATCAGAAATATTGAATCAAAATTTGAAGGTAAATGACTTTTCAAATTAATATATATATATATTATAAAACAATGCACTAATGGCTTGTTGACTCTGCTGAGCATCTTTACCACAAATATGAAGAGACATTGTTCTGAGAAGTTGACCTGTTCCTGCTAACTCTCCGGTCTGGAGTAACTGCTCCATGCTGTGTGGAGAGAAGTGGACCTGTTCCTGCTAACTCTCCAGTCTGGAGTAACTGCTCCATGCTGTGCAGAGGTTCCGGAGACAGGTGCAAAGTCACAGTAATTATTCTTATGCTGCAGAATTGTCCTTGTGAACTCAGTAGAATTTGAGCATGTGTAAACAAAACAAGAGAATGTAACAGTTTTTTGAAGTATTCTGAGTCTGGAGACAGAGAAACTCAGGTAAAGAGAAAAAGCACAGGAGCTCTGATGGGATGCAGGCAAATGATGCACCAGCAAGCCTCACCCTAGACTTAAGACAAATATATCTGCTTTCCTCAACTATATTTTAAGTTTGTATATATTCCATTTTTACTTAATCTGTTTACCATCAATGTGTTACAAATGTAAAGATGCCTTAAAAATAAAAATAAATAAACACGAGCTTTTTTATTTTTAAAGGAAAAACAGAAATTCTGCCTTTTAAGAAAAATAGAGGTCTGAGAAGACCAAAGTGTGTTTATGTATTTGTGCATTGTGGATATACATGCAGTATTCATATGGTATATTTTGTGTCGTGAATGTATACATTTCTTGTGTGTTGTGTGTCTACTATATTTAAAAAATATACCTCTTATCAGTGCTCCCAAGAACATGGCTCACCAGAGAAAAACATACATCCTCATGTGAATTGAAGGTAGACCAGAAGCTTTTGGAAAAAGATTCAGTACTAAATCTATTGAGATACTTAGTCAAAGTATCTTATATGGTTAATTTATTCAACTAGTTATTTCTGCTAGAAGTAATTTCGATTGAACTAAAGCAATCCATGTCCAAAGCAATTCTATTTCTCTCTAAGACATTTTTAAAGGAATTATTGTACTGTGGTTATCTGTAGATGTTTTTGAATATTCCAACTTGTAAACCTAGTAGAATTCTTTTTTGAAAAAACCATCAGGAAGCACTTGTTCAACACATGCAGTCCAGGATGGGAGACAGAGAAGGGCAACGTGCTTATATGCGGGTGGTGCACTGTTCACACTTACCGTCTTTTGGAGTCTTTATATTTAACTGAAGACACCTTAAAAGAAAACAATTGCTGTTAGGAATTATGTAAGCTGGACACTCGTATGACTAAAGCCAGAAGCCACTTTCAGTAAATGACTTCAGACACTGAAAAGAAGGAGTAAAATCCCCTGCCTGTGTACCGTTCTTTCTCCTTCACCTGCCAAAAGTGTAAATATTTTTAGAAATATATTATTTACAAGGCAGGGAGCTTTTGGGGGGAAGCGTTGGGCTAGTAGAAGAACGCAGATAAATGTGGTAGCAGGGAGAGCTTTATGACCACTCCAGACTCAACTGTCATTGCTTTGGTACTTTCTGTCAGTCTGACTAAATCCTGTCATCCCTCAACCCGGTTTAAATTAACAGGTAATTTGTAAATGTCACTTCAGGTTAGGCCGATCATTTTGTTTCTACTCTACCAATGCAAAGTCTAGGACTAATTTTTCTTGTCTTCTTTTAATAGGATTTTCATTTATAAATAGAATTATGTTCTGAAAATAAATTACAGTAAGTGATGCAGGAACGGTAGCAGTACCACTCTCTTGGAATTTCAAGCACCTCCATCAGAAAAGATTAATAAAAACACTTCAAAGGCTAAATTCCATTTAAGCAGAAGACAGCTTTTGGTTAATATTTAATCTGAGTCACTGAGATCTTGGTAGAAAACATAATTTTTTAATATCTAAATTAATTTTCAAAACAAAACCATTAATTTTGTTTGGAGGGTTTGTGCAGTGAGAAACTTTCAGTAATATATTTGCAAAGGGAAAAGTTAATCAATTAATTTCTCTGGTGAAAAACAATAGCTTTTGAGTGTTGTCTTTGCTCTAAATGAGTTTCTTCTTATCTGGTCAGGTGTAGGCCTTGAGAATTCTTTCTCCTGAAGGGAAGAATCTTTTCTTGATGTCTCTTCCGGGACTGTGACATCCATGTCTCTGGTCTTTGTGCAAAGGCCTCAGCAGGAGCCTGAGCTTCTCTACAGCTGAGACTGGAAAAGCAGCTGCTGGGAGTTTCCCCGTGGATGCCCTGGGCACTGTGGCAGGTCCATTGCACTGATGGATTCATTTTTTTTTTTTTTCAGAGGAGATTAGAATTGGAAGCTGCAGTGGAGAATCAAATCAGGCTAAAAGGGAAAGCGAGAGGCCTTTCTAAGTCACACGAGAAGCAGCAACCAGTTATTGATTGATGTTGGGAGACAAAGAACCAGTATCTGTCATCAGGTTTATCTATATCTGCATCTTGATTGGTGGAAGAGTCAATGTGACCATTTGTGCCACCTTGCCAGTTTCCTCATTTACTAGCTCTCTAGCCTGAGGCACGTGCTTTCTTCTGAGTTGAAAAAAAAAATATGATTTGAAAATTTACCATCTGTTTCTGGTCTATATTAGTGGCATCCGTGTAGCTGCAGTACATAGGACATGCTCTAAACCTATTTTGTGAACACTACAGACATAACCTAGGACATCACCTTTATTGCCTTCCTAGTCAGAGCTGGAAACAGCTGGACCTGGGAACCTTTTTCTTCCTTCCAGCCTGTAGTACCATCTTAGCAGGAAGGGAAAGGGGCGATCTAATGTTCAGCATCAAAAAATTAATTTAATAGAAACCCCTATTTCAAACCAGCCTGTTCCATAGTCCAATACTACCTCCTCCCTCCCTAACCTGTTTTGTGACTGCTCTTTGTGGACTCTTCTATCTATGCTGAGTATGCTATGTGGAGACATAGACATTCAAATAGTGTTGGAAGCAGGCTTCCATCAAATGTCTGCTCCACCTCATGTCTTGTGTGGTTCAGTGAACAAGCATCCTGTGGGCTTTTTAATTCCCCTAAGTGGCTGTTTTCCTGCTGGACATGGGCTTTTAATATAGTCACGATCTCATTGTGGGAACTTGGAAAACAGGAACATTATAATCATTTGCTCCCTGATTTATACTTGCACGTTTCTTCCAATGTCTTTCCCTAACAGCAGCTTTTAAAAATAGATGTTATTCTGATCAGTATACACATTGCTATAGAACTTTAAGTATGTCATTTGTCTCTCAGAATTTTTCCACATAGTTTACAGCTATGAGATTTCTAAAAGAACAGGGTTCTCAGGGAAATAACACTTGTCCATGTTCTATGCATTTTGTAATATTGATGGGACGCCTTCCAGTCAGTTGTGTTTTTACACTAAAATCCACTCCTTAAAAAACATGTTATAGAATAAACATTTGATCCTTAAAAGAATATCTCAATGTTTGTGGCTTCACTTGCCTAGAGTGAGGCTTCTTTCCTTTGGGTGCCCATCTGTGAAAGGTGACCCCTGTTCCTTGGTCCAGTGTCCTTGATCAGTTCTAAAGCTTATTTGTGTGCAGAATATGTTTTCTTTAGTAGATGATACTTACTGTAAAATATGTGATTATGGCATAGGAGAGGTATTAGGTGACTCTCATACCTTCAAGCAGCCTGTAATTCTCATTTCTTTCGTAATAGTAAATTGTCTTTGAGCTTTCATTAACACTAAAATTTTAAAACAAGTAATGCTTCAGAGACAATTTTGGGCGCTGGTGAGACTCAATTCTAACCTTGCCATGACTTACCACAGCAGCTTAGGGGATTGCAGACCTTATCTGTCTTCTGTATCCTTGCTTCTAACTAGAGTTGGTTAGGGGGAGATGAGCCATTGCCTTTCAGACTTCATGAGGTTGACTTTAAAAATCTTTGCAAAATATGAAGCATATGTTTAAGAACAATAATAATTATGACTCAGCCCGTTTGCATGATTTTTTTTTTAAAACACGAAATAATAATAAAGCAGACCTGCTTCTTATTTACACAGCCCAGTACTTTGAAATTTCTCATGGCGTAAAAGCAGTCCTTCATGCACATAACCTATGAATTATCCTTGAAATAAAATGTTTAATTACAGTTGACATTTCTGAACCCATTGCAGGTGGTGCCCATCTGAGGAGTGACATTGTTTACAACACTACAAGGTTCCAGGCCCGGTGTCAGAGATTATAAACCAATTTCCATCCCTGCTTTAATGCTGGTTTAATATCAGAAGAAGAACTTTACTGTGTAAATATTAAACATTTTGTTTAAATATTAAGTACCAAAGGTCTTTTCCTTTTGATTATTAAAACAGGAAGAGCCCCAACTTTGAAAGAGGTGCCTTGTTGTATTAAGAACATGACTGGTTCTTTACCTTCAGGTTAATTATCACTGGCCACAGATACAGGCAGAGGAAAAATGTCAGTTGTCTGCCTGTGCCATGGTGAATTTTGGTCATGAAACTGCAGTAGCTAACCAGGCCTTTATACCAGTGAAGGTTAGCCTAATGACAAGTGTCGATCGATTTTTTTCCCGTTTTTTTTTTTTTTTCCTTAACCTTAGAAGTGATCCTATGATAATTAACTGAAAAGCAACAAAAACAAAACAAATAAAAAGCTGATACCTTGCTGTGTGTGGAGAGAGAGCATGTGACCAACCTCAAGGAAGTTATCCCTGGGTAACTCAACTGCAGCTCTTGGAGGATTTAATTGCACCCAGTTACAGAGAAGTTAAGCATCTGAAAGATAGGCAGAAAGCAATCTATTGTCAGATGTATGCCTGTTTGTCCACTGGAGATTGAAAATTAACCAGGGAAATGTAAAGCTTTAAAGACCTGTCCCACAGACACATACTGAGGACATGTGAGAACCTGGCTCTGTGGGCTGATGAGTCCCACACAACTGTACTGAGAGTCATTCACAGCACTTTCAACAGTAGGGATAATTGATATCTGTTCTTTATTGTGTAATAGGTAAAATGTGAAGCCTTTCCCCCCTGTTGTCTTACAGATTGTCTTAAAATTCTCATGTGGTACATTCTGCATTCATTAGTCACCCTGAGACATCCAGCTGTCCAGTCTGACCTGCTGAAAGACTTATAAGAAAGCAAACACACTTGGGTGCTTTGGTCTTAAGTTTTTGGTATTCAAAATAAATTTAACACCTCTAAATATGGAAGTGCCTGTAGAATTCTTTCTGAGACAAATCTCTTCAGGGAATGTTTCAGAACAATGCGGTTTTCATGGAAAAAGAAGGCAAAAGTGCTTCAGTGTATATTTTCCCTTTAGAACTATTGAACTTATGCATATTTACACAGAAGGATGGATGGAAACAGTGCAGGCTGCTTAGCAAGACAAGCATTACCTCGCTAGGACCTAGCTGTATTTTTAAACACATTCTAGACTATTTAATCAGTTAGCTCATGTTTACTGAACATCTAGCTGGAGCCTTCAGACATTTAAGATATATCTGATAAGTCAAGATCAATCTAATAATAAAATTAAAAGTGTTTTGCATATTAATGGTAGAAAGATTAAAAGTAGCTAGTTAGGATAGGAACAGAGTTTCCAACAATATCATGGTCATGACAATAAGCCTAGGAGTAGTTAGAGCTCATGAGTTGGGATGTCATATAGGACAGTTGTAAGGGTGTTTGAATTAAGCAAGAGGCAGTTGGGGTGAGTCCATGGCATCAATCATCTATTGGTCATCAGATGAGACTTCAATGACAATGGGTCCAGGAGGGAGTTTTGGGAAAATGTCACATTTGGAGATTATTAGTTCTTTAAAAATTATGTTTCTCATAACTTAGTGCCATATAAGCAGTGGAGAATATGGCACAGTAAGAGAGCCAGGGGTCTAGGGCATCCAGTATCCTGGCAGTCAGGTTACTAATGGTTTATACAATGGAATCTCCCTTTCTCCATGCATCTATAGATTCAACAGGACAGTGATAATGGACTGCCCATTAGGTAAGACATGGAACATGTTTTGGGCTACCTATCTACAAGAAATGAATTAAAGGGATTAATTTTTACTGCATTAAACTTAACTTTCATTTTCCATCCAAGCCCCTAAAGTGAGAAAAATAACTTTTGTTGGAGTCAAATGTGAAGTCTTGTTTTGATTCTGTAGAGTCTGGAATCAATCCCAGGACTTAATGCACGTTAGGCAAGCATTCCCCTACTGAGCTAGCCGTGCCCCCAGCCCAAAACTCATCACATACTAATCTTTTCCCCATTTACATGTGTGGCTTTTTAATATCTTTCCAGAATTTCCCATTCAAAAGACTTGAAGCAATGCTTATTGAACTAGAGACTTTAATATGATTCTATATTCCATGTCTACTTTTGTAGACCATTAGGATCTATAGTTGACATTTATTTAGTTTTACATTGTTGTTTCCTCAAGTGTGAAGGTACTATAAAATGCAAGAAATATTTTGATAAAATCTTCATATTTTCTGACATTATCCTTGAGCTACTTTTATTAGTAATATCTGTTGAGTTTATAAAGTCAAATTGTCTTTGAATTATTATCATATGAAAATCTCTCCATGTACCTGGAGATATACCAGAGTGAAATACATCTTCTATTCTTCTTCAATCTACTTGGGAAGATGTGACATTTAGGCAACTGTCATAGTTAAGTGCCTTGCTAGTGGTGCAAATGACCAGTGATATAAATTAACTTGGAAGTATGTCTACTACACAAGAAGCGTTTTTCAAGGTATTATTACCAAATGAACTCCAAATGAAGGAGTGTTTGAAGTGGGCCCAGAGAAATGGCAGAATTATGGCCAGGAAGGAAAACATTTCCATTTCACCCATTCCTTCTGGGATTGTATGGAACAAAACCTTGGGTCACGGCAAGAAGAAGGAGAGAAGACAAGGATGGCCTTGGTAAATTGCGCTTCATCTACCCCAAGCACACTGCATACAGGAAGGATGCTGAGAGAGCGTGAAATAGAAAGGAAGTGACTCCCTAGCAGTCATCAGTAAGGTAGTGGTATAGGAACTGAAGATTAAACTGACCCACTGTCTCCTGAAGAAATTAACTCTTTAGAATCATGATGTGGGATCCTAGTTCAATTCACTTCAGGAAGACAGCCCTCACCTCTGTGTTGTGGGCATATCTTGCTCCTTGGTCTGAGCTACTTCCTCCCATTCATAATAAGGAAATGGATCAGTTAACTTGTAGCACTGCTGAGAAAGACATTGAATTTTTACAAGTGTCATTGAGAACTATGCTTCAACCATACTTTTGGGCTCTTTACATACCATGTCATTTTTAGAAATACTGAAATATTAAAACTCTGATGATGTCGGGGGGTTGGGATAGCCTCCTTGAGAATGCTAAAGTAAGATTCACTTTAAAAGATGCTGATCGTCTGGCTCTTGAGGCTATATTAGTCTAATTACAAATTATTGCCATGATAAAGGGGCATCCCCTTTAAGTATGGAAATTTTTCCTCAGCTTACAATGAGAATACATTTTTTAAAAGTTCAGAATCTAGTCACAGTTCAGAACAAATCCCTAAAAACAGCATTCTTATGATTGTACAATGATTCGTCCAGAGCAAGACAAGTACATTAAAAAACAAAGTATGCGCTGCTCAAAGCTGGTTTCATCTCTATTATGTTCCTTCCCCTCCTTGCATGGTATATGCCACTTCTGAATGTCTCAAAAACATGCAAAGTGTATTATTTTCAGTCTGTTTTTTTTTTAAAACCAGGATGCATTAATAAAATCACCTACATATATTGTCTAGAAGAAGCACACATCTTCAGAACCGCTTTGTTTAAAAATACATAGACTCAGACTCAGTTGCTTTACACTGAAGAAGTCGCAGAACATTTTTTAAAAATTGTGGTGATTATAAAATAATCAACTTAACTCCCCAGGAAACTTATCAGTAAAATTTCATACACTGCAGAAGTTCACCATGTTTTGTTTTCAATGTGTTCCATTTTTGATTTATCTTAAAGCAAACTTTCAGAAAATATTATAACATATTGTAACAAACTGATATTATTTTAGGATGCCAAGTCTCAGAGGTCTAAGACTGACCGTCCCCCCTTCAAAGGACCATGTAATATCAAAAATGTTTCCCTGGCTATTTCATTGTTCTTCATGCACAATTGACATAAATCAAATTTTGTTTCAGGAATGATTTCAAATAGATCCATTCTGTTCTCCTGACATTTTAAACTTGCTTATGTAAAATTATTTCATCTATTTTTATTGAAAGGCACTGAACATTTCAAAAGTCATGGTATCTCCCTTGGTATGCAATGATTGTTGAATCGAGTTTTAAAATATGGAAGGTACTAACATAGAGAGTTGGTATAGCTGAAACTGGATTCTCTGTGGCATCGCTGCTGACAGCTACAGAGGGATGGATGCAGGGGATGTGCATATGAAAGACTATGCCTACTTTTGACCTGGATAGAAGGGAAGAAACCTACATGATCTTTCTTGATAATCAACTCTTGTTTTAAAAATCAGTATAAGTATCAGCAGACTCACATTCTCCCAGTGTAAGTAACACGTTGCAGCAAGTGCTAAGGAAGAAGTAAGAAGTCCACTCCATTTATGTTTTACATAGGAAGTAAAACCTAATATGAGATGTATTGATTTGCCTGGGCTAGTTATCTGTTGAAATCATGTATAGTATTAAGGTGTGATGCCAAAGACAGGGCTCCAATAGACAGAGATGTGGCTAGAGGCATTATTCATTCGGAGAGGGATATAGGGAGATCTACTTGTTAGAGTTCCTGGGAGAGATGACTGCTTCTGTCAATTCAGTCTATGAATGGTAGCAAATGAATCCCTACATTTTAAGGAAAGTGCAATCACTTAATACACACGCCAAATTCTAAGCATTACAAATTTAGAAGTTTCTTTTTTCTTATTGCAAATCTATTTTTTTTAATTATTTTATTTACTTACATTCCTGACATTTCCCTCCCTGTTCCCCTTCTTACTGTTCCTCGTCCTGTTTCTCCTCCCTCTTGCCTCAGAGAGGGTGCCCCACCAGTTCTCCCCCTTCCCTAGGGCCTCAAGTCTCTCAAAGATTAAGCATATCTTCTCCCACTGAGGCTAGACAAGGGAGAACTCTACTATATATGTGCCAGGAGCCTCAGACCAGCCCATGTATGCTCCTTGTTGGAGGCTCAGTCTCTGGCAGCTTGCTGGGGTCTGGGTTAGTTGAGATTGCTTGTCTTCCTATGGGGTCGCTCTCCCTTGCAGCTTCTTCAATCCTTATCTTAATTCAGCCATAGGGGTCCCCGACTTCAGTCCAATGATTAGGTGTAAGTATCTACTTCTGGTTCAGTCAGCTGCTGGTAGGAGCTCACATAGGACAGCCATGCCAGGCTCCTATCTATAAGCATATCATAGCATAGTAGTGTCAGGTCTTGGTGCCCACCCCCATGAGATGGAGCCCAAGTTGGGCAGATCATTGGTCCTCCTTTTCTTCCATCTCTTCTCCATTTTTGTCCCTGCAGCTCTTTTAGACAGGAAAAATTCTGGGTCAGGAATTTTGACTGTGGGTTAGTAACCCTGTCCCTCCACTTAAGGCCTTGTCTATCTACTAGAAGTGGACCCTTCCAATTCCCTTTCGCCAATGTTAGGACATGAAGAGATGGATGAGGGATGGGAGGAATGGAAAATGAAGGAAAAGGAGGACACATTAGTTTGTGTGTGCATATGCTCTCCCAGCTCATGGGACCCCTGAGTTCGGCAGCTCCCTCTTACATTACTCAGGAACTAAAGTCCATGTTCCAAGTCTCCTCCTCCCACTCGCACTCTCTTCCTACTCTCCCCTTCTGTCTTTTATTCCCTCTTTCATCTTTTCTTTCTCTTACCCTTTAGCAGGAAGCTCTTATATTTGTTATGGGTGGAGATGCATGCTAATAATTTTCCTTGCAGACCAGGAGCACTCTGTAGACACAGACCCCTGTGAACCATCTGCCTACCATGGCCCATAGTGTCCTCCACAGAGGCCTTTATTCCACCAGAGATACCAATGCTGAGATAAGCTCTTCTGTCTCACATTCTTTTTTGACACAGCCTCGTTCTGAATGCTAGGGTAGGCTGGAGATCACCATGTAGCTTGGGCTGGCTGATGGCTCTCCTGCCTCAGTCTCCTGAAGGTTGGTGCTACAGGACTCAGCCACCACACCCTTTTCAGATATGAGGTTTGTTTGTTTGTTTGTTTTTATGGGAAAGGCACAGGGGCATGTACATGACATATCTGGTCACATTGTATTAACAGTCAAAAGTAGAAAGAGAAAAATTCTGGGGCTCAATTTTTTTTTCTTTTTATTCAGACCAAAACAACAAATCATGGAATGGCACCCCCACATTTGGGGTGGGTCTTTCCATTTCAATTAAGGCATCTAGTCATTCCCTTACAGACATGATAAGCATGTTTTAGTGAGATTTTGTTTTACTTTAACCAAATGTATTAGTTAGGGTTTTACTGCTGTGAACAGACACCATGACCAAGGCAAGTCTTATAAAAACAACATTTAATTGGGGCTGGCTTACAGGTTCAGAGGTTCAGTCCATTATCATCAAGGCAGGAGCATGGCAGTATCCAGGCAGGCATGGTGCAGGAGGAGCTGAGAGTTCTACGTCTTCATCCAAAGGCTGCTACTGGAAGACTGACTTCCAGGCAACTGGGGTGAGAGTCTTAAGCCCACACCCACAGTGACACACCTACTCCAACCAGGTCACACCTATTCCAACCAGGCCACACCTCCAGATGGTGCCACTCCCTGGTCCAAGAATATACAAACCATTACACCAAATAACCCAATTACTCACTTCTGATCCCTGTAGCATTTAGAATGTTTTCCTATCTGTGGCCTTATTTGTTTACTTACAATTTTGAATAGTTATGAACCAGGAATCCTGGTTCCTTTATGATAAAGGTTGAAATGCATGGATTGAGCTGGCTGTCCTAGGAGATATGTCACATTCCATAGCTCTCTGTTACACTTTACACTTTCTGCTCCATCATGGTGTCTCTTGGAGGCTCCCGTGGTCTAAAAGTTCATGGTTTCTCTCTTCTTTCTGAGATTCTGGAATTCTCTCTGACCTCTTTTAGTAATGCCTAGCATTCTTTCATTCATATATTGATTATTTATGGCTTGTCTAACCTTCTTAGCTCAACTACTAAAGGTGCTTTGAGTAAGCAGGTTGGATTTCTTCCAGAACTATGGAGCCCATGGTTGAGATCACACCCCCCAAGTTTCTTGCCATGATTTCTTAGTCCTAGAGAAGCCTTGTCTCAGGTTACTTACTGATACAGGGATTAGGACCCACAACTTCTGAGTACCCTCTCCGTGGTTTAGTGTTTTGAGTCAGACTTCATTCAACTTCAGTAATGAGCCCTTAGAAAGCTGTGGAGGTCATCCCATTTGCACCTGTGTGAAGTTTGGATTCTGCCAGCTGTCAAAGCCTCTCAGAGAACATTTATGTGTAATTTGTTATATGGAAAATGAAATTAAACTGATGCCATTATTCACTTTGCTTAGACTGGATTTAGCAGTGTTATGTGGACAGAAAAAGTCTATAATCATCACATGTGTGCTAAGGTGACATTCAGAGGCATCTGTTTCCTCTCTTGGAGTCACCTGCTGGAAGCCTATTGAGTAAATGTTAATGAATTTGGGTATACCTCAGCTACAAATGGATCAGAGCTTCCTAATGGAACATTACAACGACCTAGATCCACTTGGCTTAGTCTACTGATTTAAATTAGGTTGAGCACCAAAGCCAGTAAAATATATTAGAGAGGAATTAGCTGTATAGCTGGAGCAGTTAAAAGATGTTCTTAGAACTCCAAGAAGAGGAGGGAGAATAAGAACGTCTCTTTGTATCCATCCAGCCTAGAGCTTCAGACACTTATTTGGAGAGATGGGCTGACAACTCAGCTGTGTGAGTGGAATCTGCCATGTGACCCCCATTAATGTCTAAAGATTGCTCATAGTTGAATCTTTAAAACATCATGCTAAAAGCATGCCGTCAAGTGCCTGCCAAATTTGGTTTTAGAATTCAGCTGTTTTAGAGCTAGAGGTGAGGATTTAAAAAAGAAGAAGAAAAAGAAGAAAAAAACCCCAACATTGTTGTTTTTGCTTTTTTAAAAATGTTGGATTTCTCTATTTGATTCATTATTTAAGAAAACAGTTTGCACCTGCCTCTCAATCCCACTGAAATCTCTAAGTGGGGTATTAAAGTGTCTGCCCTTCTCAGTCTTTAACATCTACCCTCATGAGCTATACTCAAGTCTAATATACTTAATTAATTCTGGCCTGTGTCTATTACCATTTATAGCCTATGTGTTTTATTGTTTTATTTCCCACGTGTCATCTCTCCATCATGAAAAGGTAAATATTCAAGTGTATAATTTGTAAACACTATATTTGTTGTGGGCTTCCACTGTAATTTGAAATGCTGCCCCATGAATCTAGCTCATGGTACCTGCTGACTTACTCATCTATTTAGAAGGTACATTAGGTCAGCCAGCAACTCATATAGAAAACTTAATTTTATCTGCCCCCCCCTCCTCTGAGGGATGGTACTCTTTGAAAAATAGTGTGCGCAAATCAGAGTTGGTAATACTTCTTCTCAGATAATTTGTACAATTGTGCATGAAATTAGTTGTTTTGCTACATTTCCTGAAGAATTCATTGCTTCTTCAGTAGACACAATCTCACTAGTGACTTGAAACCAAAATTTCTCCTTCCCCACACCATGTTCTCCAAGAGCTTTCACTCTGCATGGGTCTTCTGCAAAAATGATAGACAACACATAACACTCATTTCCAAAGACTTCAACATGACCATGCAGCCACACATCCCAGACGAGGGCATGGAAAGAATTCCCAGCCTCTACCAGATTTCTTCTTGGTAAATCAGAAAAGTTCCATAGAAAGTTTTATAAATCAGCTAATTTGATTTTATAATTAGTATTTATAGACAGTTACTTGGAGTCCTACATCAAGTTCTAAACATGAAACCTAAAGGAAGATGGCTAGTCCTGGAAACATTTGGTTTGTTGTATTCTACCTTTCCTTCAACAAGTGAAGTTATTTTATGTGGGGAATATGTGAAACAAATAAGACTGTAAATCCTTTAATAAAGATAGAGGGATAGAATACTAGGGAGAGAACTAGAACTGGTGGCATTTTGGGACTGACGTAGAAATATAGTGTGATAGAAACTCTGTAGAACCTGCTAGGGTGACACTAGTGAAGATCCCTCCGCATAATGAGAGACATGGAGTCCGAACAGGCCACTCTCTGTAGCCAGACAAGGCTTTGAGCAGAGGGATTGGTACACCAACCAGGCCACAGAACCTCCCACCTGCAGATTGTCCTGACTATATGATGTGCTGAGCCTAGAGCAATGTGCTGGGGCCAGAGCCTAGGATAATCATCATCATCAGAGAGAATAGAGAGACTTCATCCAGCAACTGATAAGAATAGATGCAGAGTCCTACAGTCATACACTAGGCAGAGTTCTAGGAGTCCTGTGGAGGAGGGAGAGGAAGGATTGCAGGAGCCAGAGGGGAGAAGGCCACCACAAGAAGACAGTACACAGACTCAACTGATGAGGACTCAAGTGGGCCCACAGAGGTCAGAGAGTCTGTATGGGTCTAAACTAGGTCCTTTGCATGACACAATGTCATGAGAAGTCTATTATAAGTTACAATACTCACATAGCAGCCATGCACCTCTCAGAAATGCCAGGCATCAATAATAGTCTCCATAATTCAAAGGCAGCAATAAGAGCAAAAGAATCAATGATACTGCAACCTACGTTATAATTGCTACCCAAGGGGAAACTATTCATGACAGCATCCTTTGGAGCTAGCCAAGAGAGTGGAGGACACTAGGAACTTAGTCAGACCATCCAGGCTGGCCGAGACCCATAAAGATATCCAAAAGCCATGCATAACCGCTAAGGCCTACAGAGAAAGGAGGTTGTAGAGTATGCTATTCCCTGGTGGAACTTTCTGTCTGCCTAGAAATCTGGGGCTCCTTTTAGTTCTCAGCTTGATAATCAAAAGGGATGGTCAAAGAATTTTCTCCTAAGGAGAAGCAATGGTAGAGATGTGAGCAGCTCTGAGATTTCATTTCACCAAAATCTCCAAGTTATACATGAGCAGGTAAAGGCTGAGGCAAGCCAAATGGTTGCTCACTCTGCCTGTCTCTTTACAAGGAAGTCCAGGGATAGAACATAGATAGGTTTTCCTGGTGTCCTCTGGACTCATCTTCACAGACATTCTTGCTACTTTCTCATCTGATTAGATTAGGAATCATCTCTCCTTCAGCTGAATCTTAAAGGATGGAAGAAAAACCCCGAGTGGTAGGGGGGAAAAAATCCTTCTTTAGAAAGAGTTCCCAATGTTCTGGTGATTCCCCAACCATAAAACTATTTTCAATGTTATTTCTTAACTGTAAATTTGTGACTGTTATTGATCATAATGTACCTATCGTATATGCAGGCTAAATGACATGCAATCTCTGTGAAAGTGTTGTCTGTCCCCAGAGAGGTTATGAACCACAGGTTGAGAAACACTGCTCCAGAATGAAACCTCCTTTGGATGGTTCTGCCCTCCCAGAATGCACTTTCATAGTGGGTGGTCATGAGATTCGGTAGACCTACATTTCACCTTGTTCATGCCTTCTGTGCTATACCTAAAGTCCCAAGTCTGGATTGCTCTGGTCTGGCAAAGTAAACCTCATGAAAGTTCCCTTGAATTCTGAAAACACAGTTGGAAAATATCCTAACGTCTGGACAAAATGGAAGTCATTTAAAAACACCTGTTTATATTTGAGTATTTTTAAAATGTAGAAATGCCCTCTTTTTAGCAAGCACTGAATGAAAGTAGCACCTTGTTCATAGATAAATAAAATAACAGTTCCTTTTGTAAGTAAAACTGTTGCACACACTAAGTTTGTGGGAAGCTAAGGAATTATGTTAAAAGCACTAGACTTTGAGGTATAAGAACTGTGATTTTCAGATTCAAGTTGACCACTTATTAAAGCACTACCTGTCTGAAATGTCCGTGGTTAAGATTAAATAAAATAAAAGATGTGCCCACATCGAGTGTGCTATACAGCACCGTACAAATGTAACAGTTTATTATTTTGCTCAAAACCTAATAGGTATTTGCACTCACATACAGAAGTCATTTATACTTATATGATGTATTTCCTATATGATAGAGATTATGCCCAGATTGGAGATGTTTATTGATAAGCTTCCTATCTAATTCTTGTCACCCATTTATTTTAACAAGACAGCATACCTTATTGCTGACTTGAAATTTGCCTCAAATATTCAACTGACGGTGCAGACCCACTGTTTATGGTGTAAAAATCAAACTAAACATTTATAAAGTCTTCTGCAGAAGATTCCCACTAATGAAAGCACCGTTCATGGCGTGCTAAAACATGCGCACACATAGGTATTGCCCCATTTATCAGACATGAGAGCTAATTACCTCATACACCACTATATCTCTTCCACTCTCTGCATTTCAATTCCCAATATTAACACATAGGTGGTCAAGCTGACCATCGAACAGCCTGCATGAGTATGAATGCATTAAATAATTTAATGTCGGAAGAGTTTATTAAACTGCCACATTCTAATCAGCATGCGTACCTGCCTTCATTAATTTTGCACTGGTCCATGGTGTGTCCCCACAGCCAACACGAATAGCTCTAATGTTAATAGGAGCTCTTAACAAACAGGGCTAGTTAATCAAGGGAAATTTACTATTAACCACATGGCCATGCATACTGCAATCTAATTACAATCAGATTTAACCCTCACCCTGCCACACCCATTTAGACATCTTTCTTATTACTTGTCAATGAAATGCCAGAAAATAAGGTATCATTATTTCATTACAGTGAATGGTAGCTGCATCTGCATATGATTAGGAACACAAGAGGGTTTTCTGCTTGGTAAAGTTCTGTGTCAGATATTTTTAAATTGCATTACTTTTAAAGATCACTGTGAAGAGAGCCCAATTCTGTCAACTAATTATTTTTTTTTATTTTCTAAAGATAATTAATGATGAACAGAGAGTTTATCCAAATAAACATGAATACTGTAAATTTCTTTAGGTAGCATTCGGCATTTGGTAAGTTAGAACCTTTGCTATGTCAACAGAATGCATATGATCTCCCTGTTTAGTTCCACTATTCATCTACATCATCCAAGGCATTAACATTAAATCTGAGTCGATGAGATCCCCGTCATGTAACCATATTGCACTGCTTAATACTAGTGTAATGGAGAAACAACTGCCATGATTGACTGATTCACATATTTAAGAAAAGCAAGTCTAGGTCCAAAGCCAGTCTGATTTGCTTGCTTTTCCTTCTCCTAGTTGGTAGGGTTCCTGGTTTATCCTTTGGAGTAATATGAGTTTGTCCATTCTGATGGATTTCCAGTTTGGTATGGTATTTATACTATTTTCAGTAAAGGGATTTGAGTACAGAGAAGAATATTGAGAATACAGAACTGCAGGGCTGATACTAATGCTGTTTTGAAGACAGAAGTTATGACAAGGTTTTGTCAATATTTAGGTTTACGGGCTATGAGCCAACACTGAAGGAACTAGAGGGTTGTACCATGAGGGTCCTAGGGATTCCTGTTAAATAACTGGAAGATTTCAGAAATTATTTTACTGAAAGACTTTAATTATCCCAACAGACACTTCTTTCTATTGGAGTAGACCATCTTTCTATGCTATAATCTATTTCATTTCCGGTCAAGTTATCTTGTGTCAACTACATAGACGATTCCATATGTGTTGACTGTAGGAACATTTGAGCTACATGATTGTCTAAAGAGGGTTTGGGTAGGGAATTTTATTCTGCATCTTATCACAGCATTTCTTCATTGGATTATAGTTCCCCAATAGTTCCTGGGTTTATAAGTAAGTTGTAAGGTTTTGCTAGGAAGCAGCCATGACAACTACATTTTACTCTGTTCCATGATATAGCCATATCACCTGTTGAAACAGTGACAATATCAGAGGCAGAGTTCATCAGATGGTGTTCTGTTTATAGAACAATGGTCCAAAAGAATATTACAACTAGAATACAGTCATAAAAGAACCTTTAAAGTGGGTTATGGTATACAACATATTTAATGCACACATATTACCATAAACCTTTACACTCCTTGAGGTAATGATAAATTCTTCATTTATTTTTAACTATACCCTCAAGAGCATAAAGCAGGGTGGGAGATGGGAATGTGTTCAAATAAGTTACAGACCACAGGAGAACATCTATGATGGGGGGGGTCCTCAAATAAGTTACAGACCACAGGAGAACATCTATGATGGGGGGGGGGGATCCTCAAGAGCCCATATCGACCTCTTCTGTGGATTCTGACTTACAAAAGACACACTAAAGAATAATACTCATCTTTCTGTCTTATAGATGGTGAAAAAGTTATGTAAGATAAATGTCAAAGGGAGAAACATCATCTAAATTTTACACAGTAAAAACAATGTGAACTGCCACAATATTTTCCAAAATGCTTGACTATAAATGAATCTTTTTGGAAACTGAAGATTTTTGCCTGGCTTATAGGTTGTTGTTTTGGTATTTTGATCTACATATGTTTATCTTATTATCTGGGCAAGCTTTATAATTAGGGAGAAAGCACTGCATAAAGTCGGGAGATTTGAACTCTGTTTATCCTCTGTGAGTTCCCTCTGTAGAGAGAGGGAGGTGGAATGATACATCTCCAAGAGTCTGCGCACACTCCCTTTAATTCTCTAAAGTAATAGCACCTAAGGAACAATACAAGACCCAGAACTCCCTGAAGAAGTTCAGGAATCTCAGATAAACAGCCAGGGGAATGTCACTAATAGATGAGGAGATGGCTTCTCTCCTGACTCCTTGTATTTGTAATTCTTAAGTTTCATGTTGAAAAACAAAGGGCATCTAATCCCTGGTTTCTTGCTTTTCTTCCAGTCCTTGAAGAATGTGAGGCTCTACACTGAGGGATAATAATGCAATGGTACTCTATATGACTCATAAATATAATTTAGTCTGGAAATGTCATATGATAATCCCACATAAAACCCTATTCATCAAAGGCCTGAGTTGTCAGGTCGCGATGGTGCTTTGATTATTTTACACTTTATTTACACAGGGAACAGCCAAAGGCATATTCTACACACGGTTTAAGAAAGAAAATGACTCTGTAAAATTGAAGCTTTATCCTTTTCACAAATATGGCTAATTCTGAAAATGTGAAAGGCTAGATAGGTTGAATTGAATGAACAGTGGTAAAGTACACACAAACTATACATATGCATGCACATAGGCATACAATATAGACATTGTACATTATGGCACACGAAAAAAGGGTTTATAGTGTTATATAAAAACAAGAAAATATAGCAAAATAAAATAATAGTGTTTATTTAGCCTGAGAAGAAGCATTTGCCTGGAGTTACAGAGAGTATTCAACAAGGAACATCCACAATAGTAAGTTGATGTGTCATTTGTTTAATCACCCCACAGGCTTTGGGGCCAGGTGCCAGAGAGGAAGAGCAGGTAGGATAGTGAGCTTGATGTAAAGATAACAGTGCCGCCTGTCATTCAGGGAGAGTGGGGGCCCACAAGAGAATATTGATTTCCCTACACCCATCTACCAAGGTGTTTATAGGTTAGCTCAGCATACTGTTGTTATCCTCTTGAGACAAGGATAGGAAAATAATATGTGGGAAAGATGCCAATGTATCTGAGATCTCAAAATACAAATGGAAGCAAACAAAAACTTCTTTTGTTTCTTTTTCTTACATTTCTTTTGTTGTTCCTGGGGACTCTGATTTATTATGATCTTTATCTTGGGCACAGATAAAAAAGGAATTTAATGTAGATCCCAGAACCACTGTGTCTGTGGGTCACACTTTCCTATTCAGGACACTGCTGTTTTATTCTGTATATCGTTCTAAGTTCCATGGATTTCCCTGATATTTCTGGGTCCCAGTAAGAGATGACCTAATTAGGGAACCTTGAAAATAGTCTACAATGTATCTACCAGGAGGATTAAACAAGCTCTGTACTTCATGTCATAGTCATGTTGTGAAAAGCAACTTCTGGTGGAATAGACTGTTAAGGTATGAGCTAAGATGAAGCTTTCTGCTTAAAAAGAAAGCAGACTTCAAAACTGCCAAAATGAAAACTGGTATGGATGTGAGTAAATGTTCTACAAAATGCTTTCATGTGATATTATGTCAGCCTAATTGTTAAATTTAATATTCATTAGAACTTCACTGTTTGAATATAATGTGTGAGTTTTGAGTTTTCTCACTTTGTAAAATTTTCACCTCTCCACCTTTATGATTTCTGAGAGCTCATAACAAATTGTGAACCAAACCAGTCACTTGGAAGCAAATTCTTTCAAAAGCAAATTTGCAAATATCATTTCCAAACTATATAGTAATATTAGTTTCATGTGGGCCATGTGTGTGCTTTTAAACAGCGTTACCTGTGGGGTAGTCTCGGATGCTTTAAATTCGGATATGGCATAATGCAGGGCAAAGTCAACTGTTTTAACAAAGCACCTTTATCAAAGCTACTGACATTTAAAGGATTACGTCCTGAGGATTTCTCTCAAGGTGACAAGGGACACTTTCCACTGAAGGCATCAAGCTGGTGATGCTGTGTGATTAGATGAAGTCCTTGCAACAGGTCCACTCTCCGTGCTGGGCCCAAACAGCTGGACACCCTGTTCTCCCTTAAACCCCACCAATGATAATGATACGCTATGCATGCTCACACTTGGACTTCGTAGACTCTTCAGTGGGGCTATTGAAAGCCTGCTCTACTTTTGCAAGAAGTCCTACTGAGGTTTTCTCTCGCATGTCTTGATGAAAATGCATCTCCTTCCTATGACTCAACCCCACTCCTATCCAGCTCAAGACCCCACTCCCTGAGCTGCATTCCTGATGCCCAACCCCAAATGAAGAGGCAAGTTAGGAAGATGTTTTTTACAGTAGCATTTGACCATCTCCTGTGGCAAACCCTTTCCTGGTAGGTGCTTTTCTTCTTATTTTGGGTTTCATGTTAATTTATTAATCTAGGAAAAAATGAGTGGTTGGGCTTATTATCTATGCTAGGCAAATAAAGGGAGTAAAGTTTCTTCCTTGGTTACATCAAGAGATCCAGTCTCATTTTGAGACCAAAGGCTAAGCTAGACACCATTTTGAACTTTAAACTTTATATAGAAGCTCACATGTTTGAACATAGCTCCCCAGATGGGGGTGCTATTAGGAAGGTTAAGGAACCTTGAGGTGGTAGGTTCTCCATGAGGGAAGTGGGTCACTGATAGGCTGTGGACCTTGGTGACTGTGCTATAATCCAGCTCTACTTCCTATTTACTCTGCTTGCTAGATGCAGATGCATTGTGACCAGCTGGATTCAGGCTTCTGCCAAGTCCACAGTGAGGACTGTATCCCCTTAAGTGGTAAGCCCAAATGAGTATCTCCTTCCTTGATACTTCCTGTTTAATCATACTAAGGAGGAAAGAAACTAACATGTTTTGAACAACTGCTTTGAACAGCCACACATTTGGTTGCTCTTAGAACTATATTCTTCTGACTTGAAGTGTGATCTAACCTGGAATGTTTTCGGAACCACGCCAAGTGGATAATTAGTGCTTCTCCCGAGAGTTTTTCACAGTTGAAAACAATGCGCCACTCTCCTCCCTTGGATCTTCTCTTTTCTCCCCAAACTTTCCCTTTACTTTGACTTGCTTTGGGGCAAATATCTAATCGAAATCCTTGTCTTTTCCTTGTTCTCTAGCTCTACTTTCTTCTAGAAAAGAGTCATTCTTTAAAAATCATGATAGTCTGACAAGCTGAGGGCAATTACCTGATCAATATCAGCCCGAATGAGAAGCCCATGATGGATGCCCCCTTGGATTGAAAGGAAAGTAGCAGAGACATATTAAATTAAGCTAGTCTCATTTGGACAGTCACTAGAAGATGCTGAAGCAAGGTAATTTGACCTTTAAAAAAAATCAAGAATGGTTTGCATGATCTCAGCCAGTATGAAGGAAAGTCTAAGACAAGGTAATTACAGAATTTCAATAATCACAGGGTTTTGCAACAAAGGATTTTCCTTGTGTCCTTTTGGATCTCCAACTACAAATTAAGAAAAAGTAGTGAGCCCACTTCTCCCTTTCCAGTGGGGTGGGTGGGGGTACTCCATGGACAAGGTGGGCATGAGACAAAATGGGAAATGAGGTGTTGCAGCTCTTCTCACAGAACAAGTCCTAACTCACTTTTTTCAACTTGGCAGGATAATGAACATTTTAATTATAATTTAACTTGAGAATTCTTCTAAAGCCAAACAGTAAATCTCTTCAGATAATGTTGTCTGTGGCTGTTGCTGCAGCTAACAAGGCAATAGATCTTAGATATTTAGCTATCATTACTTCTACTCAGCCCAAATTATCAAAATCAATAGCATATACACTCACAGGATATAATATAGCATCACTTCTCAACATAGCTGTGCCTCCACCTGATGACTGTTTATAACACTTAATATTTGGGTAGCAAAGAAATGAGAAATGTGTTTAAATCTTATTTAAAGTGCCTTGCCCTCCCTAAGACAATATTTGGGGTTATATTTCTCAACTCTTCCTCTTGATTTAATCCAACAATAGATATCCTTTCTTGCAACTTAAATGTGAAATGTCGCATACAGGCTCTCATGTTTAAATGGTTGGTTCCCAGCTGATGGAGTTGTTTAGAAAGGCTGTAGAATCTTTTGAATGTGAGGACTTCCTGAAGACTATCTTTCTGTCTGAGTTCCACCCAAGTCTGCCCTTTTGGTTTGAAATTGTTAACTGATGTAACTACCAGTCCCTCTCACTCCGTCATACCAGCTTCAAAGCCACTCTGCTGGTATGCCTCTCCTGCATTGAGAGACTGTACCATCCTAGCCAGGAGACACAATAAACCTTTCATTCTCTAGGATGCATTTTCTGGCACCCTATCATAGCAATTGGGAAAAACAGACCAAGCAAAGCAAAACAGAACACTCAATAAATCCCTGAAAACTCATAAATGAAACATAACACTGAATATTTGGGAGTCCTGACTTGGAAGCCAGAGGAATCTAAAGAAGCTATCTTTCTGTTAAGTATCCTTGGGTGTTAGGAGCATAAGGTTACCTGGATGGCACAATCCAGTATGGCATGGTAGGGGCTGAGCATCTGCATTTTCATGAGTATCTTCAGGTGATGCTGAGATGATGGTCCAGGGACTCCAGATTGAGTATAAGTTGCTTCTGGCCCTCCTGTCCATCATCCCCTGGCAGTGTAGAGTTCAGCAGCTTAAAGTGATGAGAATCAATCACTTTTACAAAGGCTACCATGGAAATGGACTGAGGTTTGTTCTGTCAGGTGAAAGTGTCCCAGGTTTGATGTTCTGTCAGTTGCTTATTAAGAACTGCCACTTTTCTTTCCTTAGCTAGGGTCCCTTTGCTTTGTTCCAGGCCACATTACTTAAACATACTTCACATGTGAGAGTGTTCATAGAGACAGCCACAAGTGTGTGCTTTCATCCTTTATTATCAAATATTGCCTTCCCCCTTACATAAAGCTGACATGGATAACCCAGGCTTCCAGCTCCCTCCTGAGCAAAGGGCACTTTATTGCCAGGAAGAAAACACATTTATAAATCAATCCATTTCATTCAAAATCAAAGCAACTGTTCTTGGGATGTTACCATCTCTATTCAGCTTCTTGCTTGTTCTGCTTCTGGGTAGCCATGCTATGTCTCCTCCCTATGTCGGGATCTTTAGTCATAACATATATGCCCCTTAACATGCATTGTACGTTCTTTAAGCATACTATCTAATTGACTTCAAAAACATTATTTCTGGTTTCCATTATGTAGATGATAAAGTTCATACAAGTTAAGAATTTTATTTTTAGATTCATGCACATGCTGTAACTATACAGTGACTGGCAGGTAGATGAAAGATTGTTGAGTTGATAGTTCTATTTCCATGTGTTTACATGCATACACACATAAGGAAGGCTAGAGGAGTCAAAATTCATGATGAGTAGAAATTCAAGTCAAATGCACATTCACATATACTCATATTTAATCCATAACATGTATTTGACTAACAGTTATCCAATATAGATCTTAAATTATGGGACCATGATAATTAAATATTGCCTATTCCTTTGGTCTTCTGTCCAAACTTTCCCATGAATATTGATCATTGATATTAGTGGAAATGGATAAATGGTAATTGGAGAATGTTGCTAATTACAGAGAAAAAAGGCTGAATGAGGAGGAGTATGATTATCTTTATCAACATTGTTCTGAACATATCCTGCTAGGGACTTGCTACTTTAGACAACAAGTATTATAGGACACATCTAAATTGGTTATGTTTTTTTAAATTCATAGTAATAAGTACCACCTTTATAAAAAATTATGATTCACATACAGTTAAGTGCTTTGCCATCGTGTCCCTATTTCTTCAAAATAGCCCTAATAAGTGTGGTGTCAGGATTCATTCCCTTGCAAGTAATAAAAATTGTATCCCAAACTGTAATATAATCAACTGGAGGAGATAAAAACCTTAGAGAAATAATGCATTACCACTAATTGTTCAAGTAGTAAAGATATTATGAGCAAAATAAAAATATTATATTAATAATCTGACCATTTAAAATAATAGATATCAAATATTATAATTATATTAACATGCTTTAATTAGTTTTAAGCCAGTTTTATTTTACTATGTTATAAGGTTTTCCTCTGTGAAGAATGGCTCTTTTCAATATAAATAGTATTTTTATTTTTCTCATAAACTTTCTTGGATTCTCTTTTCAAGTTGTATATTTAGCTTAATGAATTTTAAATACTTTACATTTTCAGTCACATTTTCTCTATGTAACATAATATTTAGAGTTGGGAGGAGGTGTGTTTTGTGCATAAGTGTTGGCAATCAGTAACCTCAGAGCACTTTTTGTAAAATCTAAAAAAAAAAAAAAAAAAAAACAAAAAAAAAAAACCTCAAATTTATTTTTATATAGGAGTATGTAAATAATTTAGGCCTACGCTTACTATTTTCACAGGTAGAATGTTTTTGTTTGTTTGGGTTTTTTTGGTTTTGTTTTTGTCTTTTGAGGCAGGGTTTCTCGGGTACCATGTTTTAATGTCTTTCTTTGACAAATATTTTTCAAGATAATACTCTTCAAGTGAGTTTATAGACACTTATAAATCATCAACTGTTTTAACGTCATTGAATTCCAGCATAATAATATAAGTTGCAAACAGGAAACTTATAATAGGATTTGTTCAGTCTTATTCTGGAGTCCAGTTGTAAAATCTCAAAGTCAGTCTTCAAACATATTTGAGCAATCCCAGTTGATAGAATCAACTGTTTTGGACTGTATCAGTTCATCTCCTCCTTTGCTTCGCAGGAATAAATCTCATCATCTTATTCAGATACTTTGAACTCCTAATTGCAATTTCCAGAAATATTCAAAACCCCAATTCTGTTGGGACTCCATTTGTTTTATAATTTAATTCAAGATTTTTAATAAATTTGACAAAGATATAGTAAAAAAAAATTGGTCATACATGAAAATGCATAGTATTGTCATGGAACAAGAAGATTGATTTAAAGCAGTCCTTGAAGGATTTAGATGTTTCTAAATAACTCATTTGGTGATGCAAAGCACAGAAAAAAGTTGAAATTCTCATGATGGATTTTTTTCCTAATTTTTTCAACATTCTCATGTTTTGTATTCTCATGTTTTCTCATGAGAATGTTTTCTCATGTATTCTCATGTTTTGTATTTCTCATGTTTTGTTTGGATATATGTTTGGTATATGTGTGTTTGTTATGTGAATATTGTGGGTGTGGTGTGTGTTTTGTTTGTCTATGCATGTGTGGTTGTATATGTGTGAGTGTGCACATATGTTTGTGGTATATACAAATGTGTGGTATATAGCATCTATTTTCCTTGATTGAAAATCACAAGGACATTTTTACAATTTCTATGTACATCACACACATTTCAGTTACATGTTTATTTCATCAAAATTTTAGTACAACAATAGCTATATTTTAACCAGGATATTGTGTTCCTCTGAATTTTATAAACATAGCAAACAACTGTGGCTTGATGTTTTACTCCTCGACTTACATTTGCCTGCACAATAATTTCAAATGTTTCATCTTTTTTAACACAGTGAACTTCCAAAGATTTCTGTTGAGTCAATGAATTGTTTGATAAAATCAAACCGTCGTGAGAGTGGACTGATTTTCTACCGGCGTATATGAGAAACTACCATCATTGCTGAGAACTGTGGACCTCTCAGCTTCACTTTTCGTACACGTATAAAACAAAACCAAAATTCAACTTGGAATGAAAGCAAAGGCAGTTTAAACAATAGCCCTTTGATCTAAGTGAAAAGCCCTGGTTCACGGAGTGATTTGTAAACATACTCTCTGTAACCGTGTCGGTTAAATTAGCGGTTGGGGGCACAGCCTTTAAAGTAACCATGAACTTTTGAAATAGACATTGAGGCAATGTCAGCAGATTTACATCTTCTGATTTTCACATGTCAATTGTATAGCCTCAAAGTAAATGATGGTAAGGCACATGGGCAAGCTAAGCATTGACATAAGAGATGAGAAGTAGGCATTCTCACAATGATGTAAAATGCATTCTGGCATGTGTTTGTTAGTGTGTGTGTGTGTGTGTGTGTGTGTGTGTGTGTGTGTGTGTGTGTAGTATTTGCATTTGTGTAGTTGTTTACATGATTTTAGATGCACATGCATACACATGGATACAAACACACTCATGTTCATGTAAAAGCTTGAGTTAACACTAGGTGCCTTTATCTACTTTATTTACTGAGGCAGATCTACTGCTTAACCCTGAGCTCACCACTTCTGGTTCGGCTAGAGAGCCAGTGTGAAGCCAGTGTGATGTTAGTAGGCACGAGGGATTGGCCAGTGGGGAGGTAGATTAGAAAAGAGAAGCAGACAGTTACTAGTTCACACAGAACCTTGGAGACCTTGACAAAGATTCTGAACTTTAGTTGGTGTAACTCAGTAAGCTTTGGGAAAAGCATCATTCTGGTGACTTTCAGAGATTTAGCCATTTCCATGTTGAGTGTACAGTAGGAATGGACACCAGAAATGCAAGGAAGCCATTGCTACTGACAAGTGGAGATGATGGCGACTGGGTTGAATTGAAACACGCAGGTGGGGTGAGAAATAGTCCAATTTGGAAAAAAGTTTATTTAAATGTGCATCTGACAGTGTGTGCTGATGAAGAGACCAGGAAATGAGAAGAAGATCAGCCAGCACATACCAGCATCTTAAAATGAACTTCCACAAAGAGCCCCTGAGTGTAAAAAGGCGTCATGCATCTTAGTTACTTACCTACTGACTTTTGTTTGTTTGTTTGGTTGGTTGGTTGGTTTTTTAGAGACAGGGTTTCTCTGTTTAGCCCTGGCTGTTCTGGAACTCACTTTGTAGACCAGGCTGGCCTTGAACTCAGAAATCCACCTGCCTCTGCCTCCCGAGTGCTGGGATTAAAGACAAGCTAAAACACCACCACCACGGCAACTCAAAGAAATCATTGGATTTTCGGCTTCGGGTTTCGTATAGATATCTGTCTTACATGAGGTCATGCATTGCCCTGTTCAAAACCCCAGGCAGACTAAAGACATCTGTACCTTCTTACCACAGACGTCGGTGGGATTGTTGTGGACACAGCACCAGACAGAGCCAGAAAACACATATTACTATTAAGTATAAGCAAAGGAGGTCACTGGCTAAGCTTCAGCTCTCATCTTCACGTGGGAATCTTCTGTTGCTTTGTTCTTCTTTAGCTTTTCTTTTCCTATAGCGCAACGGTCTCAAACTTAGGTGACCCTCCTGTCTCAGCCCCCCACCCACGTGTAGAGATTACAAGTTTAATTGCACACACACACAAGAAATAAAAGTGATGATTTAAGACAGATTATTTTACCATTAATATTTAGGTGAGATACTGTCATCCAAAGATTAAGTCAGATGTTTGTCAAAACCATCAGTATTAGGAAAAGATGTCACATATGAGTCTCCTCGGATCATTCAAACTTTGGTCTTCAAAATAATTCAATGGATATGAACCAGTTGATATTTCATATAATTTACCCATTGAGAAGTCAAATGGCTTGTCCCCAATAATCTTTTCTTTTTAAAAACAGGGCAGACTCTGCAGTTCACTGTTCTTCAAGACAAAGAAGTACAGGTATTGTTTAGGGCTTTTTAAAAATATTGCATTTATTATTTTATTTTTGATGCATATTCTATTTCTACCCAACTATTACTTTAAAACATAAAATGCTGATGCTTCATAAATTGTACTCTATAGATGTTAATTATATAATGTTGATCACTTAGGAGAACTGTTATGAAATTAGATGATTCAAGAGTGAACAGTCTTGATTCATGAGCCATTCTGCAGCAGCCTCTCATCCAAGAACTATGACATCCTTGGCCCTCATGCTTCACTTGGTTTCCAGTATCAGGCACAATTTTTCTTCATCCCTCATTCCCTCCTTTCCCTTCTCTTTCTCCCTCCGTCCGTCCTTCCTCCTTGTCCTTATCTTTCTTTGTTTCTTTCATTCTTTTGTTCTTTTTGTCTTTCATTCTTCTTACTTTAATTAAGTTTCTCCTTTTCCCCCTTTCTCTTTCTCTTTCTCTCCTCTCTTTACTTTTTTCTTTCTTTCTTCATAGCCTTCAATATTCTGTGTATCTCTGATGTTTCCACTTGATACTTTTAAGTGTACTCAGAACACTCATGGCTCTGTCTTAATTCAGTGGTTCTCAACCTGAAACCTTCTTGGGGGTCCAACAGCCCTTTCACAGGGGTCACATTTCAAATATTTACATTACAATTCTTAACAGTAGCAAAACTACAGTTATGAAGTAGCAAGAAATAATTTTATAGTTGGGACACACATATGATTGGAACTACAATATGAGGAATTTTATGAAAGGTTCGAATGATGAGAAAGGTTGAGAACCACTGATTTTGTTTCTCATACTCAGGCCTCACAGCACTGGCAGTGCCTTGGTCCATCTTGTTAAACAGTTTTCATGGTCTTCACCTTTTTTCTGCTCAGTCTCTGATAGTGGGTGGTCCACAACCTCAGCACAGGAATATGTGTTGGAAATACAACCCACAGCTGAGAATTAGCCAAATGACATACAGATAAGAGGAATAATGTGAGAGGAGCACTTGGCAGAGTTCAGTTTATTTTTAAATGGTAAGACTGGCTTAAGCACCTGTGTATAAAACTTAGTGGGTTTAGTGAATGTAAGGCTGTAAACTGGGGGGGGGGGGAGAGAAGCAATAAAAGGAAGAGATCCAGAGTGTGAAGGACGTGTTTATGGCTTGGGGGATGGATGGGATCACAGAGAAGCTGGTATAGGTGAAGAACACAGCTATAGACTATGTCCCAGATCCCTTCTCCCAGTGTGTGTGTGTGTGTGTTTTGCCTGTGGTACATGCATGCATTTGGATGTGTTCTGTGCAGGTGCATTTGGAGGCCAGAGAAGAACACCCCTCATCTTTCTGCATCACATTCTTCTTTATTCATTTGAAATAATGTCTCTCACTGAACTGGTAGTTGTTTTTCCTGCCCTACTGACTAGTGAGGTCCTGGGAGCTTCCTGTCCTGTACTTCTGGTGTTCCAGGCAAGCACATTCATGCCTACTTTCTTAAATGGGTGCTGGAAATTTTACCTCAGATTCTCAGGCTTGAAAAGCAAGTACTCTCACCCACTGAATGTTTCCAGTCCCATAAAAAAGATTTTATATAATAAATTTATTGTAATAGATTAAAATTATTACATGCTATTTAAAAAATAAAAGAAATCACCCTCTTATGCTCTATAGATTATTTTTTAAAAAAATAAATTGTATAAAAAAAGAACCAATTCAAGGAATGATTGGGGTTCATATATTGCTTTTCAATTAGCCTTCTAAATTATTGTGGAAATAATAGGTCACTAACTTGCTATTTTATTTTCATCTTTGATTCACTTATTTATTAGAAAAGACACACAAAAATCATGTTATGGCATTTGTAGTCTCAAATGGATAATAAGAAGAAATACATGTCTGCAGGAGCATTTTTAATTTTATTGGAAATTTCCCTATAGAAAGGTGACATTGCATCCTCTTTTTCATAAGCTCTAATGATGGTTTTCCTCAGGTACACTGATCGTTGACACCTCAAATGTTTCACATGAGGCAGATCCTAGCAGTTTGTTCAGCACCTTGTGCTGATTTATTGCTATTGCATGAGGACAGGTGTGTGACAAAGGAGCAGAGACACAAGCAACCAAAGACAGACAAGAGCTGACGCCAATGTCTGTAGAACGAAATGTGGAGAGACTGGAGATGAAGGACCTGGAAAAGAAGTATGGATGAATGAACTACTCAGTAAGTCTGATAGTGGAAGTAGCCCACCTCAACGATTCCAAATTCCGTCTCACTGATTTCAACCTCAAGTGCCTCTTGAGCAGAAACGGGAACAGAAAAATTAATGAGGCAGAAGAACCTTCTGACATACCTTTCACACTATAGTCAGGGTGAGGAGAGAGGCAAAGAGAGGACAAGTCAAGTCCCTGTGATGAAAATCTGTCCTTTCATAGAGCAATGGACATAATGCTAATACATGATATCTACAAGGGACCTTTAACAGGGATCTTTAGTGACCATTGAACATTCATGAGGTAGATATACTAAGTCTAATGATCTTCACTCTTTCCACAGGCATAATAACATGTGGAGGGAAGCAATTGTGAAATGCTATGTAGTTATTAGGAAAATATAAGAAGTCCTCTGTTCCGTCCAATGCTTTGTTTTGTACACCATGATGTATTCAATGTGGCTGTGGCGTCAAGCAGGTCTGGGCGTTAGTGGTGTTTCTGGTGCATATTTCCTGAGGTCCCCAGGACAAAAATCCTTTAAATTTCATTTCTTAGTCATTTCTTCACTAAATATTAAGATAGTACCCCCCCCCCATGGAAGATTTGGTTTGCTACAAAATGGCATTGAGCTTGCTCATAGTGGACCAGAAAAGAGTTTGACTGCATATAATTCATGGTCCACAATAATATCTTTTTCAAAACCAGATGACGGTATCTGGATAGAAGACAGACTAGCCAAAGACAAGTCTCCGAAGCACAAGAAGTGTGTCTGAGCTTTGAAAGGTGCTGGCCAGTCTTCTCACTTTGCTATAGTCAGAGCTCACTCTAAAGAAGCATGACCAGAAGAAGGCTGCGTGTTGGTGTAGTGGCTATTCCTGGTTGTCAACTTGACTATATCTGGAATGAACTACAATCCAAAATTGGAGGCTCACCAGTGATCCTAATCTGGAGGCTGGGAGAAACAAATTTCCGACCTGGATCCTGGCATGGAGATCTTGAGGCATAGTGGCTATGAATTCCAGAAGATTAAGACAGGGAGACCTCTGAGTTCAAGATCATCTAGGACTAAAGGCGTGGTGGCACACACCTTTAATCTAGGCTACACCTTCTCCTGGAGACCTACATAAGGACTTTGGAAGAAGGAAAATTTATACTCTTTCTCTCCTTTGCCTGCTTGCCTTGTGAGACTGAGAAAATGCTATATCCTTGGACTTCCATTCACAGCTGCTGCTGCCCACTGTTGGGAGTGGGACTGCAGACTGTAAGTCATCAACACTTTCCTTTACTATATAGAGACTACCCATAAGTTCTGTGACTCTAGAAACCCTGACTAATACAATCACTATACCACTCAGAATTCTGTGCAATGTAGAACTTATAAATTACCTACTGCTGGAATTTTCCATTTACCATTGTCACACTGCTATGAATACAAGGTGTACTGGCTAGTTTTGTGTGTCAACTTGACACACGCTGGAGTTGTCACAGAGAAAGGAGCTTCAGTTGAGTAAATGCCTCCATGAGATCCAGCCATAAGACATTTTCTCAATTAGCAATCAAGAGTGGAGGGACCCATTGTGGGTGGTGTCATTCCTGGACTGGTAGTCTTAGGTTCTATAAGAAAGCAAGCTGAGCAAGCCAGGGGAAGCAAGCCAGTAAGTCANATCCCTCCATGGCCTCTGCATCAGCTCCTGCTTCCTGGCCTGCTTGAGTTCCAGTCCTTACATCCTTCGGTGATCAACAGCAATGTGGAAGTGTAGGCTGAATAAACCCTTTCCTCCCCAACTTGCTTCTAGGACATGATGTTTGTGCAGGAATAGAAACCCTGACTAAGACAGATGGCTACAATTAAGTGCTGGCCTTACAGGCATGAGGCCCGAAGTTTGGTCCTTAGCACCCACATACAGCCAGGAGTTGTGGAACTTGCTTATGGCCTGAACATTAGGACATGCAGGCCAGTCAGCTTAGCCTAATTAGAGGGGCCCAGGCATCAGTAAGAGACCTTGTCTCAAAAAGTAAGGTGGAAGGTCTGAAGAACTGCTTCAGTTGGTAAAAACACTTGCTGCCCTTGCAGAGGACACAGGTTTGGTTCCTAGCATGTGTGGGAGTTCTCACATTCATCTGTAAATCCATGTCCAGGAGAGCTACTACTCCAAAGGCTTCACACACACACACACACACACACACACACACACACACACACACACACACGAGCGTACACACACACACACACACACACACACACACGAGCGTACACATACATATATGAACGAGGGATACATACTTATAAAATAAAAACACAGAATTTTTTTAAAGTGATGGCTACTAAATAATAACACAAAAGTTGTCCTCTGACCTTCACACACACATGCACATACACATTCATGAGCACTCCCTGTGTGTAGGCTCACCACACCCCTAAAACACAAAACATCGAATACATGGTCTTCACAGCTTCAAGAATGGCCCAGGTTATCCAGCTCTTTTAGAGAAATTCTGCATTTACCTTTGTTAAGCATATATGTATTTATTTAACTTCATTTCTTAAGAACTAGTCTGGTGTCCTTTTATTCTGCAGGGACTTTAGAGTGAGGTGCCTGTTCACATACAAATATGGATGTACTCTCCTTGTTGAGAATGAGAATCCGACTTGAATGACAGTTGCGCCCTTTATCACTGATGACTGAGAACTGGTTTCCTGAGTATCTGATGAAAGGATGTGTAATGAGTTCAACACCACATCCTGTTACATAAATTCGAAATAATGTATTCATGTGTCTATTTGTCAATTAATTGACTAGATTGTATCTAGGTATGCCAAACAATGAGAATATTAGTATTTTAACAGCACATTATTTCTCAGTTTCACTAGTTATGCCATTACGATTTCTAGCAGCCACATTAATAACTAAACAATACATCTGGATTTCAACTTATTCTTTGTCCATTATATAGAACATTTTAATAGATTTTTGATTGTCTTGTTTCTCGGGCCCTCTGTCTCATCAGTGTATTGTCATTCGATACTTAATAAATTACTCACGAAATTTATTGAGACTTAAGGAGATAAGTGTGAAAATTAACAAACCTATTTTTTTCTACTTTTGAATATCTTTTACCAGGTTCCAAAGTAATATTAACTATATTGTTAAGTTTTTATGTTCTGTGATCATAATTGTCTTCTCTCCTTTCTCTATAAGATGTTACAAATTGAATATAAATAAACCCACATAGTATCATTGTATAAAATATTATGCTTTTAGCAGAATGATGTGATTTTATCCACAAGGAAGCAGATAGCACCTGTGTTATTGAATTGCTCCCTCTCTAAAGACAATGTCAAGTCCAATGTCAAGTTGCAGGCACAGGCAACCTTTTGTCATAGTGGTACAGCATTGTCACCTATAAAATTATCACTAAAGAGACATATAATAGAGTTACAAAAACTCACAAAAACCTTCATATTGAGTTGTTTACCATTTTCCTTAAGGTGACACTCACATCTGTCCACAGCTTCACTGACCCTCAGGTCTTAGGTCAGACATAAAGAAGAGACAGTGAAGAGGGCCTGTGTGCTGCTTTACTCTCTTCTCCACAGTGAGTTTGTTTGTAATGCCCATTGCATGAGTTTATGTTAAATGCCTTTATTTTCTTACTGAACAGGGCTCTATATTACCACAGAGAACATCCAATGTCAGAATTATGCAATCTACAGTAGAGAATTGATTTGCTTATTAAGGAAATTCTTTACATTGGACTCATTAACTTTAATTATTAAGCCCATCACATAATCACCTTCTTTTTACATTGCTGTATACTACATTGTGCTTAAATTCTCTTACACTTTAAAGGACTCTTGTTTCATTTTGCTAGAATGCATCCTGAAGCAATTTATTTGTTACTTTTTCCAAAGAATTATTATACAGAAGACTAGGTAGTTTACCGGCAAACCTTCTCATTTCTCTCTGTTCCCAGGACAGGAACACTAGCTGCAGCCTCCCTACCCCTTGCTCATATCTCCTGTGGATCCCACAGACCAACCCCTCCCAACTTCCCTCCCCCAATGCTTTGCTATATCCAACCCCCCAACTCAAGCAGTTATCCCTGCTCAACTGTAGGTCATGCCTACCAGAAAACCAGATAGGCTGCCTACATGCTTTCTCCACTGCCTCTGTTCTCCTGGACTCAACCCCTGAGACACCTCACTAGCAGTGAAGCAGATTACCAGCTGTTGCCTCCCCTCTCCCATGCCCATGTCTCCTGTAAATCCCAGGATCATCTCCTCCTGACTTCTCTCCTTCACTTGTCTCTGTGTCTCAGCCTCCAATAGCAGCAGGCACTCGCTTTGAACACACTAGCCAAACATGTCAGTAAAGCAGGCAACACACACAGGTCACACTCTGAAATTCCAGAGAGGAAACAGAAGCCAGGATCAAAACACACACCCAGCAAAGTCAAACCCAGGATTTAACACCTAGGCCTGATATCAGCACAAACCAGGATGCCTAGATGCCACAATAAGAACAAGCTCAAACAGTCAGGACGATCTGTCTCCACTACAACCCAACTATCCTACTGTAGTAGGCTCTGGTAGTATAACATAGCTGAAACACAAGAAGTCAACCTTAAAACTAGCTATATGATGATGATAGAGGTCCTTAAAAAGAAAATGAACAACTCTCTTAAGGAAATATAGGAAAATACAAACAGTGGAAAGAATGAATAATAAAAAAATATCTTCAAGACCTGGAAATGGAAATAGAAGCAATGAAAAATAAAGCACAAACTGAGGGAATTTCAAAACTGAAAAATGCAGGAATATGAACAGAAACTACAGAGGGACGTGTTACCACCACCAGCATCTCCACCACTACCACAACCACCACCACTATTACAACTACTCTCACTATCACCACTGCCTCCACCACCATCAACAATAATAAGAAAATAACAGGAATGTACAATCATTGGTCATTGATATCTCTCCTTATCAGTGGTTCAATTTCCTAATAAAAAGTCACAGATTAACACAATGGATGCAAAAACAGGATCCATTCTGCTGCATCCAAGAAAAACACCTCAACATCAAGGATAGACATTATCTCAGGGGAAAAGGTTGGAAAAAGATATCCCAAGAAAATAAAGCTAAGAAGCAAACTAGTGTAGCTATTTTAAAATCTAACAAAATAGACTTCAAAATAAAACTGATCAAAAGAGATGTGGAAGGATACTACATACTCACCAAAGGAAATATCTATCAAGATGACATTTCAACTTTTTAACACCTATGCCTCAAACACAAGGGAATGTATTTTTGTAAAATAAACAATATCACAGCTTACATCATGTATTGACCCTCACACACTTATAGCAGGAGATTTTAATGCCCGCTCTCACAATTCAGGGAATCCAGAAAAAACTAACAACTAAAAAGAGAAATACTGGGCCCAACAGACATTATAAACCAAACAACTGAGCATATGTTTACAGAATATTTTTCTAAACTCAAATACTATACCTTCTATTCTGTATCTGATGGAACTGACCACATACTAGGACGTTCTACAAGTCTCAACAGTTAATTCTAAGAAAATTGAAATAACTCCCTGTATCCTATCAGACCACCATGGATTAAAGCTGGACATCAACAACATCAGAAACAACAGAAAGGTTACAAGCTCATGAAAACTAAACAAGTCTCTACTGAATGAAGAACGTGTCAAGACAGAAATAAAGAAATTAAAGACCTTCTACAAGTCAGTGAAAATGAATACGTAGAATACCCAAACTTATGAAAGTGGTGCAAAGAGGGAAATTCATAACACTAGATGCCTACATTTTAAAAGGAAAGGTCTCATACTAGCAACTTAACAGAATACATTAAAGAACAAAAAGAATTAATGACACCCAAGAGAAGTAGATAGCAAGAAATAATAAAATTGAGTGCTGAAATCAATAAAATAGGAACAAAAAGAACAATACAAATAGTCAATAAAACAAAGACTCAGTTCCTGATAAAATGAACAAGATGGAAAGCCCTTATCCAAACTAACTAAAAGACACAGAGAGAAGATCCCAACTAACAAAACCAGAGAAAAAAGGAGGACATACTACAGACACTGAAGAAATCCAAAGAATTACAAGGACATATTTTTTGAAAACTTATACTCTACCAATTGAAATTCTAAAAGAAATGGATAATTTTCTTGATAGGTACCACTTAAAATACTTAAAGCTAGATCAGACAATTTAATTAGACCTATAATTCTGAAGGAAGCAGAAGCATAGAAGCAGTTAATAAAAGTCTCCTACCCCCCAAATCAAAAACAAAACAAATAAAACAAAACAAACAAAAACATAGGCAAATATGGTATTGGCACAGAATTCTACAAGTCTTTCAAAGAAGAACTAATGATAATATTCCTCACATTATTTCACAAAACAGAAACAGAAGGAACATCGCCAAATTCATGACAGTTACCCCGATACCAAAACTACATAAAGAATGAACAGTGAGCACTCATTGATAAGTGGATATTAGCCCCAAAACTCCAGATAACCAGGATACAATTCACAGACCACATGAAGCTCAATAAGAAGGAAGACTGAACTATGAGTGTTTCAGTCCTTCTTAGAAGGAGAACAAAATACTCACAGGAGCAAATATTGAGATAAAGTGTTGAATAGAGACTGAAGGAAAAGTCACCCAGAGCCTATCCCACCTGAGGATTCATACCACATACAGATACCAAACCCAGACACTATTGTGGATGCCAAGAAGTGCATGCTGAAAGGAGCCTGATATGGCTATCTCCTGAGAGACCTTGCCAAAGCCTTACGAGTATGGAGGTGGATGTTTGCAGCCAACCATTGAACTGAGTGTGTGATCCCTAGTAGAGGAATTAGAGAAAGGACTGAAGGAGTTGAAGGGGTTTGCAACCCCATAGGAAGAACAATATCAACCAACCAGACCCCCCAGAACTCCCAGGCACTAAGCCATCAACAAAGGAGTACACATGGTTCCAGCTGCATATGTAGCAGAGGATAGTCTTGGCATCAGTGGGAGGAGAGATCCTTGCTCCTATGAAGGCTTGGTAGATGCCCCAGTCTAGGGGAATTGAAAGCAGGGAGGTGGTAGTGGGTAGGTGGGTAGAGGAACACCCTCATAGAAGCATGGGGAGGGAAGATGTGGTAGAGTGTTTCTGGGAGGGAGGGAAATCAGGAAAAGGGATAACATTTGAAATGTAAATAAAGAAAATATCCAACAAAAAAGAGTGAACAGTGAAAGATAATTTACAGACCAATTTCGCTTATGAACACAGATGCAAAATTAATCAATAAAGTACTTGCAAATAGGATTTACAAATACATAAAAAAGATGATCCACCATGATCAAGTAGGCTTCATCCCAGAGTTTCAGGGATGGTTCAATATATGAAAATTAGTAAATATATTCCACTCTATAAACAGACAGAAGGAAGAAGGAAAGAGAGAGAGAGAGAGAGAGAGAGAGAGAGAGAGAGAGAGAGAGAGAGAGAAAGAAAGAAATTAGGTAAGTCAAATACTATGATCACATGATCATTTCATTAGATGCATGAAAGACCTTAAAAAAAATCTTATACCCCTTCATGATAAATCTTCTGGAAAGATTAGGGTTACAAGGAACACACCTAAACTTAATAAAAAGCAATTTACAGCAAGCCTGGAGTCAAGCTCAAGCTTAATAGATAGAAACTCAAAGTAAATCCACTAAAATCAGCAACAAGGCAAGGCGTTCTACCATCTCCATAGCTACTCAATATAGTTCTTGAACTTTTAGCTATAGCAGTAAAACAACTAAAGGAGATCAAAGGGATACAAAGTGGAAAGGAAGAGTGGGCTGAAATTTTCCACAAGGGAACTCATAAACACTTTTAGCAAAGTGGCTGAATACAAAAATAAGTTAAAAAACAAAAACAAAAACAAAACCAGTATCCCTCCTATACACAAAAGACAACCCAATTGAGAAATAAATCAGGGAAATGGCACTCTTCACAACAGTCTCAAATAATATAAAGTATCTTGGGGGTATCTATAATCAAGCACGTATAACATTTATATAATAAAAAGTTAAAGTCTTCAAAGGACGAAATTAAAGAAGATATGAGAATAAAGAAAGATCTCCCATGCTCATGGATTGGTAGGATTGACAAAGTAAAAATGGCCTTCCTACCAAAAGCAATTTGCATATTCAATGCAATTCCCATCAAAATTCTAACACAAATCTTTAAACATCTTGAAACGACAGTTCTCCAACTTCATATGGAAAAACATAAAACACAGGAGAGCTAACATAATCCTGTACAATAAAAGAACTTCTGGAGGTTTCATCTTTCTTGATTCTAGGTTGTCCTACAAAGTTACAGTAATAAAACCACATGGTGTAGGCATAAAAACAGATACACTGATAAACAGAATTAAATTGAAGTGCCAGACATAAATCCACACAGCTATGGACACCTGATTTTTTGATAAAGGAGCCAGAAATACACCCTCAAAGATGACAGCAAAAATTATTCTTGTCAAACCAGATGTCTGCATGAAGAATAATGCAAATAGGTATATATTTGTTAATTTCCAGAAAACAAGTCTACATGTATCATAGACTTGAACATAATACTAGACACACTGAATCTGATGGGAAAGAAATTGGGGAATAACCTTGACTACACCAGCACAGGAGACAACTTCCTGAACAGAACACCGATAGAGCAGAAACAAAGATCAACAATTAATAAATGACCCTCATGAAGTTTAAAAGCTTCTGTAAGGCAAAGGACACCATCATTAGGTCAAAATGGTAGCATACAGAATGGGAAAAGATTTTAGAATTTCATATGTGAGGGCTAATATACAAAATGTATAAAGAATTAAAGAAACTAGACATCATTGAACCAAACAATCCAATTAAAAAATGGGGTACTGACCTAAACAGAGACTTTTCAACAAAGGAATCTCAAATGTCTGAGAAACACTTAAAAAAAAGGTTCAACATACTTAGCCTTCAGGGAAATGCAAATCAAAACTACTCTGAGATTCCATCTTACACCTGTCACAATGTCTAATATCAATAACACATATGACAGCTCATGGTGGCAAGGAATTGGAGCAAGAAAACACTCCTTCATTGCTGGTGGAAGTACAAACTTGTACAGCCTATGGAACACAACATGTCAGTTCCTAAGAAATTGGGAATGAATGGACTTCAAGACACAGCTACATCCAAAGGATACTCCATCCTACCACAAGAGCATTGGCTTAACTATATTCATTGTGACCTTATTCATAACAGCCAGAAAATGTATACAACTTCAATGTCCCTCAACAGAAGAATCAATAAACAAAATGTGATTCATATACACACTGGAATACTATTCAGAAGTTAAAAAGCAAAGTCATCGTGAAATTTCCAGGCAAACAAATAAAACTAGAAAAAAATAATCCTGAGTGAGGTAACCCAGACTTAGAAAGACAAATATGGTATGTATTCACATATAAATTGATCTTAGCCATTAAGTAAATGATAGCCAATCTATAATCTGTAGATCCAGAAATGTTAGGTAAAGAGGAGGGGTCGGGGGGTGGGGGGGATTTAAGGATCTCTCTAGATCTCCCTGGGAGAGGGAAATAGAATAGATTTGGTGGAATGCAGGCTGGTGTAGATGGGAGTGAGAAGGATCAGGTGTACAGAGAGATGGGGTGGAAGGAGAAAGTGCAAGGAGAGATGGCTGGAATTGGGAGGCCTTCCTAGGACCTTGTGGAAACATAAGGCAATAGGGGGGTAGCGGGGGGGGGGGATAAGACTCAGCTGTCCATCTCCTGGAGACATAATGCTTCAAATGGGTTCCACATGGGTCACATGTCAATGAGCTGTTGGCTGAGGTAGGTCCTAGGGAGGTCTCAGACAATCCAGATTGATGCTAGGAGAGGGTTATTCTCTGCAAACTGACCTTGAAGCCCCATTTTGGAGGACACAGCTTATTGAATGTGAAAAGGTTAAGCTAGTGTATGAATGGAGCCTTCACCCTATGTTCAAGCTTCTTTGGTGTGCAAAGGGACTCTGCAGGCTACCAAAAGGCAAAATGGACACCAACCCAGTCACAAAACCTTCGACCTACTTTCGAGGTGTTCAAGGGCAGTGGTGGTACAGAACAATGTGGCCAACCAATGTTCGATTTAGTTTGAGGCCTTCTCCAGGATATGGACCCCATGCCCAACACTAATTGGATGACCAAGCACCAGAGACTAGATAAACTGAAGACCTAGATTAGAAACAGACACAACTGGTAAAAAACAAACAAACAAAAAAAAAATCAATGAAATGATTCCTAACGATAAGGTGCTATACTCATAGATCAAGGCCTTGACCAGTCATCAGCAGAGAAGCTCCTTCTACAGCAGATGGGAGAAAGTGCAGAGACACAGTCAGACATTATGAGGAGAGAGGGTCTAAATTGAAAGTTTCCATTGCATCCCTTCCCTCAGAGCTCAGAAGAGAACACAGAACGCATCTGAGAGTCTGATGGACACCAGGGGAACATGGTTCACTGAATCACCTAAGCAGGGCCCATATGCACTCCTAGACAGAAGCAGCAAGCCCAGAGGCCTGCATAGGTCTGTACCAGGGCCTGTGAGTCTGGGTCTCTGTATCAGGGCCTGTGAGCATCTGTTGTAGCTGTTAGTTTGGTGTTTTTGTGGGACTCCTACCTGGGGAAGTTGGTGTGTCTGACTCTTTTGCTTGCTTTTGGAACTCTTTTATGCTACTTTCTCCACCTTTGGTGTGAAGGTTCTTGCCTTATTGTATTTTGTTTTGTTGTATTTGGTTGTTGCCTCTTCGAAGCCTGCTCTCTTCACATGGGAGACAGAAGGTAGGTGGCAGGGTTCTCTGAAGAGTGGAGGGAAGGAAAGTATGGCTGGGATGTATGAGACAATAATCTATTTTCAATAATATATAATATATAATATATATATATATATAAATTAAATATATACACAGATACAATTAAATATGTATGTCTCTTTCTAAATATTTATTTATTTATCTATCTCCCTCCCTCCCTCCCTATCTATCTATCCAGAGAGAGACAGAGAATGCTTATGTAAGATCACCAGCAGAAATGGTTTAGCAGTGCCTGCTGCTTTCACTCCTGATTTTAAAAAAGATGAAGCGACTCTGATTTTTGATTCTTAGTAGATGATTTCTTTCCAGGATTTCTGCTTTCTTGTTGCTCCTAAATTGAAGATATGTCTAGCCTATCGTTTCTATAATCAGTTATGCTTTTACATTAAATAAATTTTCTTCCTTTGTTTCTTTGGTCATATTTTTCAACTTTCCTAAAGAACCGTAATGGACTCTAATGGACTATTTTAGCTGATTGTAGATGATACATTAATGAAGACTTGTCAGATCAGTCAAGCTCATTTGCAGCTACACTCATTTACTCCTCAGTTCTTTTCTTCATCATGTTTTACTTTTGAGAAACCTTGATTTTAGAAAATATCTGCCTGATTTTCTGATTACTCCTCTTTTAGAGAGAGATCTAATTGTGTTTAGAGGCATTACATATTATTTTTAAATCTCTCCTGAGATAGAGTTAGAGTTTCTGGGTTTAGGTTCTCCTTTGCTACATCCTTAGCTCCATTGTCCTGGAGCTCTGTTTGTATCTTTTCATGCTGCTGGCTAGGTAACAATTAACATAAGCCAATGAGGACCCTATGATTAGCATATGTTGGTCACAAGGCTTTATCATCAATCCTGCACTTGATTTACCAAAGGACCCTTCTCTTCTTGTAGTAAGGTAAGCTTCAAATACTCACCCATCCGTCCCTATTAAGTGAGTCGGTAGGGAACAGGCAGGCAGGTTCAGAACTTCCAGCACAGCCCATCAAATGGCCATTTACTCTGTATTCAGTGTCATATTGTCTCAGTGTTGTGCTAGCCTACAGCTGTCTGTTCCCGTGTCACCTGAACACATTCCATGCTTACTCTCATGTGAGTTTAGCCCCGTCTTTACCTCTGGCCTCTTCTCCCCAGTCCCAGAGCCTCATTAAGGACCTTCTGATATAAATATAGGGCTTTCTTTAGAAATCAGTTTTCAACAATCCAGTCAGGATGCCTGTTTGCTGACCTTTGAGAAATTCTCCCTTAATTTGAGGGTGCCATTTCTCATATACATAATTGCAACTTCTGAAAGCCTAATTTATTATTAATAATAAGTAGCCAAATGACATACAAGATAGGAAAGGTATACCCCCAAAAGGGGAAAAATGACAAAATCAAAGCAGTGATAGAAACTTTCACTAATAGTCAGAGCACAGGAAGAATATCAAGGTGAGCATCGTTTTTAGACAAATCTGGTCCAAATGCTGGAAAGTCACTATTTTCCACATGGGGTTTTGCACATTGTGAATGATGAATTCTCATTTCTTTTCTACATTCTGATGGAGAAGTCCTGTCTCTTCTGAGGAGTCACTTGTTTCTGCACAGTTTAATTTCACTATTTTATGGACTTGTAAGTGCTGAAAGATAAAGTAAAGAACATCATGTTTAAAGGAGGAACAGGTATACTATTTTAATGGAGGATTTTTCTTTAAAACTTTTTTGCAGTGTGTGTGTGTGTGTGTGTGTGTGTGTGTGTGTGTGTGTGCAGGCGCGCATGTTGTACTGGTTAGCCATGTGGAATCTGAGGTCAGTCTGGGGTGTTGCTCCTCAGGTGTCTTAAACCTTAGTTAGTTAGTTTGTTTCTTGTCACAGAGTCTCTTACTGCCTGGAACCCACCAGTTAAGCTAGGCAGGTTAGAGCTATAATTACAAGTACATGCCCCCAATCTGGCTTTTTCATGTGGATTCTGAGGATTGAACATAGGCCTTCATGTTTGTGTGACAGTTTATTGACTGAGCTATAAATCTCATATGGTAAATATATTTATAATTATATTTTTCTTTGCTTTTCTGTTTGATAGCTATCTTAGTTACTTTTTAATTCCTGTAACAGATACCATGACCAAAGCAACTCTTTTATTTGGTTTTGGCTTTGGCTTTTTGAGACAGGGTTTCTCTGTAAGTCACCGGCAGTCTTAGAACTCAGAACTCACTCTGGCAGATGGGCTGGACTCAGACTCACAGAGATTCCCATGCCTCTGCTTCTTGAGCACTGAGATTAGAGGTGTACCACCACCATCACCACCACCCCTGTTACCAAGGCAACTCTTATAAAAAAATAATTTAGTTGGGGGCTAACTTACAGTTTTAGATGGTTAGTCTGTGATCAGAAACTTACAGGCATGATGCTGAAGAAATAGTTGTGAGCATTATAGCTTTGTACCTTGATCCACAAGCCTCTAGCAAAAGTGGGGGAGGAAGGAAGGAGAGGCTAGACAAAGAGAGAGAGAGTGGAAGAGAGCTATATATATATATATATATATATATATATATATATATATATATATATGGATGTGTGTGTGGGTTTGTGTGTATAGAGAGTGACACATAGGGAGAGACAGAAGAGAGACATAGAGAGACAGACAGACAGACAGCGTCTGTTATATGGTACTATTCTTTGAAAGCTCACACCCAGTATCATACCTGCTCCAACAAGGCCACACCTGCTAATTCTTCCCAAACAGTTCCACTAACTATGAATCAAGCATTCAAATATATGATCCTATGGGCGCTATTCTCATTCAATCCACCATAACAGGCACATCTTACACAAGCCATGAAGTCATATGAGTCCAAAATGTCATGAATTTTTATTGTTGTTGTTACCTACTATATTCTTGGTAATTAGCCTGATTTAAAACAGTTGCTTCAAAGAGTATTTGGTGATCCAATACATGTTGACAATAAACAATCACACACACACACACACACACACACACACACACACACACACTACAACAATAATTCTTGTTCTTGGCCTAACAGTGGTGGCAATGCAGAATATATCTTGCCCTCTATGATATTGGCCAGTCTTACCCCAAAGAAGCTGGTGTAATAGCGTTCAGAGGTCAGGCTCTTTGGAATACTTTCCCTGGGAAAGGTTGTCTCCAGCACCCCCAGAGTTAGGAACATGGATGGTGAACGTGGCTGTTCAACCAGTCTGTGGGAATGAAACTCAGTGTTTCAGCATCAAGGAGAGAGCTGATCCAATACAACAGAGCAGCAGATGCTTGCTCTTGTCTTCCAATTGGAAAGGAACATGCATGGGTAATATATAATAACCAATTATCAGAGTGTTAACAGTGCTATTAGGTGACATGATGAGGAAGTGCAAGATGGATGGAGTTGTTATATATATTTGGTTTCTTGACTGTGTCTGCCAGAGTCTTTAAAGTCAGTTTAGTATCCTATTAATGTGCCCATTATGAACCCAGTTTCTTACCTTAGTCATTTTAAATCTCATCTGTCTATAACTTAGTACATGTTACTAGCCCCAAATCAAACATTTTATATCAACTATAATTCGTAGTTGTTAAACTGGCTTTGACTCATTGGTCTCACATTAAAACCTTAATAGGTAGAGTAATTGGAACTCTTACCTAGAGGGGTGAAAGGACTCTATAAGTGGGTACCCTTTCCAAATACCTGAAAAGCTATGAACTGAGTCCCTTCTGCCCTCTGCGGCATCTCTGCCCCTGCAGATTCCATGCTTTCCAATTTTGATTTCCCCAACCTGTCCTAATTACTTCCAAAACGGAGACTGACATACCTCCACGGAAGACCTTTTCCTTCTCACAGGGGGAATCTCTCCCCAGAAGCAGCAGCCACTGTCTATGTTGTTGACATAAAACCACGGATTTTCAAATACTCTTACTTCATAGAAGCAAACCTGATAACATGTTTAGAGAGACAGGGGGGGTTGCCAAGGGCTCTGAGCAACCTGCGGTCCAAATCCTGCTTCGCACATATCAAAGGCATGGGCTACCAACATCCTTCACTGTTTGCTCTCCCCAGCATAGCAGCCTCACCTGTGCTCACACTGAGCAAAGGCAGTCCAACACCGCCTCCCTCCCAGAGCAGGCTCCTTGACACAGGTCTCCTTGAATTGTAATCTCCCAGGCTAATATCAACCAGACCAATGCGTGTCTAAGTGCCGAAGGATCAGATATCGTGTTGCTGGGTTCATGAACCTGTTTATCCTCCCCACCTACCTGCAAAGTCTCTGGTGTCTCCTGGATGTCTTTGAGTGCTTCTCCCCTCTCTAATTGAGAGAAGCGAAACCTTCTGGGGTGCAATAAAATTGCTTTAGGAAGGCAAGAAACAGATGGAGAATAAATGGGTTCAGGTGCTCCAGGGAAACAAGTAGCACTGTAGAAGGCCGGCCAGCAGCGGGGCATCTCAGCAGCAAAGGAATGTTTGATTTTTGTCTCTTAGAGTTTGCACTGGAGCAGAGAAGGTTTCAAGGCGAGTTGTCAGAGGTTTTCTTGTTGGTGTAACTAATATATAGGCTGGATCTGGATGAATCCAGTTGCTCCCTCGTTCACTGGTGGCTCAAATCTGTGTGCAGGCTGTACATCTGATTCTTGGTCAGGCAGTATAGTATTCTTCTTTTGAGGACCCTTTTGTAGTTAGAAGGCATTCTTCAAAGAAGTTGAGAGCAGAGTCAAATCTAATACTGAAGCTCTCTCATCCTGTACAACCCCTCTTACAACCGCTCAGCCTCCATTTTCGGAATACCAACCTGAGCTACTAAAACCTATGGCAAAGGTGTTGGAAGTATGCCCGCATGGGAATTTGGATGGGAAATATTAGATAGGCTTTATAAGCCAGAGGTCTGTGGATGCCCGTCCTCCCTTCTGAGAAGGAACGAGTGAATGAATCACTTGGAGCAGATTAACTTTGTCATGGACTTAAAAGTTACAATAATTGGTGTTTCATCAGATGGGCTAGTTGCAAGCCACGGTGATGATGACCAGTACAGATTCGGTACCCACTGAGCGCTGGGTATTGTTCTAAGGACTTGATTCTTCTTTTAATTGCTCACCTCTCAAAATGCTATGAGGAAAGATCCTTTGCTTACCCCCACTTTACAGATGAGTAGGATGTGAAAAGTTGCAGATGACTTCACCTGAGATTCCAGCAGATAGATGAACACCGACCACTGACGGGCTGAGCCAGGCTGAAGTCTTCAGAAGTCACAACATCCTTCACTAGGAAAGGCTGAACCTGAAACAAAGAAAGGGCGTTTGTTCTGGCCTCTTGCTCTTGCTACGTGAGTATAAATCTAGCCTCATGTGGAGCAATAGGTCCAATATAGTTTTACTGATACACGCTTTGTGCTATAACTTAAATACAATGGCTTGGGGCAACTGGGAACACATCCGCTGAGGTTTATTGCCTGGTAGTCTGAGATTTATAACCTACATATGGTGGTGGTATGTTTTTCGCAGTCCCCCTCATGTATATTTTCTTAGTGAGACAGTGAGTCTCTCAAAGGTTGGTGTATGGGCTTTTTACTTTGCTTGCACAACTTCTGCTTACAACTCTTTGGGGCTCAGTAAATGGACTTGATTGACTGCCTGAATTACAGAGACTCCGCAGGACAGTCACAATGACTAAATTTTCAAAAACATAGAAGGGATTGAGGTCGTGATTCAGATGCTATAGAATTTTACTTTAAGTCTTTGGACTCTATACCTTAACTTGGTTTTATGACATCAAACTGACAGGTGTTTACTGCAGATTGTTTGTTTATTTGTTTGTTTGTTTTTGTTGTTTCTTGAACACTCTTTATCAGTCAAGACCAGGAAGTGCTGGGTATTAGGAGGGCAAACAGGAGATGGCTGTTACCTTGTAGAAACTCACAGTTGATGGAAATGAAGGCAAATGATATAGCAGCAAAGAGTGGTACTCCAAACAGAAGCCTGTGCAGTGGCCCCTGGGAGAACACACGAAGCCAAGACAATGCAAGAATTTTTCATTTGCTGGTGAACCAAACCAATCCTGAGTTGATCCAGCCACCTTAGGAGAAAGCAGCCTAATTTCAATACAGAAACATTAATGGGGCAGTTCACCCCACCCCTAAAATTTAAGAAACGCAGGACAGAAGCTTTCATAATATGAGATGGAGTTTGTGCGTGCAAAGAAGTGTAGTTTGAAGTTTCAAAAATTGCATGTGGTACCTGGGTGGTGACTACCATCTGCATTGCCTGCACTTGGGGCCAGGGAAGAAGATTGTGACTTCAGAAGCCAGTTTGGGCAACATTGAGATGACATGTTTTAATATAAAAGCTATTGTATTCTGTAACCCTCATATTGACTATGAATGACACTGAAAGAAAAGGGGAAACTGAGTCTCAGGAAAAGTAAATGGCCATCACTGTGAAGGTGGTAGCTTGGGGTGGGAGGAGCAGAACTTCAAATTCTGAGTTGATTCTAAAGTCAGCTTTGTGTGAAGTGTGTCTCATTTGAGAAATGACCAAGCCTCCTGACATTGCAGGTTCCTGTTTGCTCTTCTCTGTGAACAGTGAAGTTTACTTTTATTCAGCGTCTATCAAAGTTTTGCACTAACTGCCTATTTTCTTTTTTTACCCCAAAGTTTTCTTTTCTTTTTTTTAACTAGAACTTTTCAACCTTCTGTGATCTCTTTATAATTCCCCTCAGAATGCATAATTGTGCTCGATCAATTCGTTAGAGGCTTTTGAAGTGTTAAAAAAAACTACATTAAAATTATTTTCTTTCAGGTTTTATGTTAATGAACATAGGTGCTATTCAGAGCCAAGTCAGCGTGTCAAGGGAACTTTAGTTAAAGTTATTCATACATAAACTAAAAAAGGAAACATCTTTAGTAGAGGAAAAATACATTTAATGAGTAAGTACGGCACACAATTCCCCCTTTCAGAAATGTCAGCTCACATCGAGCCTCCATTCTAGATATCTTACAATTACTTTGTCAACAGAAGCTAGAGTTGTGATGGATGACACGCTGGTTCTTGAAACCAAACTTTCCATGAGTTACTTAGGCTGAAACTAAGTGCTTTTACATCCCACTCTTATTGATGAGAGTGGTTTTATATTTATCACCCTGTCATTTCAGTTGACTGTATCAGGCTCTTCACTGGAAGAATCTGGACACTAATGGAGGTGTGTCCTCCGTGCCCTGGAGGGTCACAGATTCACTCTTGAACACAGCCAGGACACACACCAGACCATGAGGAAGCTAGCACACAGCTTTACCCATTTCAAAAGAGGATTGGCAAGGAGCATCTTTAAAGGCCTTTGGAAATTGTGTTCTTATTGGCTGCCTGTTGACCATGACCCATCCTTGTAGCACTGTACACAGAAGCTTTTTGGCTCACACTAATGGAGCGTTACTATTTTGAAGTCTCCCCTATAATAGGAAGAATTCTACCAGGACCTTGGCCAGTCCAGGGCCTGATTGCAACACTTTATTTATAAGAAATTCTGTCAAGAATCAATAATAGTCTTGGGTCTCAAGTTCTTTCTTTAATAATACTTTGATATGATTTGTCACAAGCTAGCCTAGAGTACCCACCAGATTTTATTACTTAGCTTGCAGCACAGTGTCTTATCTTTGAGTCATGAGATCAGCCACAGGGAGACCTTTAAAAAGCTATATTCTTTACTGTTTGGTTATTACAGAAAGTCTATATTACTCAATAATACCTTTTATAGGGTGTGCTGTCACATCCCCACACAGATGGTTAACCCCGATGTACATATACTGGATGCCTGGAGGCCATTTTAGTGACATGGACATTGTTTTCCATGATTGGATGCCTGATGTATCAATAGCAAGGAGAACAGAGAAACAAACAGAACTCTACAGAAAATAAGAAGGGGATGAGGGGAAGAAAAAGAGCCTATCACCTGAACAAAAAACTGAACTGTTGAATTATTTTCCCAGGCTGTTTTTGACTAGATCTCAGGCTAACAATCCATTTTGATAGAGATTTGGTGTAGAGCCCAGAGTGTTAGGTTTTTATTACATAAAAGCATTGAGAATTTGGAGAAGTCAGTTTAGATGCCTCTTTCACACAGGATCGGCTCCTTGGGTTTTGCTGTGTACATCTCAATAAACATGACCCTGTGACATCAGAAGCAGGCTGTAAAGCAGCGTTATAAATATGTTTGATATTGCTCAGCTGCGGAATTCATACTGTTGCAGCTAATGCCTGTTGGTAAATGCTTGTATTGTTCCATGTTGTATTTACAAAACTATATATTGTCAGCCGAGAGTTTTGTCTCTCCAATCTGTTTTCCTTTAGAAAGACATGCTGATACACACAGTATAGGCAACACACACACACACACACACACACACACACACACACACACACACACACCCTGAAACACACTCACTTGCATATGTACACACAGAACAAGATTTTAAAATGGTAATAATTTTAAATTTTGAAATTAGAGGAGATGAGGGAGAAACATTCCTTGAGAAGTTATTATTTTAGATCTTTCATCTGTCTCCAAATTGGTGCTAATTTTCTGTGTAGATTTAAGAAAATTATTGGTATGTGAGCAAACACTTTATTTCAAGTTGTTTTTGTTTTGTTCTTGCTGCAACGGCTGTTATTGCCCAAGAGACTTATCCTTAGGAAGGAAGCCCATGTCCCTAGCAAGGCCCATCCTGTCTTCCTGAGCCCATAGTCTCAGCACACTCTGGGTCACCATTGCCTGGAAGGCATCCTGCCACCATGCGATGGCCTTATTCAGCATGAAGAAGTAAGCAACACTAAGAGGCACTGATGTCCGACTTGACAGGCTATTGAGAGAATTCTCTGTCTCCTCTCACAAGGCCAGGCATGCTTTCTATTCCAGAACTTCTACATGATTCTCAACACCTTACTAGTCAGGTGCCATCTCCACAAAGAATCTTTGCTGTGCCTCAGGGCTGAGAAATCTGTTTTCTGAAAACTGTACCTTAACATGGGGAGACTATACAACAGCATGCTTTGAATTTGAGCCAAGACCCTTTCTTTTCCCTTGGGATCATGTCCAAGAATAAAGGAAAGGAATCCCATTTGCTAAATACCATCAATCCTAAACTGAATATAGGATCCTGTATGGCCTTGCTTACCCCTCTTATCTATTCCAGCAAAATATTATGCCTAGGGCACTCTGAGGAAACTTGCATTCAGAGATTAGGGAGCCTGCAGTACACTGATGAGAGTGCATTGACTAACGGAACAAGAGAGGTCAGACCCTAGAATTTACACATTTTGTTTAAAAACATGCCACCGAAATTCCACAACCCCAGTGAGAGCTTCTTTTATGCTTACATGTGTGGCTGTCCCTTTGAGTTGCTCAGAAGCCTGCTCTCTATCCCCCTCACCACACCTAGGTTGCCCTCTCCCAAGGCTACCTATGACAAGCCTGTCACTGCTAACATAGTAGAGATTCAGCAGTGAAACAAGCTGCCCCCTGTCTGTCAGTTTTGTCATTGTTCTGATCGGTTGTGCTAGGTATTGCTCTTTAGGTTTGTTCTACCTGTGCACAGATCCTAGAGATAGGATAAAACCTGTCTGCAAACAGAGCCTCCTGGGTAGGCCTGATGCTTTCATAGAACTTAAACAACTCAGGTGGGCAGAGGCCAGCAGTTGAGGGCAATATTAGTTACTTTTGCATCTTTGTGATCAAAATATCTGACAGGAGAACTTAAGGGTAGAAAGGGTTGATTTGAGTCCATGGTTTCTGATGGCTCTGTCAGTCATGACTGGGAAGGCATGGTTGAGTTCAGAGAGAAAATGTGTGAGAACTCTTCATAGGATTGGTAGATCTGGAAGAGCCTAGCCAGGCTCTAGTCACCTACTTCCCTACCTCCTAAAGATCCCATTATCTTCAAAGTAGACGCAAGTCTGGAGATGGAGCGCTAAGTAGCAAGTTGTATGGGTTTTTTTTTTTCCTTCCTAAGGAAAGATACTGACTGGAGGAAACCCCACTACTTACTCTCTTAATACATAGGAAGGATCTTTCTCCAAATAACAACAGGTAGAGATCTCTTGTCACACAAGTTATCTCATTACCTCATTACCCCTCCAGTCTCTCACACCTCTCTCTCCTAGAAACCATTTTCTCATTCTCAAGGCCTGTCTTGCTGTTATCCTCTGTGGAAGCCACCCAGCAGCTACTGGGTCAGAGCTCTACATCCTTTGGACAAACAAGTCTGCAATCAAGTTGGTTACTGGACTTTCCAATTTTCTGTCCCTCCCAGTGCACCTTTGTAGATCAACTTTAGTTCCTTTCAGTTTGTACAGAAGGCAAGAGTACAAGTTCCTTCTTCTAAACCATGATGTTGATGTAGGCTTTTCTGCATCTATTGTGATGATGCTCTCAGTCTAGTCCAAGAAAGAGAAAAAGAAATCCAGTAAGTTCGGTGAAGGTTGACTCTATCACTCTAGTGATAGGTCACTGGCAAACTAAAATCTATATCCACTTCACAGTAAACTACAACTACTGTCACTTTCCCATAACTTTCTGTGAGTCATAGAACAGGGAGAGGTAGTTCTCTTATGGGCTTCCATGTTGAAAATTTGTAAATGAATAATGAATTTTTCTAGATGTATTTGTTTAAATTAAGGTCTTTTACTCCTGCTCAATTGCAGACCTGTTGTCTTTTCATTCTGTAATCATTGTTGACAAAGAATGGAAAGTTAAAACCACTCTGAAAGATGTTACATTCAGCATCCTATGAAAGGGAACTTGTGCAATGTCCAAGACAGACAGATAATCAGGTTCAAAGTTGCTATTGTCATGGTGGTATGCTAAAAAGGAGAACACAGCTTGTGCCTCCTCCTCCAGATCCCTGACTTGGGACAATAGTCAGTCATTTATTGACTCCAAAATCATAAAATGAATCCTTGTATTAGGTGAGGGGTTGGGAAGCAAAGAACTGGCATTTTCTGTGAATTCAAAGAGATTCCTCTACTCAACATGACACCTATTCAAAGGGCTCCATTGTTATCCTAGGAAGAAGTAGAGAGATTCACAAAGGAGCTGAAGCACGTGGCCCTTCGTGGCATTTTACTGATGACTCAGGTGACCTTGCTTGCCACCCAGTGTGAATCTTTCTTAGATTTTGTATTTTAGGAACAGGGGCTCCATTGGCAAGTGATGAATCCTATTGACAGTGAAAGATTTTTATGGCCACTGATGCTCACAGGAAACTTCAGAAGACCAAATGGACTAAGGTCATGATTCATTTGGGCATAATTTCAAAGGAAACTCATTCTCAAACTGATGACTCTCTTCCATATATATAGCACATTTCACTCTCTGCCCATCATTCAGAGAAAAGAATACCAAACCCAACAGGAAATTGACGGCTCTACAGTATAAATAAACTTGGACTTTGCAGATTGTTTGACTCTGCTCTCTTTGGTTGGGATTATGAAGGAATGAATCATCCCTGGCATGACAGGGGCGGTATGCTGTTATGAATCAACACATTCGTATGTCACGTACAAAATGTTGCTTTTAGCAATTTACATAGAGAACAATGAAGGATTGGAGCACATTAATGAATTAAGTGGCTCTTGTATATTCTAGAAAGATGCTGGGAAATAAAAATTTCCAGGACAATCAGCAAAACTAAAGAACCATCTGAGGTTTTTCTAGCAGATTCCTTAATGTACTGTTTATCCACTTGCCACTTATTTAGAAGAATCTGAGTATAGAATTCCAGAAAAAAATATTAAAGACTTAGTAGGAAAAGTGAACTATTTTAAAATCTTGTGTTATATAATGTTGCCTTAGAAGGAATGCAATATGCCTGCCAAAAAACTTAGAAGGCGGATACCACAAGTACAAAGACATTTGTGCAAAACCCATGAAGTTGAGGAAGAGGAGGTTGAAAATGATCCTATGTTTTAATAGCCAGAGACTTGCTACTGAAGATCTTGATTAACTTGCCAAGTTGATTGTTTTAAATCTATGAAATTGTGAGTCAAAATATTATAGCAGGTTTTGGGTGGGTACATTATTCATGCATTTGATGAACAGCCCACATTTTCAGACTTTGTATGGGGGAGGAAAAGTTGTCATGTTTTTGTATATAGACACTTGACATGCATTTCATCTTTCTAGTACCTATGTGATGGCAATGTTACTGATAGCTTTATTTTTAAAGGTTAGGGGGGAATGAGAGAAAGAGTTTGCATCCCAAACCATGAGGTGCCCACAGTAATCTTGTTTGGTAACATTTGCTTTAGGTTTAGTTTTTGTTTGTTCATTTAAATCCTACTTGGAAAAAAAAAGTACCTATTGAGATTTTTTTAAGTACATGTGCAATATAAATTACATGCCACCATGCATTTATTAGTTATGTGTAAAAATGGCATTTATTTCATTGTTGATGGTTACACCAAATCTCAGACAAGTTAACTTTCTTTAATAATGAGGGCATTTCCAGGGTATGGAGAAAGAGGAACACGCCTTCATTGCTGGTGGGATTGCAAGCTGGTACAACAACTCTGGAAATCAGTCTGACAGTTCCTCAGAAAATTAGACATAATACCACCTGAGGACCCAGCTCTACCACTCCTAAGCATATACCCAGAAGATGCTCCAACATATAATAAGGACACATGTTCCAAGGACACATGTTCCACTATGTTTATAGCAGCCATATTTATAATAGCCAAAGCTGGAAACAACCCAGATGTCCCTCAACAAAGAAATGGATACAGAAAATGTGGTACATTTACACACTAGAGTACTACTCAGCTATTAAAAAAATGACTTCATGAAATTCGCAGGCTGGATCTAGAAAATATCACCCTGAGTGAGGTAACTCAGTCACAAAAGAACAGACATAGTATGTATTCACTGATAAGTGGGTATTAGGCAAAGAGTCTTGAATACCCATGATACAACTCACAGACCACATGAAGCTCAAGAGGAAGACCAAGGAGTAGGTGCTTCAGTCCTACTTAGCAGGGAGAACAAAGTAATCAAGGAAAGTAAAGGGTGGAAGAGACTTGGGAGGAAGAGAATAGGGGGAGGGGGAAAAAAGAGGGGAAGAATCAGATATGGGAGGAGATAGAGGAGATGTTCAGGAAATTGAACAGAGCTGTGTAGCAGTGGGGGATGGAGAACTGAGGGTAGCAAGCAGAAAGTCCCAGATGCCAGGAAAGCAAGAGCCTCCCAGGACCCCATGGGGATGGCATTAGCTGAAATACCCCACAAAAGGGAGGGAGAACCTTTCCAGACCATATCCATAAGTTAGGCATGGCCCCTTGGTTGAGAGATGGGGCCACCCACTCATGTCCCAAATTTTAACCCAGAATTGCTCCTGGCTAAAGGAAATACAGGGACAAAGAGTGGAGCAGAGACTGAAGGAAAGGCCATCCAGAGACTGCCCCACCTGGGGATCCATCCCACATGCAGACACCAAATCCAGATGTTATTGTGGATGCCAAGAATTGCTTGCTAACAGGAGTCCGAGACAACTGTCTCCTGAGAGGCTCTGTCAGATCCTGATCAATACAAATGGGAAGGCTCACAGCCAACCATTGGACTGAGCTTAGGGTCCCCAATGGAAGCATTAGGGGAAGGACTGAAGGAGCTGAAGGGGCCTTATCTGGCATCGATGGGCAGGGAGGCCCTTGGTTCTGTGAGGGTTCGATACCCCAGTGTAGAGGAATGCTAGGGCAGTGAGGTGGTAGTGGGAAGGTGGGTGGGGGAACACCCTCATAGAAGCAGGGTAAAGGGGGATATGATAGGGGGCTTGCAGGAGGGAAACCGGGAAAGGGTTCAACATTTGAAATGTAAATAAAATAAAAGAATAGAAAAGAAAGGAAAAGAAAAGAAATAGATAAAATTGAAGATCATTGGGATTGAGTTCAAATACATCCGTCTCTACTTCCGGATCCCAGGGTCTGAATTGCCCTAAGATATAAAAGTAAAATTTAACAATCTCTCCACTCCCTGTTCTGCAACTACTCAGAGTGTGCAAGGATAGGAGACCAAACAAGCACATACAAAGTTGGTTGTGTAAAATGACCTGGAACTCGTTAAGGTTTAAATGTAGGCTGGTGTGGCCGATAGCTTTTTCCACACTAGTTCTACAAGTGGTAATGTCTGCCCTAAAGGAGTAAGGGCACTTTCTCTAAACCAAAATCAATGCAAAGGAACATTATGTGCAATGCTAATGTTACAGCCAACAATTTGTTACTGAAGATCTTGTTTGATTTGCCAATTTGATTGTTTTGACTTATGTGATTGTGGGTCAAAATATGATATAGTGAATTCCTAGGTACACTAAGAGGACAGGTACTGTAAATTTTGCAAGTAAAGGTGATTGTTAGTAATATGAAGGTTGAGGTTACCTCTGTCAATCCCACACTAGCCTAATTTCTGTACTTAACTCTAGATGTTGGCAACAAATGGATTTTTGAGGACCATCATTCATTTGTTAAATAACTATAGTCCTGCAGATAACAATAGTCAGGTGGTGTCTTAGTCAAGGTTTTACTACTGTGAACAGACACCATGACCAAGGCAAGTCTTATAAAAAAACAAACAAACAAACCAACATTCAGTTGGGGCTGGCTTACAGGTTCAGAGGTTCAGTCCATTATTATCAAGGTGGGAGCATAGCAGTATCCAGGCAGGCATGGCACAGGAAGAGCTGAGAGTTCTACTGACTTCCAGGCAACTAGGGTGAAGATCATAAGCCCACACCCACAGTGACACACCTACTCTAACCAGGTCACACCTATTCCAACAAGGCCACACCTCCAAATGGTGCCACTCCCTGGTCCAAGAAAATACAAACCATGACAGGTGGTATGGTAAACACATTACTGGTCACCTTTTATGCTACTGAGTTAATTCAGAGTGGCGGAAACTTAGAGCAATAATTTACAGTATGGATATTTTAAAGTTTTCCCACTCATGATCCCTTAGGATGTGTATATATATATGTGTGTGTGTGTGTGTGTGTGTGTGTGTGTGTGTGTGTGTGTGTGTCTGTGTGTGTGTGTGTGTGTGTGTGTGTGTGTCTGTGTGTGTGTCTGTGTGTCTGTGTGTAATCTGTTTTTAGGTATGTAAACTATATAAAAATTAAAGAGTCATTGGTCATAAATTTGTTTTATAACTATTCAGTATACGTTTAATCTTATCATTTGTTAACAGTAGAATGAAATTTCACACTAGTGAGTTGGGTGTGCTTGTTTAGTTTTAAATAAAGAATTAAATCTTGGCATAATAGCTAATATTTGTGGGCATAGAGTTCCTTCAACACATTTCAGAGTTGATCGATATTTTGATTTTATGATTTTCAGTGATGAGACCATCACTTGGAATAAATATGTATTACAAAATGGTCATTTCAGACTGTTGAAAATTGTCATAATCTAAACCAAAATTCAATAATAATTTGTTTTAATAAAATGTAAGATGACATCTCAATCAGTAATTTTTGACATGACCTCACTGTGTAGCCATGGTGGACCTGAAGTTCACTGCATAGATTAGACTGGGGTTAGAACTCATAGAGACCCATGTGCCCCAGCTTCACAAATGCTGGGATTAAAGGTATGCAGCCAATCCCTGGAAATCAATAATTTTTAGAACCAAAAGTCCCAACACAATACAATCAAAATATGAACTAATTTATCATTTGTGTGCTGAGGAATGATGGGAGAAAAATATTCTCTTTGTTTTCTGTAATTAAGCCATTATGTTTGTATAAGAGCCATGTGCAGTTAAATAATTATAATTTGTAACATACAATAGTCTTTAATGTGAACCAAGATGCTTCCTAACCAGTCTGTGGCCTAGCAACATAAACAGTGCAGAGTGTGCCATACGGTACAGTGCATGTGCAAGCAAGGCTGAAGTAGACTTTCATGACCCCCCACAGGTGAGCACTACAAGAAATACCTGATTCATTACTTGTTTGATTTTTAGACAAATTCTGGCTATTGTGATCTGAGAACCACTCTAGTGTGGGAGAAGCTGTGCTCCATGACAAGGGTTAGTGATTAGATACTAAAGGAAGCAAAAGACATTCTGTGCTATATTAAGAAAATAAGTTGTATTAGAAAAAGATGTAGAATTTAGGGATGTGGATCACTTAGGAAACGGTTAACATGTGGGCACAAGGATCTGAATTTGGTCCCCCACACCCACATAAAAATCTGTGTACAGATGACACACACCAGTGACCCCAGTGATGGGGACGGTAGAAGTAAGAAGATCCCTGAAGCTGGTTGTCAATTCAGTCTAACAACTCAGTGAGTGGTAGGTTCAGTAAGGGATCCTGCCTCAAATAATGAGGTGCCGAGAGACTGGGGGAGAAACTACATATCAACTTCTGTTTCTGTGTTTGTGTTGCCCACACACATGCACACATGCCTGTACAACATACACATGCACACAATAAGGAATATGTATACATATATTCATCACACACACTGAAAGAAAATAAATGTAAGCAGAGTCAATGGGTTACTTGTGGAGAAAATGCCTATGTCTAGCAACATACACGACCTCCATCTTAAATTGGTAAACCATAAAATGTATAAAGAATTACAGGAAGAGACCAAGATTGTGTGCTCGCATCTATGTGTGTAAAGGGCAAGCTTTTACTCTTCTCTTGTCGGAGACCCACGGTGCTTAAACCTGGTAAGTCACAGTCGAGTGGGTGGCAACAGACGCTTCCCTTGCTCTGTAAGCCAGCAAGCACAGGCAGGAGACAAGACTTTCTGCTTATTTTCTCGCGGGGTCATTTTACAACTGCTTACCTCCTTAAACTCTGCAGTCATGATGCCTTGCTTTTTAAAAGGTTTTTTTTTTTAAAAAAAAAAATTGTTCATCAGTGCTGCTTGGCCACCTTTTTCTGTTAGACTCCACCCCAAATTTGTGATGCCTCAGGGTTCAATCCCAAAATTGTCCTTAAGTAATCCAGAATGGGTTAACCATGCGCGCACACGCGCGCGCGCGCGCGCACACACACACACACACACACACACACACTTACTTTCCGGAAAGTTAAAAATGCATTTCCCTTGTGTTGCTGCCATTTTCAATTCTGAGCCAGAGACGACATGTTACATAACTCGGGGTTTCAACAAACACCTGGAAATCAGGCTGTGTATGTCGCTCAGATGAGACCAGACATGAAGAGATTGGTGGTGACAAGTGTTGTCACTTCTCTCTCTGACAGCAGGCAAGTGGCAAGCCATATATACAAAGCCTGATACCACACTCTCAGGATCAGAGGGGAAAAAAAAAGGAGAAAAGAAAAAAGTGAAAAAATAACGTTTCAGCAAGAGCTATCTGGGAAAATAATGGCAAATTACACACAATTTAGCTTTGCTTTTAGCTTTTATAAAACCTCAAGAACTATGAACTGAGCAGTTGAGCCCTAATTAAGTCTCCTCTTGATCATTTGCATGGCAGACCCAATTCTCAGGGTATTTTCTTAAAAGGCATCGTATCAGCCTCTAATTCAACTGTTCTTTTTATTTCAATTCCTTATTTTTTCCCCTTGGGTAAAAAAGAGGTTAATGTGAGCCATTAAGAATTAAAAAACAATTACACAATGAAAAAATAGTTCAGATGAATTTTAATTAGAGCCCAATGTAATGGAATTTGAACCCAGTACACCGGAAATACATAGCCAGAACTCTAGCCATTAAATCTCAGAGCCTTTGATTAAACTCAATGGGAATTTAGAAAGATTATTTTGCTGCCCAAAGATACCATGTTTTTTCCATTAATGTCAGAGAAATATATTGAGGGACTAAAATATTACTAATAAAAATAAATGTGAAGGTTGTAAATTTCAAACAATGGAAGATACAGAGCCCATACCTGGATTTTTAAGTGAGTATGTGGCATTTCGTTAAGATTAAAGTTGAAAACACAGTGTATTATGTGTGACCTCTTTAGAAAGGGAACCTAAGTAATTCCAGGATTTGTCATCCTTTGGAGTATAAGAACAATAAGTCAGAGTCCGTGGAATGGTCTGCTGTAGGCTGAGAGACAATCATGGAAGTATTCCAGACAGGGGTCAGATGCGAGGCACCACATGGCGTCCCAGCATCCTCGCTCATTCTACTGCCTCCAAGTGGTTTGCTTCACATCCATAAAATGGGGACAGTGGAATGGACCAATTTGAATCAAAGACTATGACTAAGCTGGTTAATTCAAATCAAGACGCACATCAAATTTTCCCCCAAATGGTGAGGTATGTTAAAAGTGAGGCTGAATTCCTGAAGAGATTTGACCTTATTTTCTCCTCAGTAAGTGATTCTATGTCGAACCACTAGGCCTCCTAGCCTTGAGAGATACCCCTGTCTTTCATAAAAGCTCAGTCAGCCACTGGAGGGAGCCAGCAGGACTCACACAGTATAACTGAATATGATCAACCAGTAGGGAAAGATAATTTTAAAATGGCATATAAAGATGACAGAATTTGAACAAAATCTCTTTTATTTATTTATGCCAAAATCTGTGTGAATGTAAAATGCCAACTCTATCATGCTTTATTTATGGTGTGGCTTTTCTCTTAAAAAGGAGAGAGAGGGTGGGAGAGAGAGAGAGAGAGAGAGAGAGAGAGAGAGAGATTGGCTAGAGGCTCTCCTGTACCCAGCCTGGTTCACATGGCAAAAGACAGAGTGTCAAAGAGAGTGCAGGACTCAGTACCCACCTAGCCTATGGTACCCTCATGCCCTGACTTAGCTCAGCTGCTCCATCTGGGCAGCTTTTAGAACCCTTTGCTTGCCACTTCCTGCTGCAGAATCAAGCCAGTGCCCTCTCCGTGGATAGAGAGATGTGCAATATGTAAAATTCCCCAAGACAATTTTTATTTATAGCTGTTGCAAACAATGTTTATACAAAGTTTATTAAATGTGTCACCCACATTGATTTATCCCAACCAGTCTCTTCAATCACTAATATTTATGTGATGGGTTCAGTTGCAACAATTATTTTATATGCTATAGAGTATGTTATAACTAGGGATTCACCCTGGCAATTATATCAAAGATAAAATGCTTCCTGAGGGCCTCAGGGCAGGCCAGAACGTATATTATTGGACACAAGGTGGTTTAAACTGAGTACCACAGCACTAAATTTAGAGCGAGGGATGTGGAGCAGCTGATGCTTAAAAATTAAAACGGGTTTCTTGGGGTTCCAGGAGTCCCCTCATTTATGGGAAGGCAGCGGCCGAGCTTGTGCTCATTTTCTTTCCCACATGGAGACCCAAGGCCTGGAAACGCTTCCGTGTCATCTCTGAATTTCTGTGAGCCGTAGCTCTCAGCAGCATTTACCTAGTGCCCAAAGTGGGCAGAAGAGCTACTCTCGGCTTGCACAAACATTGACAAAGGGAACCAGACACATGCTATTTGCAGCAAGGAATTGACGACATCTACAGAGAAGCAGAAACACGGTTAACAAAAAAAAAAAAAAAAAAAAAAAATCACTAAAAGCCCAAGATAGCCTTTGAAACTGTAAGATGACAAAGTCCAACAGGAAGAGAGGGAAAAAAAAAAACTTACTTAAAACCCACAGTTGAATGCTACTTCTGTTTCCTACAAAAGCCTAAATAGCCTTTTGTTGGGCAAAATTAACTTGACAGACACACTGTGGTTCAGAGTGTGAGGCCTGGGGCAAGATAGGAAGGCTGAAGCAAAACAAAGAAGCAGTTACTGTTCTGTGAAGGAGCTGACTGGGGCTGGGGTTGCCATCCTTGGGGGAAGAAGAGGGAGAAAGTTTCTGATGTCTGAAGGGGTGCAGAGATAGCTCTGGAACAGCCTGGTAGGTGCTGCTGACTAAGGAGCTGGGGGTTGTGACCTTGAATTGCATGCCCATGTTAAATTCACTTGAGAATGTTCTCCTGTCTTTTAAAGTCACCCTCCTGGTCGCATTCCCCAAGTATTTTACAAATGGAGAGTCCAAAGTGAAATAAACAGTTTTAGAAAAATAAATCATAAGTGTCAACAAGCTAAAAACTCCTACTGTTGAATCAGGAATGCAGGGGCACAAGAGAGTGGAACTGCTCAATCCATGTTCACACTGACCTTTTACAGCTGAGAGACCTAGACGTTCATACAAGGCTGGGCCTCACTTGGAAATAAACAGGGAAGAGAGTGAATATCATCACCATCACCATTGTTGGTACACAAACATTCTCACCTCAAAGGGAGTAAGAAATTATTCTGGAGCCCAATTTGAGTGATGATGGCCTGTGGGAATGTATATTGAGGTTACTCCAAGTTCTGTTCCAACAAGGATGCAGTTTCGTGGTGCTTTTATTGTGACACAACAAAGTTCCAAATCAAAAACAAACAAAAAAAAATCAAGGCATTAAAAAACAAAAACAAAACAACAAAGGGGTAATCAGAGAGGCAGTGTCCTTAGCTAGGGTTTTATTTCTGTGAAGAGACATCATGAACCATGGCAACTCTTATAAAAGCAAACACTTAATGGGGATTGGCTTACAGTCTGAGAGGTTTAGTCGAGTGTTGTCTCATGGCAGGAAGCATGGTATCATGTAGGCAAATATTGTGCTGGAGGAGCTGAGAGTTCTACATCCTCATCTGCGGGCAGCAGAAGACTGTGTGCCTATACCACAGTGGGCATAGCTTGAACATAAATGATCATAAAACCCACCCCCACAGTGACACACTTCCTCCAACAAGACCACACCTCCTCCATCAAAGCCACACCCCCTAGTAGTGCCATTCTTTATGGACAAGCATGCAAACATAAGAGTCTATGTCTGCCATTCCTATTCAAACCACCACAGGCCAGTTACAGCCAGGCAGAGAATCTTCAGCTTCTAGGCCTTGGATGTTTCCTGAGATTATATTTAGTCCTTTCATTTGTGGAGAACAGGGTTTTGTTCAGTTATTCTTGTGTTTGTCGGACTACAAGGTCTGACACAGAGGGGGTCAAGGAATGGCTGTTTAGGAAGCTAAAGATATCCCCAAGAAACTGCAATTGAGTTTGATACCTTCAGCATCCCAACCACTCAGCAGTTGCTGAGGTTTTAGTCAGTGAATTAGCCTTTGTAGATACACCTTCCTTGTGGAACTTCTCACTCATGGAGCCTTTGAGATATGTGACATTGCCACAGTATAAACTAAGTTTTCATCCCACCTAACTTCTCCGCTCCTCCAACCCCATCTTCTTTTCTGCTTGTTTTGTTGTGAAGATATTTCTGTCTGTGCCAATAGAGATCTAGAGGCTGTTTTTCCACACGCTGCACCTTTCTCCTTGCATGTCCCTGAGACTCAGTTCCAAGGCTGGCAGGTGTAGAGACTCGGTTTCTACAGCTGCATCCTATGTGGGGCTGTAGAGCCATGAATGTTAGTGTGCTGGGTTGCTCAAGACGAGTATTCTTTTAAACGTAACTGTTCTTGAAAGTGATTCATCTCTAAATACCACAGCACTGTGAAGCTGCGACTATTCTGTGACCACCTTTGCTTAGGAGGGCCATTGCCCACGAGCTTCACGGATCTTTGAACCATTAACTGAGTCAGTCTAGTCCTAGGCTTGGAGTTGGCTGTAAGAGCACAGGGATGGGGTGTTCCCATTTTTATATGGGAAATTCAAAAGCCAGAAAAGAGGGAGGGGGGAGAGAAAGAGAGGGAGAGGGAGAGGGAGAGGGAGAGGGAGAGAAGCTGCTCTCTCCCACTTAACTTATCATTTGATGAAAGGCTGGACTTCTATTTGCTCATTGGTGTTTGAATTTTTCCCTAATATAGTCAAGAGAACAGAGTTATCCGTGAGAATCTGAAAAATTCAAGAGTCCCTTTGTGTCTACAAAAGAAAGATGTTGTTTGTGAACAAAAGGATCTTTCTGTAGTCTTCCTGTAGATGTCTTGGGTTGAGACAGTTAACAAAGACTCCTTATTAAGGGGAGCAGAGCTCCACAGGGCCATATTTAGTTTAATACTGCTCCCAGAATAAGATCCCCAAGCTGTCGGTGTCCTGTAGGACGGTGATGACAGGGCATTTGGGGCCCACTTTTCCAGTGCCTCTGGATTTCAGGATCCATTGAGTCAGGAGTCTGCATTGCTGTCTAATGGCCCTGAGTACTTGACATGTGAAATCAGGGTGGGATTCCCTTGGAATTATATATCTTAAGCCATGATAGCATTCAATGACTTCCAGATGCTTTGATAATGATGGCCCACAACGTCTGGACTCACCACAGATTATCTCCTCTTTGATTTGTCGTCATTTTGCATGGAATTTATAACCAGTAGAAATATTAACCTGCCTGTCTGTTTGCAGCGGCCTCTGCATGAGACCCTCACCACATACCCAAAAGGAGTCATGTATTCCTTTTTATTGGCACAGAGAATTGTGAGTGACCTCTGCCAAGTCCTCAGGAAAAAAAAAAGTCATATGAAGAGCTGTATTACTAATATGCATCTGGTCTGAGGAACAGAGTGAGTATTCAACACACTGGAGACTGCCCTCGCTTCGCATGGACATAAAGAACAAGGAGAAGTGGCAACACCATGTCCAGACCTCACTGTGCCACACCGGGAAAGGCTCTTCCCATCCAAGGATCCCTTGGCCATTCTGCTGCAGCTCTGCATGTGATCTCAGATGCTGCACCTCAGACCAACCGCCACAAAACTAATTGTTCATGTGATTTCCTTTCTGAGCCACTGCAGATGTCCCTTTCTGTAACAATTTAATTAACACTTTAAAATAATGACGCATTAATTAATGCCAAATTACAATGAAAATCCCGGAGAATTACACTTTATATCAACATTAATGCAAGATGAGTTCCTCCTGGATAATTTTTCTTACAACGAATACAAAAAGAGATAATACTAATTAGGCCATCAATTTAAATTTACCATAATTTCAATCCATGTCATTTATCTGTTCCCTTGCACAAAACAATTGTGGCTTACCATACATTTGCACAGGCAACAGGGATGTCTGCCTAGCAACCAGACCTGGGCCATCGTTAGCATTTTGTGACATGAGTTTGAAGTTTTCATTTTGTTTCTAAGTTATTAGAAACTGTGTGTGTGTGTGTGTGTGTGTGTGTGTGTGTGTGTGTGTTGAGAGAGAGAGAGAGAGAGAGAGAGAGAGAGAGAGAGAGAGAGAGAGAGAAGGCTCCAGTTAAGTAAAATTCTACGGCTTGAATAAAGTAAACTATGCACTTCTGCAGTGTGCATGGCATAAGCACCAGGTTCTGAACATCAGGTTGCATCTGATTTGGTTTATCTCTGCTCTCAGGGTCAGGTCAAGCAGTCAGAAGGCTTGTAACATCCATGGGGTCATTCCTTCTTGAGCATACATAAATCACAACTTCTCATCTCGCAAAGTGCCTACAATTTGGACCTATTGCAAGCTGTTTTTGCTGTGTCTTATAGGGGGTGATCCTGTCCATTGCAGCGAAGAAGGTTAATTTTATAATGTTTACTGAAGAAAGCAGACTAGATGGTGACCCCGCCAGTACAACTGTATTCTTCTGGGAGTAGCCCTTCACATTTGCCTTTCAAATGGAGTCACACTCAGGATCCAGAGCATACTGGATCGGAAAACTTGGTTATTTTGAAGTCCAAACCCCTTGAGTAAATGCTTGCATAAAATTATAAGGACTGCAACCTCAGGTAGCCTTTGAAGACTATGTTTGGGAGCATTATATTTCATTTATTCTTTAAAATTGTCTTTTTTTGACAATGAACTTCAAGAGGATGGGATTTTAACGTTTGTGTTTAGTAATCCTGGCATATATCTTACTAACCTGCCCTGAATGTCATGTCTTTAATGAAGTGGATAATTAGACTGCATAAATAGGGATGGAAATTTGTTGACCAGACCAAGAATCTTCTAAACCAAGAATCTCTAGCTTCAGGCAGGAGAATGACAGTCAAGTAGGGTCATGATACCTGTGTCTTCAGGACATTTTAGTAGCTAGGTTTCTCCCCTTCACCATTTGATCTATCAACATGTCCCCTTTCAAAGTCTTCATTGCTTTCTTTTCTATGTTCTGAATCTGCTTTGGAAATTTCTGCTTGCCCAGGTGGTCTCAAAGTCAGTAGGCAATGGGCCTAAATGAAGTCTGGCAGAAAGAAATTAATTTTAAAAAATCAATAAACTCTGCCTTTGTTTTTATTCAGCTTTAGGGGAATACATATCAGTGACATTTACCTTGGACTGTGTCTCCATGCCTGTAAAAACATGAGGGTGGCAGAGCATATCAGGTGGCACAGGTCATCTACTCTGTCTCCTTGGTCAGCTTGACCGACGTGCAAGAGATGATAGAGACTGCTGTAAACTTGACCTTGAAATACTGTCTGGCTTCTTCTAAGTACCTACCAACACATGAGAATCAGGTGACTCAACATTTGATTTCAGGATACAACTATAGACATTTTTGGTGACCATGGTATTTGCTTAGATACTTAGAATTTGCTAGAGCAGTAGCAGAGATTAAAGGACACATATTTAGGACTTAGCTCATTACCTCAAGTGACATTTTATTAGAATATTTTTCTTCCAGCACCAGTTCTCCATCCTGTCCATTACCAAAAAAATAACTGAAAAAGCTATACAAGCTAAAGGCCAGTTGAATGTGGGAGTGGTAAATAAACACAAAGTCACATCACGGGTGGCAAAAATGAATATTTCCAAGCCAGTTCTTTTAATGAGTATAATTCAATCCTTTTTGGACTTAGTTTGAGTAGATGAATATCTAAGGTAGTATTTCTCAAATATTGGAAATAGAAGCTTCCAAAGAACAATCATTTTTATTTACTAATATTCTTTTGTCTTCCCACAAAACTGTAGGTCCTAGTAATCAAATCTCAACCCTGCAACTACACAGGTATTCATAACCTAACATTGCCCTGGGAAAGTTGCATGCTCCCCTCTAGAATGTTAGTTGTCTCTTCTACAAAACAGAGATGGCAATCCAAGTGCTGCTGAAGGTTGAATGGAAGCGTTTAAAAGTGTTTTAAAGAGTCCCCAGGCTGACCCGGCACCGGCACCTGTCCCCGCCCGAGGAGGGGTGTTCGCCTGGGAGTTGTCCCCCGGCATCCAGCG
>NC_034593.1:131035007-131095829 GCF_900095145.1 Mus pahari
AGTGGGTGGGTAGGGGAACAGAGGTGGGGGGAGGGGTATGGGAAACTTTCGGGATAGCATTTGAAATGTAAATAAAGAAAATAATAATAAAAAAGAAAAAAAAATAAAAGTGTTTTAAAGACTTTGTTTTGGCTCTGTTGGGCATTACAAATGTATTTGCTAGCTCTGAGGACATGGATGTGCAGTCTCAAGGTCCTAACCAAAAACAATGACAGAGAGAGAGTCTCTAATCCCAAAATATGAGGGAGACTGAATGAGAGATTAGGGGAGGCATCTATAATATGTAAGGTATTGAAAGGAACCCTGGGAAGAGCAAAGCATCATTATCCTAAGCAGCAAAGCAGCGAAAGGAAAAAGGTAGGTTCTGTGTTTGAGAAATTTCCAGTATGATTGGGTAATGACACACTCAATTTTTACAACACTCTCTTTATGAAGATATCACATTGGACAGTCAAGATTAGGTATAAAAGACTGATCAATACCTGTATTTCAGTGTATAATTTTGGCCATTTGGCAAGCCCTAGTCACTTGGGCATGACGCTTCACAGCCTTACTCTACCTAAGGATTTATCCAAGAGAATCTGGCCTGGGTATGAATCAATATTGCATTTCCAGCTTTCAGATTCTATCAAGATGGAAAACAAAAAGGACTACTGAACCGTCTGCTCAAAATCAGTCCAAGAGATAATAAGAAAAACTGAGAAAAAGATAATAATAAGGAAATAGGTTCCAGGAACAAAAAGTATCACAATATGATGGCACAGCAGTATGGAAGCATGCAGGATATCTTACATTGGGGTCTGAGGCCATGACTGGATAGATACAAAAAGAGTAAGAGATATCACTAGAAGTGATTGGCTATGGATGTGAATATATGAACCTTGGGTGAACATTTCCATTATTCTTTTTATCATTGTGTAAGGATCATAAAAGCCTATCATTTAGTTGTTGGCACAGATTTTGGGTATCTGGATCTAAGATGTCAGATGAAAGTGAGATAGTAAAATTTCTCAAGGGATAAAGAGTTGTAGGGGAACAAATTCCTACACAGCAGATTTTAACTAGTCATGTGCATTTGCATCTGACTTCCATGAATGGTAGATTACGATGTTGGACTCTTCAGTTAGCTTGGCTGCTAAGACAAAACTTTACAAAAGGACTTTCTTCATGATGTTGCAGTAAAATAGAATGCATGACCATGATCACATATGCATGTGCAGCTCTGGTCTAGGCTCATACTTCCTCTCTTAGACTTAACTAGTGTAGCTGAAATAAGACTTTAGTCTACACAGACAACAGCACATAATGGTGGATATGTAGAATTAAATTATTAAAATAAATCCCGGGGAGGGAGGCTGTTCCTGGCTACCCACCCCAATGTTGCAGGTTCCTGAATAAAAGACACATATGCAGCCTTTGTAGTTTGATATGCTTTAATCAATAAGCTCAATAGTTGTGCCACTTCCTAACCTCCACTTGTAATCCCCACAGATAACCTCAAGTTACTACTTACTAAATCCTATCTTCCATCTTGGCTGCCCTGGACCCAGTCAGGCAATCTTCTTGGGCCGCCCTCCTAGTTCCTACATGGCAGCTCTGCTCTATGGCTTGCACCTCCTCAAACTTGGCTCCTCCTCTCCTCCCTCTTTCCCTGCATGGTGGATCTCCTTCTCCCCCTTCCTTTCTGTCCCTAACCTGGGAATCCTAAAAGTCCAGCCTCAGTCTGCCCTACCCAGCCTTTGGCTGCTGGCGTCTTTATTTCCCAATCAGACCAACTGAGAGGAGGCTCCCAGAAACTACGTGCACACATGATCTCACGCAAACAGTTTTGGAAACACAGTTAACACAAGAATACAAGCAGCCACATAGATACTCAGACAAGGATACATGCCCCCATCTGTTGCACTCATCAACTTCACGGAACACACCCACTACAGTGGGCAGCAAATACCTCTGTGAACATATGTTTAGAAGAGAGAGATGAGTTACCTTAAACAGGTGTGGGTAAAGTGCCTGTAGTGAGGAAAGAGTAGCAAGGAGTGATGTTCATAAGGTAGAGTTCTACAGACACAGCCGAAGAAACAGTTAATGAATTAAAAGATCAGACTCTCCCTGAAGGCAAAGGAAAGAATCGTGAAGTGGTACCCAGAAAAGCAAAGTGGTATGGAGGGCCGACCTGTTGTTATCTAAAATCCCAGGAAAAAAGAAAAAAGAACAAAGAACTATTTAGAAACAATGAGGAGAAATGTCCCATCTGTTTTTTTAAAGTGGAAGACATGACATGAGTAATTATAGAAAATCTAACAACAGAGATGAAGAAAACCTTACCTGGGGAGAAATAATTCAGACAAAAAGTACGTTCTACTCCCCACAGGACAAGAATAGCCACTCCCTTGTCAGCAGGAAGAGGCTGGGATGGCCAGAAGATTCATCATGGTTGTTTTGGAAGAAAACAAAAACATAATGTTAAGTAGTGAAGGAAAAGAAGTAACTTTTGAAAAAAATTAATTATAATTATGTTTTCTGGGGCATTGCTTTAATAACAAAATGTAATAACAAAGTGATTTACATGGCACATTGTCACTTGTAATGCTCAAGAACAGATCTACAAGACCACACACAAAGACATTTGTAAGAAAAACATTACCCTGCAAACAGCCGAGATTCTGCACAGAAGCAGGGTGGTTGCATGTTTATTTAAGTGGGAAGGTTGAGAGCAAATAAAGCAATGTTTTCGCTTTTCTTTCAGGGACTCTGAATAATATTTTTGCATTTTCTATCATCCATATCTTCCCTATTTGTTGCCCATTTTCTTTGGGGGAGCAAACAATTATATTTAGTAACTATAATTCTTCTTTACTTCTAGGAGAAGCTATTAATTGAGAGTAATGTTAGGCCCTGGAAAGATCCTGCAGAGATCTTGGTGAGGCATCATAACTGCCTAATACAGTGTCAAGAGGATGGATCCAGAAGGATCTATTGCATTGGAAGTCAAGAAGAATGATAAGGAACCTATTAGCAACCAGGCAGGGGACAGGCCAAGGATGTCTCTGAAGTTTCTAGCTTCTCTGCCCTGTGAATTATCAATTCCTAAATTTAGTCTTGAAAGCCCTGTTATTTCTTCCCTTCTGGAGGGATGTTGTGATACAAAAGGCAGATATTTATGCCGTGCATCCAGTGGCTCTGGCTATGAAGGCACTTCTGAGCCCATTTGTAGATTTGTTCCTGAGCCCTCATGGCGAGTCACAGATATTTTATTTTCAAGAAAAACATATTCTACAAATTTTTATCCCACCTGTGCCATTAAGCAAAAGCCACTTTGCTTTATTCGCCACTAACCTCTGCCTGCGTTCTTTTGAAAACAGGTTCAAAGGCATATTCCATGAATATAGCTTTTTCCCATGTGTGTTGAAACCTGCTGGTAAAAATATGTGTTATTTCATACTCCTATGGAAAAAAAATGGACCAAGGCTAGACAATTCACAATAGAACATGGAAGCAAAATCTGTATGAAAATGTGCTCAACTCATAAAAAGAAAATCTAGTTCTAAAATGCCAAGTACTCGTCTATAAAGATGGCACATGGTCCTGTAAGGACATTGGTCAGATAAATATCTTCCCATAGGGCCAGAACACTGCCATGAAGCTATCATCAAAAAGGACACAGGAAACAAAAACTATCCTTTTCTTCCAGACCGTATTGGTAGAAGTCTACACTACAGCAATAACTAGGGTTGTACTTAAGGATTCATTGATACTCAAAGATAAACAGTAAGAGAGTGACCAAATAAATTGTATATCTCATAAAGTGCATATGAAAAGCATTTAATGGGGCTGATGGGATGGTTCAGCAGGTAAGAGTGCTTGCTGCCCAGCTTAACTGCCTGCATTTGATCCTTGCAGTCTTTGGGGCAGTCAGAGAGAACCAATTCCAGCAGTTTATTCTCTGACTACCATGAGTGTGCTATTGTGTGTACACACACACACACACACACACACACACACACACAAACACCTAATTAATTAGTCAACACAATTTTAAATTCTATTTTATTAATAGTTACACTTGTATTCGTGTGTGGGTTATATGCACCAAGGCAAAGGTACTCCAAAACCCAGAAGAGGGTACTGGGTCCCCTGAGGCTGGAGTTGGAGGTGGTTGTGAGCCACTGCCGCTCAGTCCCCTCAAGACCAGTATGTGAGCTTAGCTGAGCCACCTCTCCAGCTCCTAAAAAAGTTGTTTTTTAAACATTATAATGTTATGGAATTACAATGCTAAGTACTATGAAATAACGACGACACAAACAGAGCCATAACGTTTTAATTTTTAAACTGTTTGACATTTAGAAAGAGGACCAAGAATGAACACCTGTACTGTGAACAGTGATTATCCCTGTATGATGCTTATTATTGTTATTGTTGCTGTTCTGAGTTTTTTCATATTCTCCGAAGTGAAAAATGAGCATTAAAGTGAGGTACCTATTTTATTAAAAACAATTGATTTCTTACATTCTTTCAAAGATATTGTACTTTCAGATTCTTCTGATACTAAAACATAAAATAGTATACACATTTATATATATAAACATTGTGGTACATATTTATATATGTAAACATTTGGTACCTTTGCCTTGGTACATATAACCCACACACAAACACAACTGTAACTATTAATAAAATAAAATTTAAAATTGTATTAAATGACTAATTAATTAGGTGTAGGTATGTTGTATGCACACAATAGCATGCATATATATATATATATATATATATATATATATATATATATATATATATAAATGACCATATATGAAAGTCAATTCTGTAATTAAAAACATTAGCGCATAGCCAGACTTAGCTGTTTATTTAGCTAGAAAGTTGCCTAGGATTTGCAGACAATGTGGTCAATGTTTACCAGTAAGCACAAATCAGAGTTGAAAAAGGCTGGAAAATGCTTAAGTAAGAACCTCGTTTCACTGGTCAGCCCCGTGAGCATTTTCTTTCCATGGGAAGTCATCATAGCCTCAGAATTTAGGGCTAAGAGAATTACATGATTTGACCATTGATATGAGTGGTTGATTGGCGAGGTCGCTGTGAAGGGACAAGGCAGGCACTCAGAAAGGAATTTTAGTCATCTAGGGATGGAGTGGCCAACCCCTGAGTTAGGACTGTGGGGTTGGAATGCAGATGGGGTTCGGGAAGATATTTAAACGGGATTGATGAAGTAGAATCAGATCAATTATAGTAAAAAGGACATAAATATACCTTGGTTTTCTAGCTTAGGTAGCTGGGGAAGGTGATGGCGGTGCCGGAGATTAGCTACGCGGGGTTCTGCCGGTCTTGCCGGGTTGTGCCTCTACTAAATGACCCTACTGATGAATTGCTCTGTTTTCTCTTTCTGAGGATCCAAGTTTGGATTCATATGTTAGTTTCATGCAGTTTGAGGAAATTTAACAGAAATCACCGACCCATAAAATGGAGCTAGCTTAAGCCTGCATGTTCTGCGTCCCTTTCTTCCAGCCATCACATGTAAACCAAGAATGGAGAATTACTCCTAGATTAACAGAAGGATTTTGAAATTTTCTACTTTCTATCAGAGACTAATTCTATGTGATTCAGTGGAAAGGTGGAAGATATTTCTGGTCCAGTCACCAGCTTTAATTAGTTGTTTTTCAACCAATATATTTTCTTCCTTTCTTTGGGCTCCATATGTTCTCCGCTGAGATAGGAATTTATGCCTCCGCGAGACACAGTAACCAAGCACAACCATAGAGCTTGCCTTTCGGTAGACATCACATGCGCGTGAGAGGGCGCTTGGGGGAAAGAAACTGACATCAGCTGAGGAGAGAAATGTGCATCCTTCGGTTCTTAAAGTTCCCTCAGATTCTCCCACCTCAGCATTTAGTCTTCCTTAAAAGTCTAAGACTCAAGCCTCCACTTAATGTTTATGCTGATGGACTAGTGCAAGAGTATTGTTGCTGTGTGTGTGCGTGTGTGTATTAAATCGTTGTTTATATATTAATAATATGTTTAGTTATTAGTTTATTTTATTGCAATATTTAAAATGCCTTATAGTAAACAAGACTTTGTCTTATGTAGTTTATGCTTTTTAACCCAGTTTTGCCTTACGACGTCAGGTCCCCATCTTGTACATTAGTCCTTTAATTTCTAAGATTTTAGTATTTTCTTCTCCTTTCCTCTTAACAAGAACTAATGGCTCTTTTTTAAAATCCTGTTTGTTTTGTTTTGGTTTGTTTTTCCCTGAATGTATGGTGGTTTAGTTTATATACCTTTATTTTTAAGAATGAGTTTATTTAAGCTGTGAACACGAGAGCCTTCATAACAAATTTCAAACTCAATAAAAAGCTATTCAAAGCACATTTTAGAGATAGCAAAACAGCTCAGGAAGTAATGTACATGCTTCATAGGCATGAGAATGTGAGTTCAGCTCCTTAACAGCATGCAGAAGCCTGAAGGTGCGAGAAGGTTTGTCTTCTGTGACCTTATCACCCTGAGCCATGCTGGCCGATTCCAGGAGCTTTATGGGCCCGCAGCTTAGCATGATCAATGACCTCCAGCTCAGTGAGAGACTCTGCCTCGCAAAATAAAGTGGAGCGTAATCTGGGACGACTCCTAATGTTGATCAGTGGTTTTTACATGGATGCTCACATGATCACATGCACATACACATAGATACATGATCAAGTACCTGTTACCCCACAAAAGCACGTATTCAAGAAAGAACTTGTGATGAATCTCCTTTCTTCAGACATGTTTTCTGCTGAATTCTTCTAATCAGAGACTGGAGTAATCTATCAAAATTGCATCCCCTACCGTGTTGGTTCAGGTTCTTGGATAAACAGATGCCAAAACAGAATTTTAAGTGTACAAGATTTATGAAGGCTCTTGCTTGCGTGCATGTGCCAACAGGCGATGTTGTGAGCCTCAGACATGATAGAATAACACCTGGGAAAGGAGAAGATGATAAAGGGCATGCAGATGTGCACATGCAAGCCTCCCTCACTGAACACAAATAACTAAAAACCATGAAGTAGTGTGTAATAAAAGACATGCTACTTTCTGGATTTTGCTCTCATAAGAAAAAAAAATGACAAAAATATTCTGGAATTCTCTACAAAGTTCTGGGGTAAAAAAGAACCAAGGATACTTTTTTGACCAAACATTTATGTATTAAAAATAAAGATCAACTTGGGAAAAATAAAAACTCAGAGGCATTTCCATTAGAATTGTGTGTAAAGGATTGAGAGTTTGCATCAAAGCATTGGGGCTCACTGAAGTCTTACCTGCTTGGATAGCTAGGGTGATTTGTCCTTAACTGAGTGACTTAAAACAACAGAATTGTACTTTTATAGCTAGAGAGGACATTCAAATCAAGGTTCCCGAACGTAGAGTCATTGTCTGGTGGGTGCTGGAAATGGAAGCCAGGTCCTTAGCCCGTGCTTTTAAGTGCTAAGCCATCTCTCCACCCTCCCCTTCTACAAGGATCCCCTCTGCCTTAATCATCTGAGATTGGTGTTAGGGCTGCTGTCTTAAGGCTTTGTTGTTTCTTTAATGCAGGTAACTTCATAGTCACTACAGCACTGAAGAGAGCGGCACCCTCTTCTCTCTCAAGGCACCTATTAATTTTGTAGTCCCCCAGAGGTATGGAATCAGTCATTTTTGATGACTTGGTCAAATTTACTTATTTTTGCATCATTAGCAAACTTTTCAACCCTAACCTGCAGTGATATTTCTGTGTTTATGCTCTGAGTATTTAGAATGATACTTAAGTTTGCTTTGCGGTAGATGCTAGAGAGCATGAAGACAAGAATACAAATATTACTATCTACTGACATTGAGAGTACGACACCAACATTTCATCTGTATCAACAGAGACTTGTGCACATGTGCACACCTGTGTGTGTGTGTGTGTGTGTGTGTGTGTGTGTGTGTGTGTGTGTATGTGGAGGCTAGAGGTCAGTCTCATTCACTCCTCTTTCATTTTGAGAAAGGGTCTCCCAGTGAGCATGCTGCTAACTGACCTGAATAGGACATGGCCAGTGAGCTCCAGGGATCTTCCTCCCCGGTTCTGGGATTACAGTGTGTGGTGCCAGGCCTGACCTAACTTTCCTTTTCTGAATAAATGTTTGGGGTCCAAACTTAGGCACACACACACACACACACACACACACACACACACACACACACACACACACATTTTACTAATTCAGCCATGGCCCCAGAGGAAATAATAATTTTCTATGCCATCCAGATCCAGCCATTTGTAGAATCCAGTTTTCCATACTGGATTCTACAAGAAAGAAAGAAAGAAAGAAAGAAAGAAAGAAAGAAAGAAAGAAAGAAAGAAAGAAAGAAAGAAAGAAAGAAAGAAAGAAAGAAAGAAAGAAAGGTTTTCTTTCTTTTCTGTCCTGTGTGTTGATCTTTTCTGTTTTCTTATATTTGGATAGAAACATTTCTTGTTGGTCTCTGAGTTTGAGGATAGCCAGGATTAGAGTCCATGTGCAGAGCAGGTTAACACACTCCTGAGACCCAATACTTTGGAAGTCTAAAGGGCAAACTTGAGGCCTGAGTTGTTGGCTTTGAGTACATCATATTTATTCATTTCTTCCTTCATGTCCTGTAGTTGGTTACTTTTTGATTTTTGTTTCTCTGACTTTCTTTTTGTATGAAGTCAATTTGAAGACGATGAAGAAGAGTTATTAACAGCTCATCAAGTTAACTGGGAACTCATCAGCTCATGGAACATGGGAACAACCAGAAACTTTTGACAGGACATTTTTTTTCTAGTGCATTTGCCTTAAAAAAAAAAAAAAGAAAGAAAGAAAGAAAAGAAAAAAAGGAAAAAAGAAAGAAAGAGCATTTGCCCAGAGGAAATTTGTGATAATGGCATAGAAGCAAGAACAACCAGAGTCAATTGCTCAAATGGTCTGTTTGATGGGAGATTTAAGGGGGAAAGAGAGTAAGGCATGAGCTGGGTTCCTTAGTCCTGACCCATTAGAGGGGGCTGGCACAGTTCCCTCCGCAGCTACAATACTAGTCTTTCCATAATGGATGCACACCATGCACCTCTTTTAGATACATGCATTCTTGTGTAGAGCTGTGTTAATTATCAGTTATTCAAATCCCAAAGGAGAAATTTCCCTGAGTGTAAACTTTTGAAAATCTTGCTAATTTCCCATCATTTTTTAAATCAGAAAATGTAATAAATAGGGTGAAGTTGAATAATTGCATAGTGAATTCTATTGTGTATTTTAAATCGATATTTCATTGTATGTATTAAAAATATCATCTGCAGTTGCTAATTAATACAAATATTAACCCTTTCATTGCATTCATTGAAAAGGCTCACACATCAGTGCCTTCCTACATACTTCCTTGTATGTGGCATTGACAGAAGTCAATAGTTGGGTCACGTTTTGATGTAAAATTACTGTAGAAGGCAATTCATGGATCTTAAGTTCAAAAACACTTCCTGATTTTTTAACTTTCTCTGTGCACTTGTAACCTTTATTGAAAATCAGACCATCATAAAATTCTGTGGACCTGCCAGTTAATTCCTACTTTTGTGATCCAAGAGCTGAAGTTGCTCTTGGGATATCCATTGCATTTTCTTCCTTTGTTTTAAATCTTGAGGTATGAGAATCTGCCAGACTTGTCCCCGTCTGTTAGATGTCTTCTGTGTAGTGTATTTTAATATTCATATATGTTGCATGTCTCAGTAACTTGCTTTCTAAATTGCTAAGCAGTACTTTATGAAAATGCCACGTTGACTATATTCTATTTGTGTATACCTGGTTATTTTCAACCTTTGGCTATTCTGAATAAATCTAAAATCCAATCCTGTGAAATATTGGTAAGCATTTTAGCATATCCTTTCATGGGGGAAATTGACCTGCAACTGTCTTTTGTTTTACAATCTTTGTTAAATGGTATGGGTGTGCTGGCCTTACTACTGACCGAGTTGGTAATCCTTCTGCTACTATACATATTTTGTAAAATTTCTTCCTATATGTTTGATTGAGTATAATTGAAGCCATCAAGACTAGGGGTGTTCCTTTGGAGAAAGCATTTGATTGTTGCTTCAGTTTATTTATCAGGCATAAGATGATTCTCATTTTCATTGTTATAGGGCAGTCTGAGAAAACTGCAACCTCCCTGGTTCTTGTTTTCAGGCCATTTCTGCTCTATGTTTTCCAATCTGTTAGGTCACATTATTCTTTTACTGATTTCCATTTTACATTACTCGTTTTGTAGATTTTTTAGTAATTATTATATAAATTATGTATACATATATATGTGTATATATGTGAGAGTGAGACTAAGGTTAATATTGTGTCATTTCAAATTGGAATTCACAAAGCTTCCAGGGGTAAGATTTGTGTGTATGTGTTAGGGGTGTTCATGTGCTATATGTGTGTGAGTGTATATGTGCACACACTCCTTTCTTGTCCCATCTCAATGTCCTTATCATCTATTTGGATTCTATATACAACCAAAACCACAGAGGCATTGCTATAATTGTGCTTTGAGTAGTCTCAAGAATTTTACAGACATTCAGAGGCAAAAAGAGAGTTGCTTATCTTTAACCCACATTTTCAGCCTCCAGAGCACTTCCCTTTTTGGAAGATAGACTTTTCAGTCACCTGCATTTCTTCTCAGTCTTGGAGCTTCTGCCCACAATTCTTTTCCTTTATATCTGCTGGCTACTGACTTTCTTGTATACTTTTCACCCAAGACTGTAGTTTTACTAATGTTTGTTTGCAAAAAGCTTGGTTGACATGTTTTTTGTTTTTTGTTTTTTGTTTTTTTGTTCTTTATATACTTTTAACACCTTTATGATATTTGGTCTCTATTTTATGGTCCCTAGCTTCTCATAAGACAATGAATTTTTTTTATCATTCCCAAACAATATTGAATTTTTTTTTGGTCACATTCAACACATTTCTCTTCCTTTGGTTCTATGCAGTTCTGTCTGCCTGTGCCCTGGTATCTTCATTTCTTTCTCTTTGCTGATCTTAGAGGTTTTTACATCTTCAATTTTACTTCTTTTTACCCATTTTGTGAAACTTGTTATTACGTCTTTGAAAGTGGTTCTGTCCCAGTCCCCACTGCCTATTCGGAGACCTCAGTAAAATGTTCAAATGGATCTTTTGAAATTATTGCTTAGGCCAGCAGAATATTGATTTTGTTGTTCTTTGTTTGACAGTGTCTTTTAGTCCAGGCTGGTTTCAAACTCCCTGTGAATGTGAAGATGTCATATCCTCCTGCCTTCAGAGTGCTGGGATTAGAGCGGTGGACCATCAGCCCTGGTTACGTGGTGGCACTCTTTTCTGTTTAGATCCAAATGCCAGCTAAGGGTTTGTAGATGTTGTTTCTTTCATGTTCCATCCTGTCTGTGCCCTTCTGACCTGTCTCACAGAATCTGATCTGAGTTTACTGTGGATGGAGCTCCCTCTGTCACCCTGGTCCCTCCTCTCCCTCCCTTCTCTTCCTAGCAGCTCAGATTCACTGACTCCCTGAACTCTACCCACCTCTTCATGACCAAGTATTATTTATCAAATCCAGCTTCAGTACAATTTCAGGCTAAGATTTATACAATTCAAAATGGACCTGGTGGATGTCACATTGCCAAATTTATCGTTTACTGATTCTGTGAACACCTGTTTATCACTCGTAGGTTTGTCTCTTTTCTTTTAATCTTGTATTTTTCAAAACACTGTCTACTATTACTGACTTCTTTTGTAGTTGGCTATTTTTGTTTTGTTTTTACTTTTAACTAACATTAAAGCTGATGTATTTTGAACTACCAGTCTGAGAGAACTAATTTTCCTCTCAGGAACCCTAACCCGTTTCTAGTTATTTTTATCTTACATTCCGGCCTTAGTATTTTTTTAAAGATACAATGAGTTTTATTGAGATTTATTTACAGATGGTAAAGATTACCCTTTAAGAGGGTATGGCTCAGCACAATGGTAAGTTGTGTAACAATCAGCTGTGTAATAGGTTTTCTGTGATAATCACCAGCGTTGCGTTTTCCTCAGTCTAAAAGGCAGTGTTGCCCTTTAGCAATCATTGCTCTAAGGGGGAGGAGGAAGCAGTGGATCTAGAACATCTTTTCTAAAATGAATCTACCTTAACTAATGGTGATACCAATCTCACTATTGATAATACTTAGTAAATGCCTATGACAGCTAAAGAATCTAGATTCTGTGACCACTCTGCATTTTATGGAAACTCCTAAGAACTCTTGGCTTAACTCTCACAGCAAATCTATGACTTACCTTCTGTACTTCCATTTCACAGAGGAAGAAGTGGAGGAAAAAAAGATTAACCAGCTTTCTCAAGATCATAAGGCTGGTCAGGGGGCATTTTGGGTCAAGTACTGAGAAGAGCATTAACTGCAAGGAAAAAAAAAGAAGAGATGCTGTTCTGGGTAAAAGAGCAAACATTTCATTGTGTGTTTATGTAATATAGTGATCTGTTAATATTACTTGTTTCCTGGCTTGGACATTAGCTATCAGTCTGTTAAAAAATACCACCATGGCATCCAGAGGCGATTCCTGGTACCAACATCGCACAAGAAAAATGCTTTATAGCTTTGATTGGATGTTTTGTTAGCATCTTTACATCTTCAAAAACAGAGATGATTTTAGCTATAGACCAGGTGAGTTATTCATCAGAAATCTGAGAATATGTGAATATCATATGCATATATATATATATATATATATATATATATATATATATATATATATGTATATATATTTTTTCCTTACAGGAAAGCTCTACTATAAAAACAATTTGGGAAGTATAATGACAAGTCTGTGAGTGTACATTAATTTCCCCCTTATGTTCTCATTGCCAGCAGATGGAGGCCGAAATTGAATTGCTGCCGACTGTTGTCCCTTGTTATGGCCTGTGGAGACATGACAATTGAGGAAGAACTTAAAAGAATGCCAAGCATCAGAGCATGAAGCAGTGGGTGTGGCCAGTGTCTGAGACACTTCATGGCTGATAGTATTTGGCAGGAAAAAAAATGCATCCTTGAGTGCAGTCTTGCAAAATAGACTCCCCCATCAACTGTGCCTCAACACCTGTAATCGATTTGTCCTATAATTTATGTTATTATCAAATATGTGATTTTCCAAATCACACTGTTCTGATGTTAGCCCTCTTCACATATCTCCTTACAAAAGACCTAAATAATTAAACTGCTGTGGAAGAAATATCTTTATTCCATTGGAAATCTGGGTACAGAATATTGAGTCCACACACATTCACCAGCTTGTCAGCCTCCCTTTGATCCCTGTTGGCCTTTGGGTTGGTGTATTCTACTTCTTGCTTAGGTCTTCTACAGAAGAGAAAGACTGTGGCCTTCTGCAAGATTCTTGAAGGAACTCAGGACTCCAAAACGCTTACAAATTCCTGTTTGGGGTTTATGGGGCAGTGTAACTATGCCTGCTTACTTTATCGATTGAAACAGAGCATTTTATGCAAATAAGAACGACAGAGTGGTAGGGAAAACAGCTTGGAGGACATTATTACCTTTCCCAATCCTCATTTCTTTTCATGAATTATTAATCATGAGGTGGCACCTCATCTGATGCTTTGAAAGCTCTCCCCCTGGTAAGAACAGGCTAATTGAATTGGAGGAAGTGGAGCAGGAAGGAGTAAACGTGGTTGTTGATGGTTGCACCAAAAGCAATTATCCACCCTTGAGCCTTCTCCACCTGTTGGAAAACCCAAGGCTCACTAATTCTTGTACCAGGAGGGAAGGGATGGGAAAGGGGAAGAAAGCGCTGAACTAATGTGGTCCCAGTGCATTGTTCTTGGGAGCAATTCATTTGACTAAGAGGTGCATGGGGCACAAGAAGGGGTAGGCGTACAGGAAGAGTCCTTGCACACCAGAGTTCAGAATATAAACCAGTCCAAACCCCATGCAGTGCCATGTGGCAGTGTAACAAAAGCCTTAAGGAAGATAACGTCCACCTAGAAACTCCACCTTGAGGACATTTATATTGGCAAATAATGTATATGGAGATATTTGAAATAATTAATATGTATAATAAATATGGAGTCATTATTAGAATATGATAAAATCGTGTTATAAGAATTTATACATTTGGTATATTTTCGTCAAAAGAAAATTTATAATGTGACAGATATGAGTAAAGAAGGTAAAACAATCCCACATTCGTAAGGAACGTAACAGTAATGGCTTAGGGGACACATGCTTTAAGTCACACCAGTATATGATCTAAACATTGAGGTACAACCTGAAATGGCACACGTTTTACACGTGGCCATTGTACGTGGCACAATAGCCGATTGGTCATTTGTTGGGTTTATTCATTTTTAAACTTTTCTCCTATAAAAGCAGATGCCACTTTGCCCCTAAATATATCAATGAAGCTCTATCTTTTATTGATCCATCTTTCTTTTGAACTTACACTTTCCAAGTTCCCATGAGCAGTTATAGCAGCACGTGACAGATGCTTGCCAACCCACCCCCTCAAAGCCCTGGCTCTGGTAGACAGAGTTAGTGAAAGGTTCCTTTCCGCCATCACTGAGCAAGCAGAGGCTTTTGTGGGCTACTTTTTTTTTTCTTGGACTAACCCTTTTCTTACCTGTATTACAGAGCAAGTCTGCAGAGTTTGAACTAAATTAAATTGAATATACACTGACTTTTAAGACAAAGCAAAGCAGATCAGACCCTGAAGGAACATTCTACTTCCTCCCTCTTACATTCTGTACATATCTTCGCAGAGATTCCCCTGGTTGTAAGATTATATACAGTGAGCAGGAATAATATGCTTGACTTGGGGCATACAAATGTATCAGGTCTTGAGTTCTGTTGTATGTCTCCACTTTGCATAACACTTTATCTACAACTGTTAAATGGGTGGTTCAAGAAAGGCAGAAATGAAGTCCATGGAGGGAAGGCCAACTCAGCCATCTGGCTTTTGACCTGAATTCCACTGAATGAAACTCAAGACTAGGTGGTAGATCTTTCTCCAAAGGGAACCAAGCATTTCTGGGGTGCTGATGCTTAACATCAGACAGATAAATAGAGGACTTCAGGGAAAGTAGCTGAAACGAGAAGAGTAAGATGGGAATCTTTGCCAGTGTTCCGCCATGGAGATCACACTGCTATGGGAAGGGAGGAACGAAGGTTCGTTAGTTTGCAGAGAAGTGGATTCCTGAATGAGGGGAAATTAAATCCACTGGAGGATTGGAAGGAGACAGGGTGTGCAGGATGATTTTAGCCACATAAACAAGAATGGTTGTGTGCCATGATTTCTAGTCAACCCCCCTGGCTTCCTGGACTAAGCTGATTATTATTAAGCATTTATGTGGCATTTCATATGTACAAGTACTTTACAATCATTTATTATTTATTCCTCACAACGTGAGAAAGCCACAAATCAAGGGCAGGGATAAAGTTAATACAATTTTATTAAACAAGAGGGGTGTGCCTATCAGCAGGCTCAGCCACAGCCAGAGTGTGACCTCATGGGAGAGAAGCAATGTGACAATTACTTTCTTTTACCCTTTGTGTTGCAATTTACACTTTTAATCAGTTATAAATCAGGTGACCCTGCACATCTGGGAGAACTCCTGGGTGCCTGGCAACTAGGTGTGCCAACTCAAGGGAAAGCTGCCTTGGAGTCTGCCATCTCTGTCACCAGTGTTCCCCACTATCCTCCCTCCTCCGTCCTCCCTCCCTCCTCCTCTCTCTTCCCTCCTCTCTCCTCCCTCTTCCCTCCCTCTGTCCCTTTCTTCCTTTTGCCTTTTCACATCTGTTTTCTGTTTCTTCTCCCCATTCCCCCTTTCCCTGTAATTTCTTCTTTTCTTTTTCTCTTTCTCTTGCTCTGCTGATTTATTTCTTTCCTGTTCATGTTATTTTTACTTTCTTCTTGTCTCCCTGCCTTCTGTCACTATTTCTCCCATAGACAGACAGACAGGCACACATGTATGGGTCTACACACACACACACACACACACACACACACTGTAAGAAAGCAGGATCTAAGTGCTAGAACAGTCAGAAGGTCACTTCCATTGTGAGGCAGCCCTTGTTCATAGCCTTCTTCTGAGACCTGACACATGGAAAATTTTAACTTGATTTGTACTGGGAGAATAATGCCTGTGCTAATCTAAGCTGCTCAGAAGGTCATTTAAAAACCATTCCAGGTTGTTTTACTCCCACGGCTAGTGTTTTTCAGGCACTTCTCATAAATGCTAATGAATTATTCACCTTGATAGTGTAGACAAACACAGACTGCTGATGTTATTTGGAAATCATTCAAATTGACTAATTAGTCATTTCCTTTAGATTTTATTTAACAAAGAAAAGGGGTCTGAGATATTTGGTGAATCATACATCATTACGTTCCTAAAAACACAATAGTTCATATTAATTTGTGGAAAGGCTAACTTAATTTAGCCCTCAGGTAGTTTACAATGTTTTTAAAATTATGTATAATCTTACTGCATTCCCAGAAGAAAGTCACTAAACAATGAACAGAACTATCTAATTGAAGGTGTCACTCTTCAGTTTTGAGGACTGGATAGGAATCATTTGCTATTACCAAAGAAATCAGAAACAGCAATATCCTGACCTGCCCTTACTCAAATAACTTTACATGTATGTATTCGTTCATGACCAGTTACTTTATAGCAACACTATTGTGCATGCTGTAGAGAGCTGACAGAAAAGACCCATGAAATTCTAGTAGGGAGTTTTATATAGTTAGATAAAGTAATTGTTAAGTTAGAATCTAGGTAGTTGATATATTAATATAAGATAGATAGATAGATAGATAGATAGATAGATAGATAGACACATAGATAGATAGATAGATAGATAGATAGATAGATAGATAGATAGATAGATAGANGATAGATAGATAGATAGATAGATAGATAGATAGACACATAGATAGATAGATAGATAGATAGATAGATAGATAGATAGATAGATAGATAGATAGATGATAGATAGATACATAGACAGATAAATAGATGGATAGATAGATTAGATAGATAGATAGGTAATAGGTGATAACAGGGCTAAATGAATTTTTAATTATGATAAATGCTAGACAGAAAGTAACTGTGTACCTTGGAGTATTTTGCCGGTTACTTTAGATAGAAAGACTGGAAAACTCTTTAGAGAAGATGGCAAAGCAGAGAAAATGATGCTAATGTTTGAAGTTTCTAAGGAGTTGGATAAATGAGATATAAGAGCTCTGAGACCAAGCTCACTGGGCTGAGATTCTATGTGTACCTAGCCTAGTGAGGAAATAGGTGGTAGAGGAAAGGACAATGTGGCTAAGGAGAATGAAATCATTTGTGCCTTTACTTTCCCCATCTTTAGAGCAAATAACATGAGATTTACATTCTAGTTGCTGAACTAATTACAGTTCTCAGTGACTGATAAGACCAGCATTGGTTTGTCAAATTCTGAGTGATGTATCTCTTCTTTGTATTAATTTGATTTTGATCCCAATCCTCTTATTCAGGTCAAAAACATAAGTCTCCATGATACCAGTGGAGACAATGTTCAGAGACCAAAGAAGCCATGTTCTCGGTTATGCGATACAGTGAACGGCAAGGAATAACTAAAATAATTCATAGAAAACACACTCTGTGATTTACTTGTGTATTACCTGAGATGTCATGCAATCCTCTGTAGTAAGGGGTGCCGACGTGACTGCTGGTGTCTTCGGTGCTGCGATCACTTGTCAGGTCTCCTTTTCTTTCTCCTCCCTTAGGAGGTGACAGCCTGCCAGGTTCAAGTCTGCTCCACATCAGCTGGTTCTGGCACACTGAGTGACTTTTACTAAGAGAGTGGGAACAAACAACCAGGCACCTCAGACAGACCACCAAAGAATCAGTCTGAAGTGTAGTTTGCTGAATCAATAAATTTACTGGGGTTATTTACAGACGTATAGTCGAGAGATTACTTACAGGATGTGGACGACCCCAAAGCAGCCGCATCACTAAAAAATATGGATCCTTAGTGCTCCTTGTACAGTGTTCAGTCAGATTCACCTGACAGTCCTCTCTCCACCATTTTTTATAGTATTTTGTAACTTTGGGGAGTAGACTTGTGAGTCCTTGCAAGTCATGAAAGCTTCCTGAGCCTGGTACCTTGTGCTGATTCCACTAGCTTCATGAATTTTCCTCTTTTCTTTCTTCCCTTTCTCCTCTACTCTTTTAGCTTTTCTTTATGAAGGAAATGTTCTCGTCTGAAAGAAATAGCAATGCAATGTGGGATCGATCACCAGATGTTTGTGGTTGGTTTCTGTTTTGTTCTTGTTTGTATTGTTTTGTCAACTTGATCCAAGCCAGTGCTATATTAGAAGAAGAAAACTCAGATAAGAAAATCCTCCTCTGCTATGCCTGTAGGCAAGTCTATAGGACATTGTCTTCTGAAGGTGGTACTGGGCCATGTAAGAGAGCAAACCGAGCAAGCCATGGAGAGCAAGTCAGTAAGCAACATTCCTCCATGGTCTTTGCTTGAGTTTCTATCCCCTGATTCCAGCCTTGAGTTCCTGCCAAGACTTCCCTTCATGATGAGCTACAGGACGTAAGAGGAAAGAAACCCTTTCCTCCTCCTCAAGCAGCTTTTGATCAGAATGCCTTATGGTAGCAATAGAAAGCAAGTGAGGATATCAGCCAACCATCTGTGATTATAGCACATAGACTTATTGGGAGATAAAGCTCGAGAGACATTTTGGAGTCTGATTTTGGACATTTTGAGAATGATCTTATATGACACTCTTGAAAGCAATCTTGGATGATGTATTAAGGCTTTGATTTTTAAGTAATATCCCCAAATCTCAGAGATTAAACCAGTATTGAGAATAGGAATATAGCTCCTTTAACATCTTCCTTTGTCTCCTCCTGAATCCTCTCATTATTTGCCACCAAAATCTATGTGCAGGATATAATTAAATATTGAGACATTGAGAAAGTTTATGTCTGGGTCAAATTGTCCAATCTAGAGTATATTTCCTTAAGGACATCTTGTCTCTGTTTCACTAGAAGTAGGATTCTCAGCATCTCTTTCTTCACACGTGTGGATTTTGAGATCAGAGGCTCATCTTTCCAATATTCCTGCTCAGTTCTCTCCATCTAATTACTGGGACAACTCTCTGTCTTTCATGCCATATCACACAACTGAATATTGGTATGACCTCTTAAAAACATCACATAGTGACAGTTATGTGTGAAGAAGAGTTTTATGAAGGGAGCTGAGTCATCAGTGAAGGTAGACAAGTCACAGTGTGCTGTGGTCCACTTATATAAGAACTGTTAGTTCTTTGTTCTTAAATGCCTTAGTTATTAGCAGTGCTAGAAAGTGTCTGCCCCTTTCAGTCTGGTTTCATCCATTGAGCTGGTGAAGATATTCTTCCCTCCTGATTTCACACCTGTCTCCAGTCTTCCTTTTCTTTTAATTTCATGAGCAGGATTGTGTCCCCATTTCCTTTCCTCACACCCAGTCCAATAGAGAGTTTTTACAAAAGAAGCTAACACCATAAATTGGGACTAAATTAAAGCAAGCTTTATTCTGGGTGCAACACAGCTGGCCAGTGGCTATACCTTAATGACAGTAAGTTCTGTATTAGTGACCACCTCTATCTCTCTCTGCACATCATGATCCAGGGAGACAAGCCTATGTGACTAAGAATGTGTCCTCCAAATAGAGCTAAGACTAATATCCCTGGGGGGGGGGGGAGGTTGTTGGAAACAAAACCCTAGAAAAAGTGCTTCTCAACTTGAATAGCCAGAGTTATTTTTAAATATGGTATGTAATTCATTGCTCATTTCTGCTGTTGAATGTGGGAATCTTGCACACAACTTGGAGAAGAGACTGGTGTCACTCTCTCGCCACTACCCCACAGCTCCCAAGAGAGTTTCTATGTGGTGGCTCTGAGGAAGGCTTTCACCAGTCTTCCTTCGAAATAGAAATGGAGTTTTCATGAGAAATGAAATTGTTTGAGTACATTTCAAGGTCTAAGATTAAGGCTACTGTGGATCCTTATATTAGCTGTAACAATATCGTATTATGATAAAGATTATGATATTGTATTATGAGAAACAGAACAGAAAAATCAAAACCTGCAACTTCACAGAGAAGTTTCAACTCTGAAATGCCATAGCTCTAGCAAACCCCCTTCATACTAGGTAAAGAAAATGATATATACTCTACTTGACCTCGTGGTTTCTGTTGAGTGAAAACTCTCTAATGCAAAGTGGACAGAAGTCTCTTAGAGATTCTTTTATCCCTTTTTGTCCAAGATTTGAATCTTCTATTTCTATTTATTTCTCTATGACTATTGCTAGACCCGTGAGTACGTAAAATTATATACACGTATTTATAAGCATACACTATATCTACACTTTGATACAGATATGTATATGTGTGTGCATATATACATGTATGCCCAATGGTTTGAGTTTGCAAACAGTGCACACACTGACTTCATTTTGTAGCACAAGCACCTGTATAAAATGCAGCTAAAGAGTTCATGTTGTAGAAATAGAAGAAGGTATGTCATAGAAGCTGGAAGAAGAAAACAGAACCTTCTTTGGCCTGTCCCTTTCCCCTTGTTCCATCACTTTGCAAATGTCTTGTAAACTATCAAAGCAGAGAAATTGTACACATATCAATACAGAAAAAATAATCTGCAAATGTTTTATAAATAACTGCATACTGCAGTCATCAAACTGTTCATCTATATCTTCTGTGATGTCCCATTCACTCTAACAAAACCAGGAAGGGCCACTGGTTTTTAAAATGGCTCACAACGAACACCACACACACACACACACACACACACACACACACACACACACACCTTTGTTCACCTCACTATATCAGACAAGCTACAGTTTATGATGTGTGGGCTTCCTGAGGCCAGCATATTGTGAGCCTTTGTGTCTAAGAGTATAGTACAGTTCCAGAATCAGAGTTATGCGTGACAAAGAAACACACCTGTCTCACACTGTGTACCATGACTATGAAATGAAAGATGCCAGGCTAATCTTCCTATCAAAGAGCAGAAAGCTTTACTTTAGGGGTTCTGATAATGTTCTATTTCTCCTCTTCAAACTCAGTTTGATAACCGACGAGTTATCAAATTAAATATAATGTTCTTCATTTATTTGATAAATTAAAATTATTTTTCCTTAGTGCTTAAAATTGTAGGTGCGTCATTGACATAACTAAGATGTTTGAAAGATTGGGATCTTAGACCTGTCAAATAATTAGTATGAAAATCATTGAAAAATTTTTATTATTTTAATATGTTTCAAATTAGAAATTAAAGAGAAAATGTGGCTATGAAAGTAACTAGATTAAAACAATCTTGTAATCAAAATTGCAGCTTCTTTATTCTGCCATCTATATTAAGTAATGGAGAAAATGTGAAGATAATTATAAGAACAAGAGGTTTAATAGATTCTAAAATCACGGGGTTGAAAATTGCCTCCCAAGATCCCCTCTTGTGAGTAATTTGAATGAAATATGGCTCAGACTTGCTTTTGAATAAAGAAGATACAAAACAATCAGGTTTCTGGCCATTTGGAAAAAGAGTCTGGGCAAGCCCCTTGGTCATGGATACCATCAGATAACCATTTTTAATGTGCTTTGAAAATCCTGGCTGCATTCACTTAAGAATTTTGTAATAGCATGAAAGTATTTGGCAAGAGAGCAACCATGTGTCAGGTTAAGCAGGGCTGTTAGTGTTTTGCTTAAGGAAACAGTGTTCTGTGGTGTGTTGTTACACATGCTAGAAGCTTCCATTTGGTGAATCAGAGTGCACTTTACTGACTACAGCATACCAGACTCTTCTCCCTTCACTGGTGTTTAGTAAGGAACAGGCAAGTACTTCTTGAGCATTTTTGAAGCAATCACAAGGAGTTTCTGAAATCTAAGCAGGGGTGTGGTGGACACTGTGTTTCTTTTACTGCTTTTTCTGATGCTATGCCATGGAAAGAAAGAAAGAAATCTGTAAGTTTAAGAAGGCAAAGAAACATTGGATTTTGTTTTCTACACATGTGAAAGCAGAGTTATCCTAGGAGCCAGTACTTTAGAATCCATGCTTGCTTGCAAAGTCAAAGAAGCTTCCAGGAAGACTTGTCACAAGTATCAGATGTAGACAAAATTCTACAGAAGATTTAAACTCAGCCTTGATCAATTTAGAAGGGAAACTCTTAGTCAAGTTCTGCATATACCATTAAGTGTAGAATATATATAAAGTAATTGAGATTTATTGAGAAAAATGAGCTTATTTGTGTGTATCTCATTCTCCAAAATAAATCTTTCCTTAAGTTTATATGCTTAATTAAGTGCTTATCATTTGAGTTATTTAGACATTTGAGTTATGATTTTTGTTATATTAATTCATGTTAATTTTGTATCATCCATAACATATCGATGTGCATGTGAGTGGGTGAATGCACATGAGTGCACACCCGGGAAATAAGACACACACACACACACACACACACACACACACACACACAATTTGTGTGTTTTGGGACCATGAACAAGTACCATTACTACTGTGAACATTCAATTAATGATACTATGTATAAAAGAGACTGTTTCTTCAATGTCTGTGTGGGTGTTTGAGCAGAGAGAGATGAATCTTGCAGGCAGTGAAGCTGGAAGGGTAGATCTAAGTAGAAGCCCTTCCACATTAGATATGAAGTTAGAGGATTAAGAGTTTACCCTGCTGGATTTCAGTCTTGCTTTGGTACAGTATTTTCTCACCATGCCCACACTCCTCTCTTTTGGGATGGTCATATTGTGTGTCATTGTATGCTGGACATAGTAGATTGCTTTGTTTTAGAGTAGTTATGAAAAAGAGATTGCCTATATTCTCAGAAAAGATGCTGGACTCTGGCCTTTAAAATGCTGTTTAGACAGTAAACGACTATGGGAATTTTGAAGTTGGAGTATATATGTTTAGCATTATGCTATGACCATGAATCTATGGGGCTGGGGAGTGGAATGTGGAAGCTTGAATGAGAATAGCCCCCAAAGGTTTGAATACTTGGTCTCCATTTGATATTGTTTAGAATGGTTAACAGGTATGGTCCTGCTGGAGAACATTTCTCTGGGGTCAGGCTTTAAACTTGAAGATCTGTGCTATTTTGAGTAAAGATGTGATCTCTTAGTTATTCCTGATGTCATGCCTTTGCTTTGGCTTGTGGAATCTAACCCTCTGAAACCATGAGCTCAGTTAAATCCAGCTTACTTCCTTTAGGTAGGGCAATACATTACTTCTTGTCTTCTAATAGAAAGTAAGCTTTCAAAGGACAGGTACCACACACATACTTTCACTCACCTTTATACATGTGCACAACAGCTGCTACAGGACTAACATACAAGCCAATGACAGAATTAAATCAGCGCTAGAGCTGAATTTGCTTGGCAGGAAGGAGAAAGAAGGCAAAGGACAATTTGCCTAATTAATCTATTATCTCAGAAAATAGAACTGGAGCCACTTTATAAACTGCAGAGCAATTTAAATGTCATTATTGCTCCTTTAGTGAAAATAATGAAAGTATCTACTCTATGCCATGCATTGCTTTCCAAATAAGGGAGATGACGATGATGACGAATGATCCATGCCACACAGAACTAACATCACAGCATGGGACTTCACCCTGGGGGATGCCACATATGACCAGCTATGCAGTAAAACCTGGGGAGCTTCACATTGTGAAGCTGTGGCTAATATCTTGATTTTGATGTATCACGCATGCAGAAGATATTGGCACAGCTAAGTTAATGACCAGGACTATATATAAACCAGCCCTTAAGTCGCACTTACCCTGTGACAGATACTGTAATGAGAGTTGAATGTGTCTTGGCTCAATCAACTTTCTGTCTAATTAAAGAAGTGATAGCCATCTATTGTCAAAAACTTAAAATTAAAAGACAATTTCTGATTGTTAATGACTCTTCCATTTTGATATGGCTAGAATTATTATGTATAAAGTGGAGTTAACTTCTAAAACTATCATCCTTAGAGGTCTTGGTTTAGTAGGATGCACAATGTCTTTACATATTGTGTTAATAACTTGTTGCATTAAATCCCTGACAGTAGCAATTCAGAAAGCCAGAGTTTATCTGGGCTCACAGTTCAGGGGTATAGCCCATTATGGAAGGGAAATCACAGTGGCAGGAGCATAAGGTCATTGGTAACATGACATCCACCATCAGTGAGCAAAGGGATGAGGGCCACTGTGCCACTTTTTCCTTTATCCCATGCCCAGGATGTCAGCTTGTCAGATGATGGGTCTTCTTACCTCGGTTAACCTCAGAGTCTCATTGAATCCACATTAACCCTCACAGGTGTGCCCAGAGGTTTGTTTCCTAGGTGACTCTAGACCCTGCCATGTTAATAAGCACTATCAAATAGACACATGTTTGTTTGTTTTTTTGTATTTGTTTGTTTGTTTGTTTGTCTACCTTGATGTTTCCTTTCTTTGTCTCCCTTGATAGGATACACTTTTTGTAAGCCTCTCTATTTAGAAGTAATTTCATTTTAATGCTGTCATTAAATGCTTTTCAGCTTAGGTATACGTAATTAATCTATTTATTCAATTAGCAGTGACTAAGAGAAGCAGACAATGTTCATTCTCCTTGATGCTTAGACAAGTATTTCAGGGTTAGCCAATGCCAATCCTTATCTTGACTTTTGTTTATTAATTATGGCTATAATTTCAATGTGTTATTACTTTTTTATTCAATGAACTTTCCCAGCGGTTATTTTTGAAGTTCCCAGTGAAATTTGTAACCACTACTATAAAAGTAATTCTCATCTTGGTCTGAGAGTATATTTTATTATCACTTAATACTAATATACCAAATATAATGCTACATATGTAATTATAAAAATAATTATATTTTTTGAATAAATATCTATTTTCATCTCCTCTCTCCTTGTTATAGAGAAGGAGCTGATTTTTAAATAGAATAAGTAATTTGCTTAGGTCATTAAATTAAACTAGCTGACTGTTCAAGCTGAACCCGAGTCCAGTGCTTTTCAGTTCAGGAAAGCCTGAATCTTAAACCAGACTCGGTCATATACAAATGTTTTATTTACCTAGCTGTTGTAATGACACATTTCATTTTTTTTTTTTTTTACACAGTTATGAAGTGTGTAAGATGAGTCCCTGTCCTCATTACCCAAAATAGGATGCTGATGGGAGACAAGGAAATCAGGAGGCTCCAGTGCAATCACGGTTATGATAGGAGGATTGGGACATGCTCGCCAGTCTCTCAGCTGCTCCGAGTTGGGTGTCATGAGAGGCTTTGCAAAGGGAGGGAGTGTTTCGGTAGGCGCCTTAAAGGTGATGCTGGAAACGGAAAGAGGTGATTGTAACTAGAGATACGGATTGTTATTTTGATGGGAACAAGATTAAAATTAGTTTCTGAAGTAAAAGGGAGGATGAGATGACACTGACTCTATACTCTACTCCTGGGTCAATGCACACTTAGATCTGACCTGAAGTCTTACTTATAATAAAGAGTTTCATTGTATACATTTATAGAGGTGCTGGGGGTTGGTAGTTTATATTTGTCCTTCAGTTTTAATTCATTATGTTTAGAGCAGGCCCACTGTACCCTGGAAATCTGTTGGTGTGTGTGTGTGTGTGTGTGTGTGTGTGTGTGTGTGTGTGTGTGTGAAATTTATAATGAAACTTAACTTCCAAAATTATTCACTGGGTTGTGAAGGCAATTCCAAGATGGAGGGCCTGAATTCTATTTGTTGAGCCACTGGAAATAGTGAGAGGCTTGGTGGAGTTTGAAAGCCCATCAAGTTATGAGTATATTACTGTATGTTTTTGAGGGGTACTATCTAAAAAAGCCATTGGAATATAAATGTAAGTTTTATGATGAGATAGAAACCATACAACTAGAACAAAAAAAAACATGTATTAACCAAAAATAATGGTTGGGTACAGTTTACATGACTACTAAAATATTATTCTGGTTTCCATTAAGCTGAGAAGTGAAATGGATATCTTGTAAAAAGGCAAATGGAGCTGAGCCCAGTTGCATTGGTTTTTAGAAGTACAAATCTCTCTTTTCCATTTTCTACCATCAAATATTGGAGAACTGAATCTAAAATCTATGATATTAAGCACTCTAGTTAAAAGTATTTGTGTCACACATATTATATAGCAGAAAAATGATCAATATAGTACAAATAGAACTTAAGCTATATAAACAATTTATAAATAATGTGATTTAACAGGGGTAGAAATGGCAGACCCTAACAGTTTTAGAGATTCTAATGCAGTAAAGGTAATGGGTAGAGAGAGACATCGCTCCCTTTCTGATATAGAAATATAATTTGGCTTTTAACTAAGTTTGTAGATACAAGTCATGAAAGCTTTACCAGAGAAGTGATATAAGCAGTAAAGAAATGCATACTGTATCATAATGAAAACCATAAGTATGCTTGTATTATATCTATATTATACCCTATCAAAACCCAAACTCAACCACCTCCCATTTCTCAAGAAACAAAAAGAGAGTTCTTGTAGCATGGATGGGAATGGAAGTGCACAATTACATTCATATCTGAAGGAGTTTTAAAATGGGGCATTAGATGAAAATTTTTTCTGAGAGATAGCATAAGGATTTGTGGAAGATTTACAACATTTTTTCTTAGAATATTAATATGCGCCCTTGGGGAGGGGTGCTTTAAATAAAATAAAATTTGTTTTACTGAGAGTGCACCAGGCACAAGAAAGTCACTAAATCAAAAGTGGGGAGGTGATTAAAATCCTGGGCTCTGGCTTTAAGCACCCTGGGGTCCCCACTCTGCCATTTGCCAGTGAGCGCTTTCCTCTCCCATCTCAGTTTTCGCGTGTGTGGAGACAGAAGTGAAATAAGTAGCTCTTGGGTGGCTGCCAAACTGAGAACCGGTGTGAATGTACAGATGTTGGTTCGGTAGCTCCTGTAGATGCTACCAGAAAAGATCTGATAAGGAAGACAGCAGCAATGGCTATGTAAAAAGGCTGATCCTGTAAGAAAAGTTGCCCATGAAAGATGAACACATCTAATCACCTCTTCCCTTAAGATGCTTATTTAGTATTATTCTTTGGAAGTAAGTATATACTAGAAGTTGACATCCCAGGAGAAAAGCAGAAGAGCTGTATGGGGACAGACCAGGAGCCCCAGGGAGAAGTGACTCACAGTCAGACTGCTGTACCTGAGTCTCAGGATGCCACACCTAGGATGTTCCTCTCTTTCTTTCCTGTTTCTGAAGGACAGAGGCCGTTCACCTGGCTCTCAATCCTTCTTCCTCCAGAAGCAGTTACCTAAAATCACCTCCAGGATATACTTTTCTGTTGGCTTTCCTCCAAATCTGCTGTCTGCTGATTTGTAGTCACCATGACACTCCTAACCTCCAAGTGGAGTGAAGCCTCACCACTCCCTTCCATTCCTTACTCCCTGTCTAGCAAACCTACCTGGTCAGGTGTTTATAGTGGATGCTGGACCTGAGAGCTTCCACAGAGCATCCGTACAACTGAGCTGTAACTTGTCCCCTGAACTCCAGATCCCTACATCCAGGGACCCATTTCCCAGTTGTTGTAGTCCATCCCAGGAAGCCCATTTCCCAGTTGTGTGAGTAATTAGCATTTCACCTTCACAAGGAAGCTTAGTTCTACCTTAGACACCCCACTCCTGCCTTCTTCTGGATTATTGAATTCCAAATTCACTCTTCCTTCACTTTAGATTCCAAACCAAGGTGCATCCTTGATTTGAATTTCATTTTTTCATGATGTACAACATTGACCAACACAGTTCTATTCACGGTGCCCAAATAGGACCATAACCTCTTCTACCACATGACTTTACCTCCCACCACAGGACAGGGACCAGGGCCATCACCTCCTAGATTTGGGACTATTATCAGAGTATCTGAGCCCACTTGTACAGTGACACACATCCTTCAACAAAGCTATATCTACTCAAACATTGCCACACATCCTAATAGGACCACTCCCTAGGCCAAGCATATTTAAAACACAACAGTGAGAGACTGTCTCAAAAAAACACGGTTGGGGAGGGATTGGGACACCATATATCAACCTCTGACCTCAACAAATACACAAACAAACAAACAAATTAGACAAATCCACTCCTCTGTTCAAATGATGGTATCATCTCCAATGTTACTCAGCATCAGATGGAGCCACATTTTCCTGCTCCCCACTTCTCTCACTCCTGGTATATCATTTTAGTTACTGTTCACCAGTCACATGGGCCTTCTTTGTGGCTCACTCTATGTCTGCTTAGCCTCTCTGACTGTATCTTTAGGCCTTCATAAACTGACATTGTGCTCATATCAGCCAGGCAGGCTTGCCACTTCATTCTAGTCAACGCTTTTCAAACTTTCTATTGTCCTCCAGAATTATTCCAGCCAGCTCTTTCAGATGTATCCTAGTCGTTTTCTTACCCTGTTATCTTGAGGTATTCTGCCTTCCAAAACAACTAGTCATCTTATTAGGTTTACTATTCTGTTCTTCATACATAGAAATGTGCTTCACTCATAGTGCAGAAAAATAAAGATTTATCCCATGACAAATGCCTGAAAGACAAAGGGATAGTATGAGCAGTTAATTTCCATCCAGGCTTTGGTTGAGATCTCTGGCACCAATGCTAAGTTGAACAGCAAGAACTGTGCTTCAAAAGGGCTCCAATACACACCTGAACCAACTAAGGTGTCATATGATTCATATGTGTCTCCTCATTTGACTTCTTCTCCCCCCATCCTGAAGTCATATTCTTCCCAGTAAAATAGAGGTTTTAGGATCATTTTTTAGGACAGAAAATTTTCAACAGAGCTGGTATATTTTTCTTCAAATTATACCCATATTATTTGGAGGATAGAAGGCAATTCATCATTTCATTAAAAAGAATGTTTAGTTGGGCCTGATGTGGCTGGTCTATAGCCCCAGCTACTTGACAGATGAGAGGAAAATTGCACAAGTCTCCCTGTGATGGAAAGTCCAGTCCTGACAACTTGGTCAAACTGAATGTGGGAAGCCCTTGGTTCAGTGGGACAACACAGAAGTAATAATGGCAGTTGTGACAATAATGAGAAGAGTTTTGGAGTCCAGGGATTTTACTCTATCCTTCCTGTGTTGCCTCATGTTTTCCAGGAAGTGTCTAGGTTTAAGTCTCGCTAAACAAAGCTACTTGCAGATACATTCATAGGAAAATAGCTCTGACAAGAGCAATGCTAGCAGCTACTACTCAACCAATGTGTGTAGTCTCTGGAGGCAAAGAGCTTCCCAGTTCAGCTTTGCACTGTAACGTTAACGTATCCATTAAGTGGGCAGGCAGAGGCACATCAGATCAAGAGTTAAAGCACTTCGGAGAAAATCCAATTCAAGACAGCCACATGACAAGGGAAAGAAACAGAACCCAAGCCTCAAGAACTCTAATTTGTGAAGCAGGTCTGCTTGTCTCGTCCTTTATTAGAACAAGTATTATAAAACAGCTCATCTAATACAGAACCAAGTCTGTTTCCAGATTCCCTGGCTAGGAGTCTCAGGCAACTTGGATGGATTCTCTCTTATTTCCTCTCTCTCTGTCTCAGATGTCTCTCTCAAACCTTCCATATTAAATGTGTCTAATTGCATTTCTAAGGTGTATCATTCAGGCCTTCTCTGGAATCCCTGCCACTACATTCTGCTTATATACGTGTGTGTGTGTGTGTGTGTGTGTGTGTGTGTGTGTGTGTGTGTGTGTTATTTATTTAAATGGGTAGATTAAAGTGTTTTGTCTCCCTCAATTAAGTTTTACCTTGAAAACAGAAGTAGGGTGTATTTAATGTGCCCTCTTTTTTAAATTGATCATGATCACTATCCATAAAGGTTGCCTGGGCAATTGGGTGACACTGGGAGCAGATTGTATGGTTGTGAAGGGAGGGAAGCTCTAGGCTTGGAGATAAGGAACTGCTGCATGCCTATTCATGGGATTTATTTATTTATTTATTTATTGGCCAAATTTACACACGGTGGAAAATAGATATATCCTCCTGGCAGGGATTGGAAGAGGTAAGGCTCCAAAGGGCAAACTCTCACCGATGTTGGCTGGAAAGTGAGTGACTAAGAGTAACATTAGTGATAGGCTTAGATATGGTTCATATTAAAGAAGATAGGGCAGATGAAGTGTTTTGGGGCTCATCTACCCTCTGTCCTGTAGATTAGAGAATGAGATTGCCTATAAAATAAGACAGATCTCAATTTGGCTTCTCCATTTTCTAGCATTCTGATGTAAAGACATTTTTTAAATACTTTTACAGTTTTATTCTCTTCATGGGACCGTTAAGATCTATCACAAGGTATGAGAATTTGGGGAGTCTGTGGAAGAGCCCTCTGAAGAGTTGACAAATACAGTCAGTGAATGTACTTCGTGGGCTGATCATTCTTTAAACCACAGAGAAAGGATCTCATGGTTCTATCTAGAACCTCGACTCTTCAGGACTTGACATGGAGAATGCTAGTTCGCTATACAACTATTCTTCCCCTCCTTTAAATACACAACTTGGCAATGTTTCTCAAGCTACCTTGCATTCAGCATGATCAAGTGATTACCATCTCTTTAATGATGAGAGACTTTGGAGGACAATCAGACCAAAGCTGCTTCATCATCTGACACCTAGAAGACTCTGTGAGAAATGAGAACACTTCCTTTCAATGTTCACTAAAGGATTGAGTTTATACTGCTGCAATATAGTTTATTATATTTTAATGTATTCACCTTGTCCTGACCTTCAAATTTTTGTGCCTAAATCCCTAACATGTTGTTTGTCCCTTTAGATACTATTAGCAAAGAGTTCAATTAAAGAGTTAAACCAATACCACTTTATCTGTTTATTGAGTATTCATATTCTAACCAGGCACCTCTTCATACTATATACATCTCATGTTTGCCTAAAAGTTATATGCCATACCATAGGGAAAGTTAGCTTGTAGTGGTAACTCTATCAGGATCAAATCAGGGCAACTATTAGGAGAACTGCTGATTCTCAAGGTCATAGATAGCATCTCTGTATGCATTTTCTATCTTTAAAAGTGACATGACTGAACATGCTCTGTTCTACCCTACTTACTTTCTGGGCTGTCATATCTCCTTGCCTTCCAGTGTAATTAACGCAAGCCTTAGCATCCTTTTAAGATCTGACAACTTTATCTTACTTAACTCACTTTCCTTTTCTTTCTAATTAAGCATTTGGGATCTAAGTGATCTAAAGAATATTTTTTCTCCTGAATATTCTAACTTTTATTATGTCAGCATATCTCTCATATCTCTTGAAGTTCTTTGTTTAATTTATTAATGTTCTTACCAATGCTTTGAAGATTTCCTTAACATGATGTTTACCCCTTTAGATACTATTAGCGAAGACAGTTCAATAACAGAGTTAAACTGATTCCCCATTATCTGATTATCCAGTCTTCACATCCCAAACAGACACCTCCCCATATCATATTCATCCCATGTTTTCTGTATTCAAATATTTAAGATCTACATAGTCAGCCAATTTAAATTAATTTAACTATCAAGATTTCAGAAGTTGCTATACCCAGCATGTGACCGTGTACACTATCGAGACTCAGGATCAAGTAGTCATGGAACAATTTAGCCTTTGGCTAATAGCATCTTTGTGATTTCAGCCAAAAGTTTCTGGTTTGTTTAATCTGTTTTATTTTTGTGAATCTAGGCTGTTTTCTCAAAATTGGATCCTCTCCTAGGAAAGGTCTGGATAAATTTTCTTCAATATAATATCGAGATGGCCAGGAATACATCAGGAAACACCTGAGCCAAGCAGTAGTGTATGTCCAATAATAGCAATCAATCAGTCAATCAACAAGTTTTATTAAGTCAGCTTTGGTCTCTGCAGTGTTTAGTGTGAGGAGAGGTTTAGTCATTTATAACAGGCTTCTATCGTAATATTCCTTGGGTTACAAGGCACAGAAGCACAACTCAGGCTCGTTAGAGCACCAGAAGAGAATTGATAGAAGCACTCTGGGCTAACTCAAGGAATGAAGGAAATAATAGTGCAAACACAGACATCAACAGTGGAATAAAATCTTAAGATATAGTATGTTAAAGTCATATTTCTTTTTCTTTCTGCCTCTTTAGGTGTCAGTTTTATTCACTCTCCATTTCCTTATTTGCAAAGGGTCAAGTAATTGTGGGACTACAAAGGCTTGCAAATCCTCTGATCTCCTGAGACAGTCAGGTAGCTAAGACCATGCCAGAGAATGACTTAGTCTCACCCTGAGGCTAAGCCCAGCGGAACTGATGCAGTTCTAGTAGGATATTGAGTAGAATCAAGACCAAGGAGGAGCTGGTACCTCAATCCCAATAAGGGCAATAAACACAGTCAACATTTGATGCCAAAGGTAGCCAGACAGAAGAATTGCCCAAGGGAGAATCAGTCTTTCTTATTAGAACGTTGACTATTTTTATGGTAACCACTCAAATTTTGGAGAATAAGCTGTTTTACTCAACCTACCAACTGAAATGATACTCCAACCAAAAAGAATCTCACAAAAGCATCCTTTAAACATGTTTTGACTAGATTTTTAGGGAAATGAATCATGTTTACCCCCAGAACTCAAATTTTAAAACCTGGGCATGATGGTGCTTGCTTGCAATCTGAGTACTAGGTAATAAAAGCTAGACAGATCCCTGGGTTTGCCAACTAGGTAGATTAAGCTCTTCTTTATCTATCTATCTATCTATCTATCTATCTATCTATCTATCTATCTATCTATCTATCTATCTATCTATCTAATATATATGAGTGCTCTATCTGCATGTACCCCAGCATATCAGAAAAGAGCATCAGATCCTATTATAGATGGTTGTGAGCCACCTTGTGGTTCCTGGGTATTGAACTCAGAATCTCTGGAAGAGCAGCAAGTACTTTTAATCTCTGAGCCATTTCTACAGCCCCCTGGCCTAGGTTCTTTAGTAAGTTCTAGTCCAAAGAGTTCTGCAAGCTATTTGGCTTAAAAGACCCTGTCTCAAAAAAAAAAAAATCAAGGTTAAGTACCTCTGCAGAACAACCGGTGCTGTCCCTGGTTTTTACATGCCTGTGCTGACAAACACCTGGATTTATTTGTTCATGCATGCACACCTCATACACAGAATACATGCAATGTTTGATCATACATCTGTGTGCTCTGTGACCTACTCGGACTAATACATAGAGTTCCCTGCCAGATAGTACACTAACTATCAACTAAGAAGTTCCATCCTAATGACAGGAACCAAATAGGAAGTCTTCCCTTCTTACCCATCCTCCATTTGGGTGATTGTAGGTATGGATGCTTGTTAGTCATCTTGAGGTACAGCTACCCAGTTCTTTCTTTGTGAGAAGAGATGGGGTGAATATTTTAACTAGCAACCTCAATTTCCAACAGAAACATCTAGCGACTGTTGGCAAGAGGCCCTTCCTTCAAAACATGAGGATGAGGCAATAAATTGAAGCCAACATAATAGCCACCAGACACATCATGCTTTCAAAGAGTTTTCAAGCTATTTAGAGAAGCAAAGTCAAAACACTGATTCATGGGCAGCTTATAATGATGCACCCCACATTGACACATTCCAAAAGTGCACAGTGGTGCATTGAATAGAATAGTCCAGAAAGCTGGTTATAATCATGGGCCATTTCATAACAGAGCTCTGACTCAAACTGAGCTGTGAAAGATTTAAACATAGGTAGAAATATTAGATAAGGCTTTGGAGATGAGAGTAATGAGGTCAGAGTGAACATGCCATGTGACTGAGGGGAGTTTACAGAGCAAACAGGAAGGACCCAAGGGTCATGCAGTCACCATGGAGACACTTAAGGAATCACATGTACAAATATCTTCCCAGAACATCTCCTAGGCACACAGTTCCCTACTTGGGCTTTGAAAAGACTTACTTTATTTTGTTTGAATCTGTGAGTGCTTACATGTATGTACCATGTGAAAGTCTAGAGGCCATAGAGACCAGAAGAGGGTTTCAGATTCCTTGGAAATTGGATTATAGACTGTTGTGAGTCATGATGTGGGTACTGGGAATGGAATACAAATCCTCTCTGAGAGCAGAAAGTGCTCATAACCTCGGAGTCCTCTCTTCAGGCCCACCACATACTGAATCTGTGCATAAAATTCATTCTCTACCTCCCTTGTTAGCTGAAACTTTGGTGAGTCTTAAAAATTCACTTTCCAACTCACTAGGATAATTTCATGTTTTATTTATTTTCCAGGCTGGGATACTTCTAAATTCAATTTGGAATGGGCTCTGTCGTCTCCATTTTCTTGTGTCTTGTCAATATTCCTTTATTCTCAGGAAAATCCCCTAGTTTGAGGGTTTATAACTACCACTGTCTTTTATGGTGCACTTCTCCTTGGATTGTGGTCACTGGAAACAGTGAAATAATCCCCCTAGTCTTTATTTCTTTTCCCCCAAATTCAGGACTATGAGTTTATGTGCAGTATTTATGAAAATATTTGGAACTCATATTACTAATTCTTGTGACAACTTTCTCTATTTCTAAACATGGGATCTGATGATTAGAACATTTTCAGGGTTCTTGTTCTTTAAATTTTGAGGAAACTCAGTCTTTGGAATTTTTTTTATCCCTCTGCTAGCCCCTTTTGAATATAGTCCAACACCACCTGTCTAAGGATGTTTTTGCCTGCATCAATTAAAAATCAACAGTACTCCCAAGACGTGCCCACAAGCCAATCTGATCTATACAGTTCCTCAACTGAGGCTTTCCTCTCTGATGACTCTAGGTTGCATCCAGTTAAAACTAACCATGGCAATTACCTTTGTTCAGAACTCCCATAATAACCCTCGACATGGCTTCTTAGTCTTTGTTTTGTCCACCAACTCAACGTCAAACTCATTTTTCTTGTGGCAAATGAAGATATTTATCTAAAATCCATATATTGTCACCTCCTTACCTTCCTCTTTAATATCTAGCAGACTCTTTCCAATGCAATTTATGTTCTTTAACTTAATTCACCTCAGCACTAAATACAAAACTCCCCTCTGCAATCACCATAGCGGGAAAGAAAATGTCTCATTTATCTCCACAAATATTATATTTTTATAATCTCAGCAGACAGGATGGAATGCAGATAGCTGTAATTCTTTTTCTCCACCCGTGATTCTCATGACACTATAAACCCTGCCTGAACAGATCTCTCCTTTCCCAGTTCTTCTATTCTGAGCCTTCCTTCAGACAGGATAGGTGTCACTTATCACAAGAGGTCTCTCCTACTCATCTCCTTGTTGGGTTGGAAACCTATATCAGCTTTATTAGTGATGAAGTTGAAAGCTACTCTGGGTACTCCAAACAGGATGACATTTAATATCAGAAATAAAATGGTGCATGTTTGCCAATGTGGTAGCAGTCGGGAAATTCCAGTGTTTGTGGCAGACTATCACCATGAAGTCTTCATAACCAACCCATTGCCGAATCTTTCTTTCATAGTGGTGTCCAGGTTGGAGCAATAGCAGGGACTTTACTCCGGGTGATAGTTACTCAGATATCCAAGCTAACACTGACTCTGTCCTTTGAAACTTGAAGTCTCTCAGATGCGGCAGCTATGGAAAAGAACTTCTGGACAATCTCAAGTGGCAAATCCTGGAAGGGATGATTTTTCTCTGCTGCTTGCTTCACTGACCCATCTGGCTGTGTGTGCCATTTTTCTATGTGTCTAGACAAAGAGGGGATGGTTATAGGGCTTTAGTTCTTTAAAGGGGGGAGATTGAAACTCAAGGACCTGCAGGAATTTCTCCACTGTTACACAAGCAATCCTTGGCAGAGCTGGAGTTCCATTCGTGTTACTGATCAGTTTATGCCGGCTCTATCTGTGTCTTCCCTCTGCTAAGACCTATTTAAAGGACAAGCTTGCTTGCAGTAAGATGACAACCTTGTCTGAGCCCAGGAAGTATAGGGGAAGCATGTGCTGCCCCCAAGAAGAAGATTTGGGGGTCCCCACGTGGTTGCCTCATAGAACTTTTCTATTTGCTACCAGTGGGACAAGTTCCCAGAGAGAAACTGCATTTTCATCCTAGAGTGAGGAGTGTATGGAGTGTCAGGCAATCTCTGGGTGACAGTTAACACGAGCAAGATGCTACCTTCTCCGGTGCAAGTCATTCTGGCTTCAGGGCTGAGGTTTTGTTAGTGCAACCAAGTACTAAGGGACAAAGTTAAATTCTGAAGAACACTCCCCTGCGCCAACACACACACACACACACACACACACACACACACACACACACGAGCGAGAGAGAGAGAGAGAGAGAGAGAGAGAGAGAGAGAGAGAGAGAGAGAGAGAGAGAAACATCGAGTATCCTGGAATCTAGGGCACTATAAGAAATCTCAGATAAGCTTCACATGGTCTTGATGTGTTTGGGATTTATATGAAGCTCTTTCTGCTTCTATGGCTCTCTGACCAGATCTCTTGCTTAAGAGAGGAATGGAGGGATGGGTGGTAGAGAAGACATTTGCTTCCGGATCAAATAGTCAGAAGCCTGTCAACCCCTCCAACACACAGAGAGGGAAGTGTTACAGCTAGAAGGCAGGCTCAAACAATTGACAATCCCATTGGAACCACCGAAAAGGAAAGTAGTTCCCCAAAGCCAAAGAGGTTGATAACATCAAGATGAAGAGAAGAAATGGTGTCCATAACAGGGACCCATTGACGTGACAGTAATTACTCATCAAAGGTATACGTGCTTTATCCCTTTCCTTCAAAACAGCACAAAACCAACTTCCCTCCGCTTTCCAAATCCAGCAGTGCTCACCTTCCCCATCCCCTCTGCTCAAATCAATAGGAAAAAATAAAGATAATCTACATTAATTTGGTTGCAGTTGTTTTAACATCCCCTGAAACCTTGAAGAGCAACAGTACTGGGCCAGCTTGAAGAAAACCTTTCTGACAGGAAAGCAAGATTCAAAAAATGTTCCCCAGTTTGCTAGGCTTATAAGCCTAGGGCAAGTTTAATTAAACTCAATGGAGCATTTTAAAGTGAAGAAAAAATTAGGACAGCAAGAAAAACGTGTTGATTGTTTCCTAATTATACTGTGGACTTTCTCTCTAATGCAACCCCTCCTTTCTCTCCCTAAATAAAACAACTGGCACATTAAGTTTGCACAGAGAAGACTATGCCTCAATCATGTGTCCTGCACCACTTTCCTGCTGGGTGCATGTTTTAGAGACTTTCCTACATTGGGGGTGTTTTGTTTTGTTTTGTAGAGTTATTTAAGCAAATACAAAAAAAAAAAAGAAAGAAAGAAAGAAAAAGAAAATGCAAGCAACACATGAAGCTTCAACAGTTGTCAACCTTTTGTCAGGGAGAGAGAAAGAAGAAGGGAGGGAGGGAGGGAGGGAGGGAGGGAGGGAGGGAGAGAGGGAGGGAGGAAGGGAGGGATGTTACCTAATTTTCTCATCTCAGCATTCCTATAAGGCTCAGACGAGTCTTTGTTCATAGTTTCATTTCGCACATAGAAGTCAGTTAATTAAGTGTGGACTAAGAGAGGCAACCATGGGAAGGCCACAAGAGATAGGGTTCCTAATCTCTTCACCATCGAGAACATCCCTATTTCTTTTTGTCTACTTTAACTCCAGTGCTTTGAATGGTTTGGGTATTGCATCCAGGAAAGGTGGTGGGAAGGAGGTCAAAATAAATTTAATTTAACTTTATGTACACATAATCACATGACACAAAATTTTGAGAGACTCTGAAAGAACCTATGTTAAGAATACATGTGCACAATAATACAGAGATAAAACTACCCTCCTCCCCCTCTTCCCCAGCTCAAGGATTCTAGAGAAGTCATGTCAGAGTCTGTTGTGTGTATTAAGACAAACACGACTTCTCTCAACTCTGTTTTTGCTCATTGGCCACTGGCAAAACTGGGGAATCACAAACAGCTCTGGCTGGACATCTTGGAAAACCTCGGGGCATGTATCAGAGTATCTAAAGGGCTTTGCTGAACTGGATGATCGTCCTTACATGATTCTGAACAGCTTACTGTTGACTAGACATGTTGCTACTCTCCCTACACCAACTTCCACATCACATCTAACAGAGCAGTGGAGAATGGCTGAAGTAGGTGCCCCAGGCACTGCCAACTGACCGTCTCCTGATCATGGCCAAATAAGATAATATCACGTATGCAACATGTATCACGTATGCAACATGTATCACGTATGCAACATGTATCACGTATGCAACATGTATCACGTATGCAACATGTAGATGGTGGCATCTTCTGCAATCAAGGAGAGCATCAGAGAAGCAACACAACTGCTGCCGAGACTCACGAGTAAAATGTCCCTGGAATTCATGGTTTGTAGGCTTCATGCCCAGCCTGTGGCACCATTGAGAAGGGAGTGTATTGTGAGGGCCAACCCACTTCAGTGTATTAATCCAGGGAGAGTTTCATAACTTGATGACATTATGGGGAAAAAAATTGAAAAGTGGGAGAGGAAGGCCTAGTTGGAAGAAGCATGTTCTAGAAGTTGTATCTTGTTCCTGGCTCATTCCCTTTGTGCCTGTCCTCTGGTTGCCATGGGTAAACAGTTTTCTTGGCCACCCTTCCTTGTTTGCACAGATCTCAAAGCAATGGAGTCAGCTGATCACGGGCTGACCCAATGTGTGCCATAGTACACTTTCCTTCCTTACTCTGACTGGCTCCTGCCTTCATCACAGCACGGGCTGACCCAGTGTGTGCCACAGTACACTTTCCTTCCTTACTCTGACTGGCTCCTGCCTTCGTCACAGCAATGAATGTCGAGTGACACAGGCTGGGAGAAAAGACTATCCCCTCACCTTTCACAACAGGTTCTATCTGTATGGCCAACTCACAAACCTTCCCTAGACTTTAGCATCCTCGCCTGTCACACACAGGTATCTGATGAGAAGATGCCCACCATCCATTTTCAAATATGAAGTTACTTTGGCCTGGAGGAGTATTAGTTAACTTGGCTTTTACCAGACTGATGGTTCAAATGATGAGTCTCTGACAAGGAAAAGCTCATTTCTTCAGCCCGGATCTGAGTCCTGGAGAATTCTGTTTCTTCTTCTATCTACTTTTCCAGCTTGCTCCTCAACTGATTCTGTTTTATTTACTGTTGGAATTCCCCCTGGACCAAAGCACATTTAAAAAACAAAACAAAAAAAAAACTTTACTTTTTCTTCCTTTTGCTAAAAACCTATTCTTCACTTCCCGTAACTCCATGTCCATCCTTCAAAATCTCACCCACATTCCGTGGATAATTAAAAGCCACTTTCCTCGACTTCTGAGCAGAATGAGTCGCCCACCCCTCCCTACCTTCTCCTGTTACCCTCTCATATCAAGTGTAGCTCGTGGTGCCTAACATTTCAAGATACTCAGCCTCTGGGCTACAATGCTGGGGGCTGACTTACCCTCTGAGTTGACTGTGGAGGACAGTCTAGTAGGGTACAAAGGGAAAGAATATATAGTCTTTAACATATATAACAGATTCCAACATGACTTTCCTGGAATCCTCAACTGGGGACAGTTTTATCTCTGTACTATTGTGAACATGCTATCCTGACAGATTCCTCTGGAGTCATTCAAATTTCTATGTAGTGTATTTATGTGCAAATGAAGTCAAATTAGATTAATTTTGAGTTTCTTCATACTTTCTCTAAAACAGCATCCCCAAACCTTTCAAAGTGCTGGAGTTCAGGTAGACAAAAAGAAACAGGGTTATTGTTACTAGTGAAGAGGTTGGGAACTGCTGTGTCTCATGGGCTTCCCAGCCTTCTTCTATTAGGCCATGCTTAATGAGAGCCTTTACTTCCTAGATCCAGCCACACCCATTAACCAGCTAAAAAAAAAACCAAAGTTTTCTCTAGACTTTGCAAAATCCATTGTGGATAAAAATATGCACCCTGGTTAGAAACAAATATTTGTTCATCTATTTTAGCTTCTCTCTGTGTCTCTGTCTTTCTCTGTGTTTGTGTGTGTGTCTCTGTTTGTCTCCCTCTCTGTCTGTCTCCCTCTGTTTCTGTTTGTCTCTCTCTGTTTGTGTGTGTCTCTGTCTCTGTGTCTCTATCTCTGTGTGTTTTCTCTCTCTCTCTCTCTCTCTCTCTCTCTCTCTCTCTCTCTCTCTCTCTCTCTCACCTTAGGACAGTACCTACTGGAATAAATATTTGCAAAAGGAATGAATTAATAAATCACTGTTGAATAATTATTTGTATAATGAATGAATTTCTGTCAAATCATTACAATTCTGCTATCTGCTCTACCGAGTTTTGAGTTAAGGGAGGAGGCAAACATTGTGGCGGTCAGCATGAAGGAGGACATGCAAGGCTGATATTTACCTAAAGTTCCTCTCAAACTTGCACTCTACCTGAACGTCATGCCAAGGAATAAAAAGCTTAAATGTGTTCTGTATTTTCCTGTATGTCCCCACTAATTGTCTCTTCTAGTTGTTCAGATAGTAAGAAAAGTTGGTTCTGTGACCACAGGTCTTTGTTTATGGTGCTGGCCAGGGTTGAGGAAGTAAGAGCCACAGCAGAGGGGGGGGGGGAGGGGACAAAAGTAGGAGACTGGGGCTTAGAATCAGAGATTCAGTAGAAAGTCCACACTTAAGACATGAGTCCTGTGTCTCCTGACAAACCCTTCTGGAAGTAATACATTGAGTATACATATTTCCTGATTATCCTGAGAAGGACCAACAGGAAAATAGAAATGTGATTTTCCTAGGAAGATCTAGAGTTATTATATTTGAGAAAGGATATTCACTTATCTTCGTGTAGGTTACTCCTTTACAATGCGATGAGATATCTAAAGACAACTTGACTTAAGATGAGTAGATTTTTCTGACCCTGGAATAATGTATTAGGCAGGAGGAGAGGGTAGAGGCTTGAGTGAGAGAGTAGTTGAGCAATGCATGTGAGGTTGGGTCTCAATAAAGCCCTCTCACAGCTGAGACCTAAGGGGACATGTGACAGCGGTGTGATTATTTTCAGGAAGGTTAAGCTCTCAGAGACAGGAATGAGTTCCAGGCACCTACCAGGAATCAGAGCCAGGAGCAGAGTCAAGATACAGAGGAGAATCTAATAGGTTGTGTGTCTGTCTGTCTCTCAGGAGATGTCATTGAGGAAGAAAACACCAGTTTGTTGAGTCAGCTGCTGTGTTAAATCACTCTTCTCCCCTCTATCCGCAAAGATAACTGAGCTGACTTAGTATTCTTTGCAGCAATATTCATGACTGGTCCAAATCCATCACCTCTTTGGCTTTTGGCTTCAAGCTCATTCACTATTGGCTGCTTATATAAATCTTTCAACCCCAAAATTGTATGGGTCAGTCCTAGTCATCTTCCGCATTTACATACCAGACCCTTCTGCATGAATAACAGTACAGTAACAACAATAGCTATTACTACTGCCTTGAAAACAGTAAGAAATTTTTGGAGAGAACCTCTGTGAAAAGTATTGTGCTCAGTGTTTACTTACGTTACTAACCCCCTTGACAATTCTCAAGCCATTACGCTTTATCCCCCCCCCCCCCCATTTATTGTGTGGAAGTGCCCTCATACCACAGCAAGTTTGTGAAGTCAGAGGAGAGGCAGTGGAAATCACTTTTCCCACCGTGCGGATCATGGGACTCAAACTCAGGTCATTGGATTTCGTGACAAGTGTCCTGACTGCTGAGCCATTTTCTCACCAGTTCAAATAGTGCATCATCCTCAAGGTAAACTGGAAACTTAAAGAGTTGAATCAATGTCTGCTACAATGCAGCTAATGATTAGAATGATATAGAATGTGAATATAGATCTAACAACTTTTTTAAACTTCTCTCATAATCTCCTAACATCTTTCCACATCATTCCTGACTCGGCATCTTTGACTGACAATGATTCTTGGGAAGAAAATAACCACAGAAGGCAGACAGTAATATTTCTCTGTAGGTTGTCTCAGACGCCTCTATCACATCTATACTGTACATGCAGTAGGTGTGTTTGTTCGTGCATGCTTTGGGGTGGGGGAAGTTGTCATGAGATCTGGTGTTCATGCACTACATCCTTGAAATTTTGAAATGTAAGATACTTTTCCAGGTTGGTTCTTTTGTTTGAGTTCCAGACATTATTAATTTTCCCCCAACAGGAAGATATGCACTGTGGATGTCTTGAGACTGTCTCGCCTCTGAGGAGAAAAGAGAAACCTTGAGAGAGTCAAAGAGTTCTGGTAGACAGTGAGGGTAGCCGCCCTCATAAACCAACCTTGTCTCAAGTCTGACCTTTGTCCTAGTCGTGGAATCAACATCCGTGGTGCCCTTCTTCGGTTCCTGCTTTGAATCTGGTCCAGGTCAATAGCCAGTAAAAGGAAATTGTGCTGAATTATCACAAATTTTATTTGTGCTGACTTATTGGAAATCAGGCAAGACAGATGAGTCGCGGCATCTGCACACTTGATTACCTTTTCCCTGATTTTTTTTCCCCGGGCTTCATTTTGGATCTCTTTGCTACAGTGCTTTAGCTCTAACTTTGAGCACCGAATCATGCTCGAGGGTCCCATCAAGCATCACGGCCATGTGATAAATCCATCCTCAGTCTCGAAGTAGCCATCCTACATGTGGCAAACGCAGAAACACGGCAGGCTCCGGATGATACCCGTCCTAGGCAGATACTCCCTCTGCTGACGGCAGGTGTTTCTTCTCTATCTGAAAATAATTCACTGAATAGATAATTGGTGAATCCCCGGTGGGAACAAAACTTGATTCTGTCTGAGCAGAGGTTACCAAGTGTGCCACTATAAAATAATTGATTTTGTGATGTGTTAAGTGGGGACACGCTCAAGCCTTCTGAACTTTTCACTTAGGGCCTCCGGCTGAAGTTGAACTAGGATCCCAAAGGTGAGGACCCCATGCATGACAGAGGCAGGGCTTCGTGCTCCGACAGCCAATTTAACTTTCATTTTCTTTATTAATGTAATATGTTCTACCTTTCATGAGGACGTGACATGCGGAGAGTTTCATTAAAACGGCTCAGTTGTTATTGGAGATAATCACAGAAGGATCTCGTCGCAAAAGTCGGGAAATTTTTTATTTATTTTTTTCTTTAATGCTTATTGTTTTAGGGAAGAGGTTTCAGATGCGATAGGGAAGCCAGCCCAGCTACAGGGCGAATTTAATTGCAGTTTTAGAAACTTCTTTTAATCCTATAATAACAAAAAATTAAATCAGTGCTGACATTTTTTTGTTGCCAAAAGAAGGTAGTAAAAGAGTAAAGAAATAATTGTTAGTTCTGAGAATATAATTAGCAACTTTAATGCTTTAATCTGAAAAATGCATATTTTGAGACCGGGTGAATGATTAAAGAAAAGATATTGAAAGTCTTTGAAATTTCTAACTGTGTTTGTTTTTAATTGTGAGTTGTGATCACTATAATTAGCTCATTTAGTGAACTTACAACATAACCAAATAGGAATTTCTACAAGTTCAGGGATATCTGGGGGCAAATAAGTTGGACACCCTGACTTTTGGGCTTGCTGCCTTTAAGCCATTCTTTTAAGTCTGACAGGAGTTTATTTTATTCTTTGCATTGGAGGGAAGAGTTCAGACTGAAACCCTGGGAGCCTGCTGCCAAGACTGGGAGGTGTGGAGGCTGGCTCTCAGGGTTTGAGGGTTGACCTGGCCTCTCCTGAACATCCTCGCCACAGGCCTCCTTTCTCGGAGTCCACAGACAGACAGAAGCTTGGGAGAAAGCAAAGGTCACAGGTAAAAGAAGCCCCCTGAGTCTGCAAACCATCAGACCTCATCATTATGCACGAGGAGAGGGGGATGAAGCGGAAAACCCAGAGGGATCTGGGGAATGAAATTTTGGGGGGGGGGTCTTCTTTCTCTCAGAGGTGCACATTAAAATTCTCTCTTTCATTCATTAACGTGAACACAAGCTTCCTGAGAAAATAGCTGGTGGGACCTCCCTTAATGAATAGCGGGCTCTGCTAGGCTCTGGAGGCTTAAAATTGGGTTTCATCCCACCGAGGATTCCACACGTGTCTTCTGCTTCTCTGTTCTTAACACTGCATGTTTGGTTATATTTCTAGGGCTCACCTAGGCTGTGACCTGCCACACTCAGTCCTAATCGTTCATATGATTAGCTCAGGCCACCCACAGGTAGGTGGGAGGGGCTCTTGTCAGGAAGCTCCTAGAAGTTCAGGGATTTCTCCCACCCCCCCAAGATTATTTGAAAGTTTCAACTCTTCTTGGTCACATTCAATCAAAGTTGCTTTCATAACGCTTCTTATTCCATTTAGTTTCAAATCTGCTAGTTGCAAATATAAAAACCTTTTTTTCTCATGTTTTCGGGGATTTTTTGTTTGTTTGTTTGAACTTTGGTTTAAAATAGAATCGACTCTCCATTCCTCAATCTTCTCCTTTTTCTTTCTTCTTTATTCTCCGTCTCTTCCTCCTCTCCTTTATTCTTGGCATTTCATAGTTTCATTTCTCTAGAATTCTAGTTTCAACAGCTCCTCCAGTGTCATGGGATTCAGTCTCAGCCATCCCTCTGCTGTTGTTCATGCCCTCTTTGAATGCCTATGGCATCATTTGGGCTATGTTCATGAGCTACACATTTTATGTTGCTGGTGTTCTTCTTGTGCTCATTTCTGAATTTCCTAAGAAAACATGTTGTGCTTTCTACTTGTGTTTAATACCTCTAGGGACAGCCAATATTAGATTTCCAATTTGGATACAGTCTGTGTGTATGTGTGTGTGTGTGTGTGTGTGTGTGTGTGTGTGTGTGTGTGTGTGTGTGAAGAGAGAAAGAGGGAGAGAAAGACAGAGAGAAAGGAGAGAGGTATGGAGTATGTGCATGTTCCTGGGAGTGCATGTGTGTGTGGGTGCATGGGGCATCATTATGTGAGGGGTGAGTGTGTGTGTGTGTGTGTGTGTGTGTGTGTGTGAAGAGAGAAAGACGAGAGAAAGGAGAGAGGCATGGAGTATGTGCATGTTCCTGGGAGTGCATGTGTGTGGGGGTGCATGGGGCATCATTATGTGAGGGGTGAGTGTGTGTGTGTGTGTGTGTGTGTGTGTGTGTGTGTGTGTGTGTATGAATTTATGTAAAGGCTGGAGGTTGATGTCTGGAGACCTCCTCGATTGCTGTTTATCTTATTTAGTGAAGGAAGTTCTCTTGGTTGAACATAGATCTCCATGATAAAAGCTGTGGCTGGCTTTCAAGACAATGATGGTCATGACCAAGTCGACATGTCTTAACCAATTCTTCCTTCTACCAGCAAGGAAGCCATGATCTCCTTGAACCTTAGCCATAAAACCATAACCTTAACCAAGTTTATTCAGGACTGATGGAGAATGTCCTTGTGGACTGTGCCAAAGATCAAGAGAATACTGTGATAGGGACAGTGACAGCAAGATCTGTCAATGTCTGTATAGGATAAGGTGGGTAGCCATTCCCAGAAGGTGATAGCTAGGCTGGGAACACAGACGGGCTCATCAGGAGATGCTCAGCCAGTTTCACCCAAGGCTGAGAACCACAGAGCCGTCATTCTGATGGTGAAGGCATGTGAAAGTCTAGTGTAGAAGATGCTGGCATTTTGTTGGGGTTTTTCCTAAAGAATTTTTTTAACATGTGGTATTTAATTTACTTTTATTGCTCCTCATATAGTTTAAGTACAAACAAATAAAAAAAAAAAACCCCAGTGTATCATATTATGTAGGACAGGATTAATTAGCAAGGTGTAAATAGAGAAAGGCAGAAAGGTATTTAGGGTTAGAAAAAGTGTGTGTGAGGGCAAGTTGGTAAACCATTAAAAGCATGATACAGTTAACTGAGGTTCCAGAATCAGCCCTGGGGCATCCAGGGTTCATTTATTTAGTATTTATTGTCTACTATGTCCCGTGTTCGGTTGGACAGTTTTATCCATTCATTGTTTAATACTGTAAAGGCACTACAGAGTCGTATGAATCAATGAAATTTATAGTCTTAAATACTCTCCCATATACTGGGCCATTTAAAACTTGTATGGCATAGTCATAATCATGATATTCTGGACTTTAAGCTATTGCTCCTTTATAATTGTCTACCATCTGCTGACAGGCTTTTAAAAGCCATACCAATTGGTTATCAGTATTAAATGGTCAGCTCTGACAGTGTACACAGGTAGCATTTTACAGACTGAGTAGGTTGTACTGATGTATTTTGTAACACAAATACACATAGCTAACTAACTAACTAACACAACAACAACAACAATAACAACAGCAATTAAAGAAGAAAAAAGAGGCCATGGATTTAAAAGAGAGCAAGGGGTGAGGGGAACAAGAGAGTTTGGAGTATAAGGGCAGGAAACGTCAAGTAAATATAATCTTAAAAATTTATTTATTTTTTTATAAAATTCTTCTTTCTGGGAACTAAGAAGAATTTGGAGAGCAGAGCACCAAAATAGTTATCTGTTTTAATTAGCTGTTAAAGGCCTACTTGGAGCACCATATAGCCTCTTTCTGATTGGCACATTGGGCCATTTCAGTGTAACCCACATGATGTGAGTCGTTAACAATGTACAGCCCAAATCCACACACTAATAAAGAAAAGGCAATGCTTGCACTATAGGGCCAGAGCGGTTGTCTGTTATTTGCTTCTGCTGTTGAAAGAGAAAAATAAGTCTTAGATATTACAGCTGTCACCATGACATCTGTTGTTTCGGGATCTGTGGCTGCTTCGTTCGCCACCTGACCCAGGCCCTCACCTTGACATTCTGTCCACTATTAAACTGTGAAAGGCTTGCGCCCTCCAGGTGGAACTTCAAGGTTGACATACCAAGGTGTTTGTCTCCATCCCCCTGACTGCCTCTCAATTGAAAAACACAGCTTCACTTGGTACAGAATTGATGGCTACCCAGGTCTCCCAGGGGTCAAGGGGAGCAGCTGAGAGCAAGAGTTCTTGAGGCATGGCCCTTTCCTGCTTTTTAATCACTTGTCACAGCCCTGCAGGGCCTCAGCCCATTCAGAGGTGTCGCCTTTTGTTCCTGGCTGGTGGTGGCTATAGTCTTGCTTTAGACAAATGGCTCCAGGTAATAAAGCAACAGTCAGGGCACACACACAGAGATCTCAACTTACAAAGCAGGTGCCGGAGGTGGCATTTGTCTTCACCAACACATGGAGAATATGTGACTTTTAGGAAGGTCGTCTCTGGTTTCCTGTGTTTGTGGAGATGGTTAATGAGGTAAGAGAATGCTTACACCAAGCAATGACATCAGAAGGTAGGAAAGGATCCTATAATTAAGGGTGAGATAAGCCCTCCTATCCCCTTACTGGAACACACTGTATATAGATCCAGGAGCTTGCTGCTGTGAAGAACTCCCCTTCCCAGGATTCCTCCCTATCTTTTCTACTTGTCCATTCATTCATTCAGAATTGATACATTGAGAAGTTGTACCCTAGGTTGGGTACTGAGACTAAGGCAGAAAAGGAGAAAATAGATACAGTTCCTTCTCTCCTGAAGTTGAGGCCAACAACAAAAGCCAGGGCCCACAGTTGTGTTTGGGGATAAATGTTCCCTTGTAGATGGAGAAAAAAAAAAAAAAGAAAGAGAAAGAAGAAGAGAAAAAGAGGGAAAAACCCAGAATATCTAATTATACCTGGTCTCCTAGTCATTTGATACCAGCCAGAGGCTGTTTACTTCCAGTGTAGTCTGAAGTCTCCAGATGCTCTAATTCAGAAGATAACAGGACCATCAAGTGGCTGCTTTTCATAGAGCATGCCTCCATTTTTCTTTTCCTTCCTTCTCTGTATTTTTAAATAAGTTTTGGTAGGGTCTCACTACACTGTCCAAGGTGGCCTCAAATAAATGATGCTCCAGTCCAAGGCCCCAAGGGTATTGTAACAGACTTGCAATGGCAGTCTTAATTCCCAAGTCACTGATACAATGTAACCCATGTTACCTCACTAGCTAAGGGTTTTATTTTACTTAAGTCACTTACCATACTTAAAACTGAATTTCCAGGATTTTCTCATCCCTCCTTCCCTTCTTTTCTTCCTTCCTTGTTTTCTGGAGATTGACCCCAAGGGCTTGAACAAGCTAAACAAACAGTTTACCAGTAAGAGATACACTAGCCTGACAAAAACTCTTTTAGTAAAGATCTTTTTCTTTATTAAAAAAAAGTTATTGTTTTAGAAAGACTTCACACTGACAACAAAATTAATAGAAAGCTAACAAATTTTTTTTCATTTATCTCCTTACATGTGCACAGTCTCACTCATGATCTGCATGCCACTCAGAAAGGCACATTTGTAAGATTGCTGAACTTCCACCAACACATAGCCATCACCCTAAGTTAACAGTTTACACCAAAGTTGACTATTGGTAATGCACATGCTATGGATTTTTATGTTATTTCTACTTGTATTTTTATTATTTTCATTAATTTATTTATTTACTTCACATGTGACTATCGGTCCCCTGCTTCCAGTACTATCTCACACAGATCTTTCTCCCCTTCCCCAACCCCCTTCTCCTTTGAGAAAGGAAAGCTCTCCCCACCCCACCCTCGGGTATTCCCCTACCATGGCACATCAGGTCACAGCAGGACCTGGTGCATCCTTTTCCGAGGCCAGACATGGGCGCCCAGTTAGGAGAACAGGATCCACAGGCAGGCAAGAGATTCAATTACAGTTGTTGGGGTACCCACATGAAGACCAAGTTACACCTCTGCTACATATATGTGTTGGGAGGATAAAACCCTTTGGTAGCTCAGTTTCTGGGAGCCCACAAGGGTCCATGTTAGTGAACTCTATTGGTTTTCCAGTGGTATCCCTGTCCTCTTTAGGTCTCCCAATTCTTCCTCCAACTCTTTCACAAGGCTCACTGAGCTCCATCTATTGTTTGGTTGTGGGTCTCCACATCTGTTTCCATTGGCTGCTGGGTAGGGCCTCTCAGAGGACAGTTATGATAGGATCCTGTCTGCAAGCATAACAGAGTATCATTCATAGTGTCAGGGATTGGTTCTTGCCCATGGGATGGATCTCAATTTGGGCCAGTTGTTGGTTGGCCATTCCCTCCATCTCTCTCCTCTATCTTTGTCCCTGAACATCTTATAGGCAGGATACATTTTGGGTCAAAGGTTTTGTGGGTGGGTTACTGTCCTTATCCCTTCACTAGGAGTCCTGCCTGGTTACATTAAGTGGCCATTTCTGGACATGCCATGGTTTTAAACAAATTTATAAATCATTTGTACAATCATACACAATTGAATCACAAAAGTCCTTAAAACTATTCTGTGTTCTGCCCATTCAACTTGGAATCATGTTGCCCCCTAGCAATCTTGAATTTTTCTGTGGGCTCCATAGTTTGTAACTTTATGAATGTCTCCTCTGGGCTAATACATTAGCTTTCCAGGATGACTTCTTTGCCTTAATAACATACATTTAATTTTATGCCAGTTCTTTTCATAAGATCTCATTGGACATGAAAATATAATGTTTTCTTTCCTCGTGACTCATTTTAGTCAGTGACAAAATTAGGGGCTTTGTTATGCTTTTTTGTACCTGTCTGTCATTGGGATTTACTTACAGTTACAGAACCCCTTCTTATCCATCATCTTCAAAGTGCCTCACACCTTTGCCACACACAATTGGGGTGTATGGTTCAGCCTCAGGATGGGAGAGCACAGGGTCTGTGCCTTCCAAACAGTCCTAAAACCGTGAGTGCCCCACTCATCCGGAAAGTCTTGTAAGCTATGTCTGAACAAAGACTCACTATTTGGACCCCGCAAGAAGGACCCAGCTCACATGGCAGCAGAAGCCACAAGGGGGGAAAAAAAGAGCTTTGTGGGCTCTGCCTCTGTCATATGGGTTTCCATCCATCTCCTTCTTTACTAGGCTGGTCCAGTATTGGAGACAGATGGTTGTTATCAAGTGAGTGTTAGCATCTTGTCCTCTTGGTTGCCTTGGTTTAACCAGCATGTACCTAGGCTTAGCTAACTAGAAAAGTGAAAGAAACGACTGAAAATCACATCATTTCATTTATACCTTTTCTATAATAAACATAAATCTAATATCTAATGAATAAATATCAACAATTAATACCAACTGGAAAGGAAATAAAATTGGAATAAGTTGAAAGATGTAAGTTATGATACAAGTGCTTAACTCATGACTAACTTTCCTTTTAAATCTAAAATTTTGACCCACATCATTCATTATTCTTGGTCTTTTCTTTGCTTTAATTTCCCTTCAAACCAGTTAATATGCTGAGGCTTTTGTTGTGTTATGGACAATATAGAATCAAAAGACAGTCTTTAGGAATGGATTTCTGAAGCAATGGGGAAGCATTTAAAGGGAGTTGTGTCATAGGTCAGAAGGGGTTAGCATTGTAGAATACATATTTGAACAAATTTTATAAGAATAGAAACTGGGAAAGGAGCTGCCCTCAGTTTTATTTCTTCACTACTGAGCTGGTCCCCTACTTCGTGACTGCTTCCACAGCTCAACATTTCAAGCAGTTTGAAATCGGAGGACACTCCTTCATACTGATAGATGCTAAAGATCACATTCACGGGGACATACTATTTTTTCCCCTAGGGAGACAATTACAGAGCTGATTCCATGCTTTTTTGATTGGGGTGCGTGGGAAGACAGGGGAAGAAACATATGCTTTGAGAATTTAATATATTTCTTAAAGTTTGAACTTAAAAGCTACCCACAGCCTTCTTGATTATCTCACGGTGAAGACAGGCTTGAGATGTTTGTAGTGACTGCCTGTCAGGGTGAACATGTAGCAGAATGTCCAGATAGGAACACCAGTCCAAAGACAAACTCTGCAAAGCTGTGGGTTTGAAAATGTCCTGTAGGAAGGAGACAGACTCCAGAGGAACTGGAAACTCTTGCCAGGCCTCAATAAAACATGGTCAGAGAATAGAATCAGAGGGTTTGCTTTCTGCTTTCCATAGCTAAAGCCCGTTCTTTTTGTTTGTGCTGATTGGTTAGTTTCAAGGACACACATGAAGAAAACAGTCATCTTAAACGAAGAGGACTTTCTGTTCTTAGAGTAAACACTGCGATATATCAGGTTCAGCTCACTGGAGCCCACAAGGGCCTGTTGTTACATGATAGGGCCCTGGCTTTCCTCAGACCTTCCAGGGTGTGTGGAGTTTTGAAGCACACGTTGCTGATAGGAAACTAGTAGCGCTGATAGATGCCAAAGCTAATAAAACCCAGAGTGAAATCAGCTCAACTCCTTAACGAATTAGAAAGCCTTGAGCATGTGCAGAGCTGAACTATGATACCACAATCACAGTGACCACCGAGCCAGGGAATAATCACCACGACCCACCAAGATCAGCTGTCTATAGAGAACACAAAACCAACTTGTAAAACATCTTAGTTTTCAAAAGGCCTATCTCAGAAAAATTTGAATCCAGTTATGTTAAAATAAAGATATTTGGAATATGTTCAGATAATGTACTGCTAAAGTTCATTTCACCTACACCTTTTAACGTTCTGAGGCCACAAACAATGTAAAAGTTTCATACTGGGCTCGCCCCGTGTGGTGTGAGATGTGAATCCGGTTTCAGTTGGTGTTTGCTGCACTGCAGAATGTTTACCAACAGAAGGCAGAATGTGGGAGGAGACAAGATGAGCATTTATATGAGCGATTTCAAAATGTGTTTCCGAAGCTCACCTCATTATTATAAAGATTGGGCGATGCTAGTGTCCAGTGGATTGTCCTAAACCGTAATAAAGTTTTCCAGCCCTTTTATGACATTAGCTTGAAATAGCAGCATTGTATACCCGACAACAGGAAAGGAGAGGCGCAAGGAGGGGGATGAGCCCTGGGGAATACAGACGATTCGCTCAATATATAAAGTACCTTTCAGCAACTCCTACAATTAGAGAAATTCAGAACAATTAAAGGGTTTGGAAGTCCCAGAGGATTCCCTTTAAGAAAACCTATTGTCTTTAAGAACCTCTCAAGAGAATCAAGGGCATGAGCTGTTTTAATGGGATTCTGCTGTGTGAGGACTGCGTTCTAGGTTATTTCCAGCATGCTGAACCTTTCCCTCCATTTCATCCGAGGAGGTGTTCTTCATAGGAAGCGGACCGTCACAGAGAACAGCCTCCATTTCCATTGGAAGGCACATCAGACACAAAGGACATCATGGAAGAGCTGTCTGAATCGATCCATCCCCATTGCTCTTTGCTCCCAAGGATGTTTTTCAATCCCAGTGTAATTATCTCCATCATGGAGGAGGCTCCGGGTGCATTTATTCACCTTTCCCTATGACTGGAAAATGTATTCCATATTCAGAAGTCAGCAATTAAAATAAGCTAATCTGCATTCGACTTTGAAAGCCTGGGCTACGCCTCCCCCACCTCAGCCAGGAGGTAGGAGCAGTGACGGGCTTAACCTTTCATGCACAACTCTGATTGGCTGGTGGGCAGTTAGGACAGGTGCAATAATCTAATCTGGAATATTGCTCTCCTCACCTTTTTTTAATAAACATTTTGCCTCTGCACAGACCTTAATATAATAGCAGTAAAGGCATGGGAGGAAATTGGAAACACTGCCAGGAGGGTGCCTTATGGTTCGTAACAACCCTAAATTGTGACTGTTTATTAAAACTAACACCCTTTTGTGAGGGTGTGGATCAAAATAGCCACTGATTTCTATTCTTTGATATTTCTTCCCATCCCCCTTTTAATAGTGCTGAGTTTACGTTTCAGTTTTAGGATTTAATTAAGTTTCCAAAATTGCTTCTGACTTAAACGTTGACCTAAAAAAGCCACTTGCTCTCTATAATTTACCCCATCAAATCTTTCCATCATTTATTTCAATCTGTGAGAGATGTTTGTGTATGAATGGCCCCTTGGACCATGGGGATGGCAAAGAGTTAAATCAGGTAAAGGAAGGCTGAGGGGTGGCCAGAGAACTGCCTCACAAAATACAATTAAGGGCCTTTCCCAGGCCTGGGGCTCTTTGGAGCTGCCAGGAGATGGGGGACAGAGCACAATGTCCTCCTTGTCCCCAAACCTCCCTTTTGTTTCAGCAGCTCTTTGGCTCCCACACATGCAAAAGTTTGAATTTCCTGTTGGCTCTGAGGTGAGATTTATAACATTTATTAAGGTTGCTATTCATTGCGAGTTTACTGGGCAATAAGCCTAAGAGCTTTTAGGGGCTTAATTGCAGATGTTTATGGGGGGTTGCAAAGCTCCCACAGTGTCACTGTCAGCCAGGTTGGCCAAATGTGGACTTCTTGATGTGTCGAGGGAGCACGTCCTGGTCCAAGGGGAAGGTCAAGTGGAGGCCGAAGGCCTGAGAGGGAGGTGCTTATCTTCCTGAGCTAGACTGATTTTCTGCTCCGGCTATTTTAGTTCTCTTCCCACAGGCTCCTTCTACCTCCTTCTGGCAATCTTTGAAGCCAGAGGTGAATGTTCTATTTTTTTCCATAAACAAAAAGGAAAATTCATTTGAAATTATGTGGGTAGAGATGGGGTGTCAGGACTAGAGGTGAACATGGGTTGTGAAATAATGTCAACTAAACATGTATTCCACGCTCACTGTCAACGTGCAAGCCTAATAACTGTGTCATAAAGCAGATATTACAACCCCTACTCAATAAACAAGGAAGTTGAGTCTTAAATAAGTTCAGTAACTTGCTGAAATTGAAATACTAGCTAATGGACAACGGAGATGTATTCACCTTTCTTTTGCTCTTCTTGCCTGCTTATGTATATACAATTCACCTGTGCCTGCGTCTGTGCAAGCTGGAAGTGGTCAGTTTCTGTGCTCTGCCTTTGTGCTCCACCTCTGTGCTCTTCATCTTAGGTTTTGAGACAGGGTCTCTCACTGATCTTGGAGCTCATCAATTCTGCCTGACTTGCTGGCCAGCAAGCCTGGAAGACCCTCCTGCCCCAGGTGTTTTCTGCCCCAACCTCAGCACCAGAGATACAAGTATTTGCCATCATGGCCAACTTTACCTGGGTGTTAGGGATCTGGAGGCAAGTCCTCACTTTACCCACCGACTTGCATTACATAAACTTATATCTATTATCTCACTGATTTTTTTTTTATATTGCCAGGGCCACAGGTGAAGACCAAGAAGTTTAAAGGGAAAGGACTTGTTTCTTCTTTACAGACGGGGTAGTGGCCTCATCCTGACCCTGGGGAGCAGACTGGGGACAGAAGACCCAAGGTCTCTTTTATTCTTTCATTCACTCCCTTCTTAGCAGCTCTCTTGTAAACACCTGTGTATTAGGTAGAATACATAGCAAATGCTACCTGTGCCTTTGCTTCTTTGTTTCCTTCTTCTATGTGGAGGTAGACCAGATGTTCTCTCTTTTATAAGCCCTGTCAATATCCCAGTAAGTCTGCCATGAGGACCAATTTCCCAGATTGTTTCCTCAAGACGGTTCTAGTCCAGAAAAGAACCAAAAGAACAGGAGAGATGTCAAGGAGCTGATGAATAGACTATGTATTTTTCATATGAAATAAATAAATGTAATAATACCACACACGTATACACACATATGGATTGCATGTGTATGTACGTATATATCACTCTGACAGTCTTGTCCAAATTGTCTTTGTGGATTTACAACTAAACTGCTAATAGCAGACAGCCTACTGGCACAGAGGACTGAGCATTTGAGCCATCATTGTTAGAAATGTATTGTTCAGGACACTTGCTAATTTATTGATGCAGCAGCAGAGGTAGAATCAGATTCAGTTGAGGAATAAATTGGAATATTTTTGTGCATTTCTTTTTTTAAAAAAAACCACTTTAGGACCTATGTATTAAAATGACAAAATCTTAAATAGGGGGTTCTCTTTTTCTAAACAAAAGATATGCAAATTACAATTCAAGATTTATATTATGATAAAAACTGAAATACAAAAGAGTCATTATCCCGCAAAATGTAAAAGTGCAGTTGCTTCAGTAATGATATAATGGGGTGTTGATGTAGTAAGAGGTGTCAGGAGGCAGACAAGGACCTCAAAATTTAAGTCAGAAACGGTAGAATTGTACAGTAAGTATCTACCTGCCCACCTAACTATCCATCTAGCTATTAAATACGACAATTCTGAGAATTTGAGTTGAAGAACAGTCTATTTTTACCTCCTTATAGTGTAGCCCTAATAAGGAATGGAGGGAGGGTTACAGAATTAATTTTCATATATCCACCCCAACTCTGGAACAGGATAAAGATTTACCTTGAGTTACAGTTTTATAGGCCTGCTTCTCATTTTATAAAACTCAGCTATAGGCAGTTAGGGAATTTGGAGACCATTCCAAGCACAGGCACAAGGCCTGTGCCCTATATCCCAAGGGTCAAGGTTCCTTGCATGAGAAAGACTTGTAGTTAGTTTATAGGGTACCCCTCCTTTTTGTTTTAGATTTCTACAGGTGCTTCCTCCATGCCCCTGGCCGCAAGCTTCCCGAGTGCTAGGATTTCATGTGTGGACCACCATGCCTGGTCATAAGATAATAGAAGCAGTTTCCACCTGGTCTTGATACAACCTTGAAGCAAGCAGGCTATATCAGAACAGAACAAATTATGTCAAAGCACATCACAGGCAAAGGGCACCAAATTGGTTCTTAGGTTTGAAATTATTCCATTGGCTTATTTCTAAACCATATCGTTCTGACGGTCCCCCTCCCTCTCTTATGGGTGGATTGGGGGAGCATGCACATGTGTCTGCACATGCACACATGTGTGTTTCAAATGGAGACATGGTTTAAGTAATCAATTGATGGGCCACATGTGAAGCAGATGTACAGCATGATCATACTTCTAAACAGAGCAGAAGGCCTGCTTTAGCTTCATTTGTCAGGAATTTATATACTTGCTTCAGCATTTGATCTGAGTTTAAACAAAGGACGTTGGTTTTAGCCACCACTGATTTCAGGACCACAGCTCTGTCTTCTTTCTGCAGGGAACTGAAGTTGTGAAACTTGGACAATCAGATGACTGTGCAGTGTGGAAGGATCTCCAATATTTATTTACTGTTTGAGTGAGCCAGCCCTTGTTGTCTAGTATTTTGGGGTGTGTGTAATCTCTTGCACCACAAGCTTCAGGCAGAAGGATTGTGCAGAGGTCAGAGCCGTGGCAATGTATTCCCAAATTGTAGGACAAACCCCATATACAAGCTGGAACTGCGACTGAAGCCTAAGAAAATAGTCTCCTACCAGCTTCTGGTTGCTTTCTGGTGCAGAAAGTTGCTGGGGGTCTTCTGTCAGGGGGAGCACATGGTTTATGATTTTTGAGCCTGTGCAACGCTCTTTTCTATTTCATCTTGACTTAATGTCATTAGTCTTCCTTCAGAGAAACCAGAGCGTTCATTTTCTAATCTATCTAGATGATATGCTGACAGCACTTCCCCGATCCAGACTTTACCATTGATGTCTCTGCCTCTGTTAATCATTTTCAGAAATGAGATTTATGGTAAAAAAAAGGATTAAATCAATTCTGACTACCTCCAAATTTCTAGGATTTCGAGGCTTCTTGATGAACACAGAAACCATAGCCCCTTGGAGAAGCTCTGCGGAGGAGATCTTTCTTGCCTTTGTCTGCTCGCCCCTCACAGCTGGTCTGCTCTCTGTGGATCATGGGGAGTCAACTGCTCCCTGGTACGTTGGCAACCATACCACAGGGGCTGCCCTCTGCGCCGCTTGAGCTGGTTTTGATTGGAAATAGATGGGTGAAGTATCAATCTTTCTATCCTTCATTTTCCATCCTCTCTTCCTCGCCCTCGACCCCATCCTAAAATGACTGCCCTCAGGAAAGGCGTCAACCTATTTCAATTAAGTGTTTGTCTTTTGAGCTTCTCCTCGAAGGGTAAATCATGGTGTTTTTATTGGCCAGAGCCAAAAAGAAAAATTTCACTGGTCCGAATTAAATCACAGCTTATATTTTTTTTTCTAATTTCTTCAATCTTCAATTGGCTTCAAATAATCTCACTAGTATGTATAGGGCCTTATGCACTCAAAGGGCTTTCAGAGAAATGCTAGCTGCTTTATCTCCCTCCCGTCCTTAGTTGCTCCTGTTTTTTTTCTACATTTTCTCTTACCATTTGCTCCACTGAGCAGATTTTTACTTTTATCCAGAGTGACCCAAGACCAGCTCCTCTCTCACTCACTGGGGAACAAGGACATGGCTTGCACTCCCTGACTCCTCTTCCTTCTATGAGGGGTCCTGTCTCCGCAAAAGGACAAAGACCACACTGTCTTGTCCTTCATGCTGTAACTAGTTGACCAGACTCCATGTCTTTAAATTCAGCCGAACCCACCAATATTTGGCTTAAACTCCCTGTGAATTATCCTTTTGTGTGTGGTCTGCTATAGTCTCCAGCACGTGTGCATCATAATCTCGGCTTCAGTGCCCAAGAGGATGCTCACCTACTTGATCTAGGAAAGGCTTTTGACTTTGCAAGTATTCCCCTGGTTGCCTTAGATTCTGGGCCCTGGGTTACAACTGGCAAATCCACTGGCTACATAACCAGCATATGCTCCCAGAATCTTTTCCCATCACATCATACCTGGTTGTTAGATTGTGCTAGAGTGTCTAGGTTTGGAGCAAAAAGAAATAGACAAACATTTTTGTCTCATTTCTGAATCTTTGCTGCTGTTAGGGTGTGCTGGCCTGAGGTGTATGTTCCTAAGTGACAGTAATATCTCTCTGCTTTGCTAATGAGAGTTAAGTGTTCAAATATGTAAGAACTGCATCCTGGACACACAAATGTTCAGTGTCCAGAATCCATGGCTCTAGATACTGTGAAGCATCTTTGTGGCAGATACATATAAAGAAGTGGTAGATGAATCTTTTACTTCCATGGGTTGAGATTCTGTTGGAACTAGTGTCCAGCAAACTTGGAGAGAACTAGAAGTTTTATTCATGTTAGAAAAGCAATGCTTTAAGATTTGAAATTCTCCTTCAGAAAGTCAGAAATACTAGCCAGGGTACCTTGGTCCTTTGTTAGTTGATAATAAAAGCTTTGTCAACTAGGAGTGGACTAGCAAATATTCCTAACTCCTAGTTTAAGGGAATCCATAAATCAGATCGTGGGCCTGAACCTGATAGTACACAAGGTTATCATTATTTCTAAGACTTGTACCCACAAAAGTTACTTACTGTGTATGCAAGAGAGTGTCTAGTCCACTGAAGATGAAAATGTGGCGCAAAATGTTTTAAAAGACAGTCTTTCTGGCTTGGGATGAATCATGTAAGACTTTTTTAGATCATAAGTAATGATGGTGTTCTAAAGGGAGTTCACTGCTTTACAAGCAAGACAGACGCAGTAGAACTTGGCCTAGGGTATTGGTGGCTTCCTGTGTGGGAGGCCTGTATAAGTCCCAGAAAACCTCGTAAATGTCACCGTTCTTGACGTTGCCATTTTGAAGTTCTAAATAATGTAATCACTGAATTGGTGTTGGAAAAGTGAGTTCTAAAGGGTCAAAAACCTTGTGCGTGCACAGAGAGAGATTCAAATAGGGCCAAATAGTCCAAATGTCCATTTTGCTAATGTAACACTACACATGCAGCATACGTGCTGCCTGAGGTACATGATTCTATGGTAAACCACATGTGTGGGAGTAAAGGGAAATGCTCAGAAAGTGCAAGGCAAAGGTGCAGTGTGTAGGACTGAGCTATCTGGGGAGGAAGGCATCCAAGGAACAAGGCACTGGTATCATTAGGATGCCATTAGTTCCACTCTAGCAACAATGGCTTTGTGTGGCTGGAGAGATGCTTCCATGGTTACAAGCACTTCTGCTCTTGCAGAAAACCTGTGTTCAGTTCCCAGGTCCATGATGTCAGGCTCACAACCATTCAACTCCAACTTCTGAGGATCTGACACCTTCTTCTGGCCTCCTTAGAAACCTACACACATGTACACACACACACACACAGAGAGAGAGAGGGGGGGGAAGAGGGAGACAGAGAGAGAGACAGAGACAGAGACAGAGACAGAGATAGAGACAGAATAAATAACAATTATTCTAAAATTTGGATTCTAAGTAGTTCACCGAAGAAAGGCATGGAATTTCAAGATGAAGAAATAATCACCGAAGTCTGTCATATCCATTCGTACTATATATAGTGTGTGTTATACAACCACTCATAGTGGTAATGATGGCTAAACATAGAAGAAGTGGTAGAGCTCCTCATTGTTCCTTTTCCTTGGAATCCCTGTTTATGAGAACTCTCAAAGCAGAGTGCTAATAGAACATGCTGGTAAGTAAAGACAGTTCTGTTTGTACCACAGTTTTGGTAATGAAATATACATGTGTGTTGGCGTTGCAATTGCACAGTTTCATAAAAGTCATATACAGTGAAAATGCTCTACTAGAAACATTTAGAGCTAGCATTGTAGAATAAAATGCAAAGGTGGGAGAATTCATGCCAATAATTAAAACTGTGAGTTTCCCTTTGCTTATTAACAATGGCATTAAATAAAAAGTTACAAACATCATGGCTTTATACAAGAGATGCCACAGAGGGAGGAAATGAGGATGTTTAATAACACCTTTTCTGGCCTTTTGAATAAGAACTTCCAAATTTTCTCTTCACAATGTGCTCCACAAATTATGCAGTATCTAAGTGTCTTGAAGAACCCAGAGAAACAAAGAGTCTTTATTGGAAGTAATATCTATGTGACTTGAAATCAATTTCCTGATTTGGCTCAAAGGCATCAAAATGAAAATGAATACTCAAACATATTTGTTCAATGCCATTATATATTAATATCCTTCTACCGAGTATAGGCTTAGAAAAGTAAACTTGCCCCAAATGCTTGATAAATTCTCAATTTTCTCCTGGTTACACTGCACTCTTTAATTTTCTGTGTATTCAACTCTTAAATATTCACCTGCAACTGACTTTGGGGTAAAATGCAGAAGTTAATCTGTTCTCAGACTGTTGCATGTTGCTTCACAGAGTGGTCTGCTCCATGCACCACGACTCCTGTTCTGTGATAGAGAGTTCCATGAAAGCATTTTGCCTGATACCTTCAGTTTCTACCTCTTGGCTATCTACACACTTGTTCTATTGGATCTGAACAACACTGCTGTGTCTAGAAATCATCACTTTCATTTCCTTAGTCACATACACAACATTTCTGATCTATCTATCTATCTATCTATCTATCTATCTATCTATCTATCTATCTATCTATCTATCTATCTTCTCTCTCTCTCTCTTCCTCTCTCTCTCATGCACACACACACACACACACACACACACACACACACACACACACACACACATGTTGGCATGCACATGTGTGTATGCATCTAGAGGCCAGAGGTCAACAGCAGGTGTTGTTCCCGCCTTGTCTTTTGAGACAGGGAAGGCATCAGTTAGGCGAGACTCTGGCCAGCAGTTCCCAGAAAGCACACCTGCCTCCACCTTTGCTGCCACCATTGGTAGGGATGCCGTGCCTAGGCCACTACAGCTGGCTTTTTATGTGAGTTCTGGAGCACAGGAGTGGCAAGCACTTCACAGACTGGGCTTTCTCCTCAGACCTCTGTCTATGCAATCATACAGCCATGTGATTGCTCCTATTTTATCCCTCTTCTGTTAAGGGGAAGGAGATGTCTCAGGTACCACACACAGAGACAGCATAGTAATTCCTGTTATTTAAATTATATATTTGCTCAGGGCTTAGTTTATGCCTGGCACTATTCCAAACTTGATTATATATATATATATATATATATATATATATATATATATATAT